>NC_142652.1:85038586-85344782 GCF_055504915.1 Nelumbo nucifera | reverse complement strand
AAAGAGATCAAGAAATTGTTTCTTGACATCAGTCTTGCAGAAAAGACTGTAAAAGATTTGGTGCTCAGAGTTTCCAGAGGGTTCTTGAGAAGGATCCAGTGTGTAGGACGCACTTTGCTGGTTCCGTTCCACCTACAGTTGTGTCATCTTTAGCAGGAGCGGATCTTGGTGTCTTCTTTGGACGTGAACACCAACTTTGGGAGATACTGCTTCTCCGGATCAGGTATAATCCTCCCTTTTCTTTTTGGTTCAGATCTGGTTCGACTATGGTTCAAGTAGGATCCTTGAATATTGTATTCTAAATTTAGGGAATACGATTCCAAGTTGGGAGAAGGTAAGAAAAATTTTGAAATTCGCCCACCCATTCCGCAACCTTTATGGCGTCCATTAGATGGATCCTACCATTCTTTTAGCACCGGGGCCAGGAACAACCAAACCCCACTCGGTAGGAAACGGCCATCCCATAGCACTTCGAACCACGAAGTAGTCCCGCTTCCATGCCGGGACCTTATTCGAAAGATCGTGCAAAAGCTTGAACCTCAGATGAGGAGACAAGTAGTAGGCCCGCCTACGCCCGGGCAGGGGACCCGCTTGCTTCTTGAGCATAAGAATGGCGGAAAAGATTTCCAGGTCCAATGAAAGGCAGTGTTCGCAACAAAGGGAGATGGTCCCAACAAGGTTACGAATAGAGTTCGGGTGGAGCTGACCAACAGTAACGCCGAAGTGATTCATGACCTTGACGATAAGGGGATGGAAAGGAACGCGCAGTCCGGCAACAAGCTGCTCCCGGAATATCACGATCTCGTTCGGACCGTGCTCCCAAGGGAAGTTGCCCGAGGGTAAAATGTAAGTATACTCCCCGAGCAGGTTATATTGAGCAATAAGGGACCAAAGTCTCTCGGGCGTCATAGTGGAAGGCCCGAACTTATCTGGCATCCGACCTCGATGGGAGGTGGATGCCAAGCTACCCGAGGTGACTCGACCTACGGGCTCGAACTCGAGCTCTACCTCGGACTCATTAAGGCTATTAGGGGCAGCAGCTCGGTTCGTGGAACCAGCATCTGACCCCCCCAGAAGACTATCTAAACTACCCGAGCTAGACATTGAATCGAAAAGAAGGCTGAGGACTCACCAGGGAAAAGCTACCGGACTACGAAGAATGACGCGAGCTGACAGCCTTGGACGCGAGCTCAAGGAATGAATGCTAAAGAATGGCGAAGGAAAGTGACTAGGGGCCCCCCACTATTTATAGCCACTGTACTCGCGCATCAACGACCAAGATCAAAACCATCCAACGGCTCCCCGCAAAACTGGCTGCGCGCCCCCCGAGGTGAAGTCAGTTTAGCGCGCATTTTTTACGTCCGAAAATTTATAATCGTTTGGCGTCCGCGCGTGAGCTGCACGCAACCCGGGATTGACCCCTGGTCGAACCAAGCTGACCCTGATCGGGTCGAAAGCACAAGCAGGTAAGAGAGAAGCTCCAAACCAAGGCCAAAGCGTCACGAGGCAAATCCACCCGTCATCCTGTGAACTCCCCACGCCGGGTCAGGACCCCGGGCACGGGGAGTGGGGGGCAATTGATGGAGGGAGATTTGGCCCGACCCCTTGGCCACGCGACACGTGGAAGCAACTGAGAGTGACTTGGCAGGAGCGTCAGCTCGGCACGGTAGCGGGCCCACAACCCGAGCTCCGAGAAAAGGAGTCCCGAGCTCCCCCAAAAAAGGAACCCACGACCCGAGCTCTTCCTTAGAGGTCCTGAGCCTTACAAGGAGCGCAAAGGGCAAAAAGCCCGAGCTGACCCACCCCGGGGCAGTTCGGGCCACACTTCTATCCGAACTCAAGACTTCACCTCGCACACCACTTCGGCTCCAAGTCGCCTGACTGAACAACCGTACCTAATGCCAAGGAAGCCCGTACACGGAGGCAGCGCGCCTGACTGATTAGGGGTCCGACACATGACAGCTGCCCTCCAACGGCCACCTGACACCGCCATCTCAGACGTGGCAGAGACGGCCTTGACAAGGAAGACAGTGGCGGTTATAACACCCGAACTGGCATCTGGCAGAGGTGATGACACCCGATCTGGCGGAGGTGATGATACCCGATCTGGCAGAGGTATGGGAGTGAGTGTACCAAGGTGATTATGAAAGGCCCCTTTCCCCCAAAGAAGGAGATATGTGATTTTTGTGCTTTCTGGTCTTGAAGTTCCTCATTTCCCTTGCCTTCTCTAGAGCACTAACTTGAGCTTCGGAGTGTTCCAACTGGGTTCCTCCCCGAAAGTCTCCAGTTTCTTCCTTATTTCAGGCACCTTCAGTTCCGTCAAAGGCGAGGTAATCGGCAGCTAGGACCGACCGGATTGCGCATCATCAACATGATTTGATTCAATAAATATTTGAATTCAACGAATTAGTTAATATTTATAAATAATAAAATATAATTTATATATAATAATTAAATTATAAATAACTTATATATGTATATACTTTATATAAATAAAATATTTATTTTATATATTTATTAATTATCTAAAAGACCAAATATTCAAATATTTAATCGAATTAGAACATTTATTTTCAATATCCTTCAAATATCAAATAATCGAATTTGGATTCAAATTCAGATATTGCTTGATTCGTATTCAGTCTATTCAAAATATTTCAAGCTTTTTTTTCCAACTGCCAATAAGTGTTTAATGGTGTGGTCTCAACCCAAAATAAATGCTTATTCGAGTTGGCACTTACTAAAATATTCTTGACATATTACTTTAAGATATGTTTGATTTGATAGGAATGTTGAAGAAATTCATTAAAATGTATCCCCTAATTTCCGTTTCTCTCTTATATTTTCCCTTAAACCAAAGTACCAAACACAACCAATCTCTTATTCAAGTATCCTCCTTTATCTCCTCGTTGATATCAAGTTCATTGTTTGCATTACAAACGCATAATCTCTAATTAGGAACCAGGGTTTTGGAACAGAACCTATCTGTCAAGACGGTTTCATAGTTGGTTCTAAGGATGATCATTTATGACCCTGCCTAGTCCGATACACGAATTTCTAGGCCTATGTAGTCATGTTTCTATCAAACCCGGCCACCCCAAATGTCCGGCCCGGTTTAACCCAAGATTGGGTTTGGACATGTAATATCAGGCCCAGCCGGGCATATAAAGAATTGGATCACAATTCCTAAAAGTAAAAATCCTCTCCCAATGACAACATCAAATATTAAGCAATAACAACAGGTTGCAGCTCACAAAGGGCGCCTCACACTGACCTCACATGTACATCCCACCGTGTATTGGAAACATCTTCCATACTTGTGTAGTTATGTGTTATTATTTACGGAAGATGTTCTCAATGCACGGTGGAATGTGCCAGTGAGATCATTGTGAGGCGCCCTGTGTGAAGAGCAGATCCCAATTCCTTTCAAGGTATTTAAAACTATATATGCTCTATTATTGTCCATTTTCATTATAATTCAGTCACTATTCCTATTCACGTTACTTTGGATACTGTTTATTATGTGCTTCTCACAAAATACATTTGTTATCTTGGAATGTAAGAGGGTTAAGGGTATAGAAACCCGAAGAAATGGTGTAAAACTTTGAACCTACATATAATTTTCCTTTTTGAGACTAAGGTGAACGCTGAAAACTCCATTAAACTTTGTAAAATACTCCATGGGTTCTTGTGGGGGATTTAAATTATATCCTCTTTCTCTCTAAATGTGGGGTTTCCAACAGACATGTTCATACCTCTCAACCCCTCAGAAGCTTTATAGATTTTTTTTTGTTCTCTCTGATCTTGGCCATTCTGGACCTTACTTCACATGGACAAACAATCAGCCTAGATGGAGGTGTGTTCGTGAGAGGTTAGGCCGAGCCCTTGCTAGCTCACAATGGCTCAGTTGGTTCTAGGAAGCTAAGCACTTCATTCTGCTAGCCATTAATTCAGATCACAACCCTCTTCTCTTAGGTTTTGTTTGTTTGTAACAATGCAGCATACCCAGGTAAATGTTATTCATGAAACATTTACTTGGGTAAGTGCACTTGCCCATGTTCTTTTGATTTTTAGGATTTACAGGTAAATAATAAAATGACATTTTTATTGTAAAATTTTCTCCTAACTATGAAAGTTACTTACCCACCTAGGAGATGGGTAAGTCTTATCCAATAAAGTAAGGGTAACTTTACTGTGGAACCCATTGCTTAATGCAAAAAGAATATGGAAAAGTTGGTCAATAAATAACTTTTACCCATTGACCAACTTTCCCATGCTTATTTACCTACAAACAAACAGGGTCTTAAACACAAATCCACTGCCCTTAGAAGGGAAAAAAGTCTTTCCATATTCTGCTCTAGAGCTTATCGTGTTGTCAATGAATTAAAAGATATTAAAAAGAAGCTTTCCTCTTTAAACAGAGGTTTTTTGAGACATTACAAAAAAAAAAGAAAAAAGATGGAACTGGAACTCCAAAGGTATTTATTTGAGCAAAATGATTCAACAAATCCTTCAACCCAAGCAAATTAAAAGATGTTGAATCCCAATACAATAAATGCCTGAAATTTGAAGAACACTTATGGAACTTGCAATCAAGAGAGTTGTGGCTTAATGAGGGCGACAAAGCGTCTGTTTGGCATCGATGTCGTTGCTCTAGAAAACAGTGACACATCAGCGCCACATCGGAAAAAAACAGTGCTCCATGAAACATCAATATTTTAGGAACCGTTTTCCCATAAAAATGGTGCTCCAAGCCATGCCTTGGAAATCGAGAAGGCGTGGTTTGGAGCAACGCCGCATTTGACGTTTTCTCATATTGGAGCTCATTGCTACCAACGAGAACATGATGTGACAGTGACATGGACTTCCTATAATGGGTATCAGTGCTAAAAACAGATATGGAGCACTGGTACCAAACATAAAGTATTGTTGTTGCTCCAGGGGAAATATCATACTTGACAACAATGCTTCCAAACAAAAAAAAAGGCACCGTTTTCTCAGAAAATGGTGCTTCCAACCCACACATCAGCAACACCATTTTTTATTAAAGGCATTGTCACAATAACCCCACGAAGTCCCTACCCAACTATCCCTCGAGGTAAAGGAATTTTGATTCTCAACTCATTAATCATTATTACATCCATAGGATCCTTCTTAGTTTGGATCCATCTGCTCTTTTACAACTTGTCCTGATAGACTATTCATCTCCCTTATTGACTTGAGCATCGGAGTACCTTTTTAGGGAAAATCTCCTTGGGCATATGATATCATTATGTGCTTGCAAACCTTAGTGCATGATTTCATCCTTCCACCTTAGCCTCGTCTAGTTGGCAGGATCTCTTTGTTGTGTGTTCAACTCGACAAACCTTAGATCGAACAACATCACAAACTTTCGAAGGCCCTAACTTTGCGCTATGATTTCCGATTGAGGTGATCTTTTTGTAGGCACCTTACCCCACTAATTTCATGAAAAAATCACTTTTTTACCTCAAATTGCAAATTTTTAATATTTTTTACAAATAAAAATTTAAAACTAAATTAAATATAAAACAATACATATATTACCTATAGAGCATAACTATATATTATTTATTATTTATTGATAATACATACATTATCAATAAATAATAAATAATATATAATATATAATTATGTTCTCTAGGTAATATATGTATTGCACGGTCTAATCCATTCAACCCGAAATTTATAGGCCACCACAATCGCACATTCAAAACAAGCTTTTACAACAAAAACTATCCCAACATGCTATGCATATGATCTGTATCCACACATCTCACCATGAGACTGGAACCCACCATAAAACTTTATGAGACCCATCATGTTTGCGATGTGCAGACACAAATCATATTGAAACTTAGGGAAAATCTATGATATGAAAAGAGTTTTGACCAATCAAAATCCACCCATAAATTTTGATAAATAACACCATGTTCCCTACCCCTACCATGTTTATGATTTTGGTTAATTGGTCGGTTGTTTTTTCGGATATCATATCTTTTCCATATCATACTCGAACCCTAAAAAACAAATTTTTGTTGTACTTGTGAGCAAGGTTAATTGGTCGGACTGTTCAGCCCGGGAACCATCCAGGCAAGCGTTTCCATTTTACCCCAAACCCGGTTTTGGTAAAAATCCATTGAAAAAGTCAACAAATCGTTGACCCAAGCAATCGAACCATCAACTCGTTGACCTATTCAACGATTTTGACCATTTTTTATTTTTAATTATTTTTTAAATTTATTTATCAGAATGATATGTCCATTCGAACCCAACAATTGGACCGTTGACCCGAAAACCAGTGGCCAAAACGGTTTCGTTTCCGGGTCGTTTTTTGAAACGTTGCTTGTGAGCAGACCTGAGCCACTAGGGCATTGTTGGTACAGTAGGTTGGTAGCCGATCCGAACTCGCAAGTTTAGACTATACACTAATACAACAACTTCGAGCCCGGATCGGCTCACAACGAAAAATTGTTCGCATTCCAACATGATCTGTATTCGCATAGGCACTGATCAGATTCGAACCGTGTTCGGTTCAATTTTTGTTGTGAGTAGATCCCAATTCCACAACTCCGATCAAAGACTTCCCACTACATCACCTGCTGCATTCTGATTTCTGGCTCGATCTCTGAAAATGTATTCCCGTCAGCCCCCGACGCGAGTGCGGAGCTCTCCAAACATCGAGAGACACAGCAAAGAAGTGGGAGGCTTAGAATCTTCGTTGCTTCAACTCGTCCAGGATCATCAGCAGACCTCCCTCAGGGTCCGAGAAGAAACCGGTCTGTTTTCTTTCTTCTCAATTTTTTTTTTATAAAATTATTTCTTCTAAAGTTTATAGGATGGAGACGAATCAAATTCAGTTCACTCTGTCTCTGGTTTAACAAATTTATCATCTCATTTTGAGTTTGTTTTCTATTATGGAACAAATCGTCGATTCATTTCTTTTATTTTTTCTTATAATTTCGTATTGATGATTGAAACCCTAGTGAAAGGAAGCCCTAAAAAGTGCATTTTTTCCCCATTTAACAGAGAAAGCAAAGAAGGCTGCCATTAAAACTGCAATTCGAGTTTCAGATGCTTTGCTGGACACGGTCAATGGTGGAGTGCAAGAATCTTTCATCAATGAAAAACGAATTGAACTCGAAATTCGATCTTTATCTGCTACGATTATGCGATATGCGAAGCAAACAGATCAGTGGCTTGCTGCTTCTCATGCCTTAAACTCTGCTGTTAAGGTTAGTCATTTGTGGTTGGCTGGCAAGTAGAGCATAAGGCCTTTTCATGGAACTTTAGGATTCGTTAATCGTTATATATTGTTTTCCTTTTTGGCTCTTCCTCTGGTATGGTCATGCCTTAATCTCTGCTGTTAAGGTCAACCAATTGGCAACGACACTGCTCCAGCAGAAGCTATCAGAGCACAAAACATACTGATACATAAACCTCGAAGATAATACATACAAATAAATTCAAAGAAAGTCCGAACAAAAACGAAGACATCAACTACAAATGTTGGCTAATTTGTAAGATCTTAAGCTTTCAAGAAAAGAAAACCGAATTTGTGCTGCGAGGACGTCAAACTACAATCTTTTCAGGGATGGAAAATCAAAACAAGAGCAAAAACCAACCGGCTTAAATAGTTTTAATCCATATCTGAAGATTAGGCAGTAGTTTCCACAAATCGATATGATCCAGCACGATAGCTACTTACAATAAAAGAACAAATGTCCAAATTTCATGAACACATTTGACAGAAAATTAGGATTGATTAGATTGTCCTTGGAAAAGCATTTTTCTTTCTTGCTTCAAAAGCAAAAGAAATATTGTTTTTCTCACCAGGTAACAACCTTCTCTCAAAGGAGCAATTAAACCATTTCTTGTTTTTGGTCAAAGTCCCAATTTGGACACAGAGGTATGGTGAGTTCACACATGATGCGCACTTGAGTTTACAGTGCCGCCTTAGTGGGTTTTACATATTTTGCAATTGAGTGGATCCGGACATTGAAAAAAGGGTTTATTTCATGAAGATGTGTTTCCAAACCGATGTATTTGCAGTTTTTCTTTTTGTTCTGAAACCAAATAAGATTATATGTTTTTAAAGTCACATCAATCCAATTATATACTCTAGCTTAAAGCACTTTACTCTCGCTTTTTCTTAGGAGTTCAACTGAGCACTCAAGCAAAAGCAAACTTAATGCAGCTTGAAAGAAAAAAAAAAGACAAATTTGAAGATTCTTGGGTAAACTTACTTGTTTAAGATTATTCAGGACAACTGAAAAGATGTGTCCTATGGTTTAAAGCTACAATGTGGAAAAAGTTTACACTCTCCTTGATTGAAATAGTTGCAAAGTTCTTATAGAGCTTGCATCTGTTCAGAATCGAAAAGTAATCACTCAATGTGCTACCAAGAGGGTTTGAAGACAAACCTTGTTTAGGTTGAGGCGTTGAGTCTTGAATATAACTTGGGGATTTTAAGTCATGACCATCCTATATATATAGTCCATTATCAAAATATCTGGACATATCTGTGGTATATTAATCCTAGGTTCATCAATAGTAATCACCTTGAAATCTTATCTTCCACTATGTCCTTCTCCTACTCCAAGTTTCCATGATTCCCAGTTTCAATGGATTTGTCTACCTTCTTGACCTGGGAAAGTTGTTATGATTCCAATCGAATTTATTTATAAGGAGCAAGGAGCAGATTTCCCACAGTAAGTGGGAATTGAGAGAAAATGCGTACACAAGGAAATCAATAATAGAATATTAAAAGGAGAAAAAAGGAAAAATTTAATGGCAATTCATGAGGTGACCCAAGTTAAATTACCACTTGAAGGTTGAGATGTACTTGGAAAGTTCCAGTTGTAAGCCTGGGCCATAAATATAAGTATCATGCAGGGCTAAAACTCAAGTTGTGGTGGTCCTAAAACAGAACGTGGATAAACAAGAAATTGTATACAAGAACTCAATCTTCACTTGACAATCAAGAGTTTTAATGGATTGAAGTTCTGGTACCCTATTGGACTCCCAGAGGAATCATTTTCCTTTGTAAGAATATTCAGTTTTATAAGAACCATTTTCTCTAAAATGTACAATAAGTGAATACCATGTACAAGTGTGATAACTATGACTAAATTTCTGTGTCAAAATTTCAAATTTCAATTAGATATAGGATGCTTCTTTCATTTAGGAATTTTCTTGTATTTTCTGTGTAATTTTTATGGCATTTGACATTATGGCATGCTGTCATGTGTTACTTCATTCACTAGGATATGCTATTTTCATTCCCCATTCTTAGAGTACCTTTTTACCAGCATCCAACTTTTGCAAAATAAATTACTGGTTTTTACTTATATGTCATTAATGATGATACCTGGAATCCTGAAAATGATTAGTGTGTCGATGTTGACACAATATGATAAGATACCCACACTGTGTACTACATTGATATGTGTACAGTAATATCGTCATTATTTTCAAATATTATCCTCTTAACTTCTAATAACTTATGTATTTATCCTGTTTAAAAAATTGTAAGACATATTTAACAAATCTTACAATAAGATTTTCATATTTTTCATTGAATTTGAGAGGATATAAGTGTTTGGTTAGATAAATAGCTTAAAACACTGACAATAGGATCATGGGATCAGCTTATGTTTCCTAGATTTTGATAAATAAAGAGTCATATCCACATATCCCATATTAGTACAAGTATCTAGGCATCTTGGATATAAATCATATAGTTAATGTTCTTCCTCTCTTTATTCCTTCCAAGGGTTTGCTAGCCTAAGCATTGAAAGAAGCTACAAGAATTGTGGGGGGGGGGGACTTTCTTTAGCATAAATTGATCTCATGCTTAGCAGTATGGGCTGTTATAATTTAGATTAAAGTAGATTTAAATCTCATATTGATTATCTAATATTCAGATGAGTTCCTTGCCATATTTATACCTCCCACATTTTTTGTTGGGCATTTACTTGAAAAAACCAAACTATGGCTATGCAAGAAAATTTACCTGCTCAAATGGGAGATGGCATTAATAATCAATTCAAAGGTTATGCACAAATGGAGTTCTATGAAAACAATTGCCTGGTAGGGGGTAGATCGATCTAATTATACCAACTACAAAGAAACATTTCTAGCATCTGGCAATTGATAGTGCTTAGTTGCATACTTAATACTTTTTATCAAAACATTAGCAAGATAATTAGGTGTGGAAAAGAATTCTCCATGAGGGCCGATATGAAGTATCTTTTTGTCATGCAGGTTTCCTTTGCAGTGATTAGACCTGTTCATGGGTCGGGTAGCCCTTGATAATAGTATATATATAATAGAAATATAATAATTATGTTAATAATATATAATATATATTATATAATAGTGAAATTAATAATGAAAAAAGTATTATATATATTAAATATAATAATATATGCTTAATATAATATAAAATACATGTCAAAATTGGGCTTTGGGCTTTATATAGGGCCAGGCTCAGGCTTGGGCCTCGTGATTTTCTGTTTATAAAGAGGCAGAGCCTGGCCTGGGCCGCCCGGCCCGTGAACAGGTCTAGCACTGATTAAGTATTATGTTGCTTTAAATTGAATACTTGTTTCCAAGCCTGTTATCCTCTTAGTAGATAGATCATTTAATGGTTCATTAGTATGTTGATGACCTCAAGGAGGATGCATGAATTCAAGACTTTGCCAACAACATAACCTTTTTGAATTGTAGGTCATCTGGTAGTGTTTATTTGTCTTCATGTTAGGTATCAAATTTATGTAAAAGCATGTGCAATCCAATCCCAAAGCATCATCTAATGCTCTTTGTAATCTTTTCTTAAAACTTATGATCAGGAAGAAGCCTTTCATGTTGATTTGGCTAAAACTACCAATATCATTTAGTGAATTTAGTTCATTTCGATGCATTCTGGAAAAGCAGAAACACAAGATCCAATTGTTTGGAAGCTCAAGTGCTGAATCAATTTCTTAGGCAATTGCAGATACTGCTATGTGTGTGTGTGTGTGTGTGCAAGTCATAAAAGTTAAATCCAAATACCATATATACTATGATATGTATGATATATCATATATGGTTTGTACAGCAAATTAGTGTATATATATATAAGCCCAATTACTTTGAGTTCTAACATTCTTATGGAATATGGATCTGATGACACAGGAAATTGGAGACTTTGAGAACTGGATGAAAACAATGGATTATGATTGTAGAAGTATAAATAAAGCAATTCACAACATTTACCAAGCATGAACTCAATGTAATGATTTCTCAACTCTTGAAAACCAATTTGTTGAATTCCTTAGAGAATACACATCTGGAAGAAATCCACTTTAATCTGGCTGATCTTTTTCTTCTACTTAAATATATATATATATATATATATATATTAAAAATACAGTGTATTAATGTGGAAATTATCAACAACCCTTACCAGATACTAGTGTAACATTAGCAATGACCAATATTGCAGGGAATTTCAATATTATCTTTCAATGCAGCTGCATATTTGATTATCTTTTCATTGTACTGGAACTTAAAATCAAACATGTCAGACATTCATTGCTACCATCAATCTATCAGCTTGGAGAAAGACAGGAATAATTGTCAAAGCTTTAGAAAATGGCTTTGCTTCTTAGCTTGTCTGTATGTAGAGGTGCAATACCCAATAACAAGTATGTAGGGGTGCAATGTCAATCAGCTTCCTTGCTCTAGCTTGTGATGTCCCACTTGTGGGCTGCACATGTACAAAAGCAAGTAGTTTTTTTTCTCAGAGCGAGTAAAATTTCACCCCTTGTTTCTATTAGGTAGAGTACTTTAAAAAGGAGACGGAGAAGAATAAAATATTAACGATAAACGATGAGAAACAAAACCATCATTAATTGCTATGCAGTTTTTGAAAGCTAAGGTTGCATTTGGATAAGCTTCAGGATATGTGTTTTTAAGGTCCAAAATTTTAGACTGTGTGTTTTCAAGGTTTTGCCCTTTGGGGCTGAAAAAATGTTTTGGTTTTAGATTATCATCAACTTAAAATAACTCTCACCAAACACTCAAAAACACGTTTTTGCTCAACTTCGTTTTACATAGTCCAAAACTGAAAAGCAAAAGCTTATCCAAATGGAGGCTAAAATTAATAGGAATATAGAGGACACTGTTTTCAAAACTGGCCGGACCGGAAAATTGGGAACCGATCACCTGACCGGTTCCGTTTTCCTCTAAAACTGCTTTTTCCTCCAAAACAATTGATTTTGGTCAGCAAATGGCTGAACTGGATGGTTAACCGTTTGAACAGTTTTGACCATTTTCCAATTTTTTTATTTTTTTGTCGGAATGGGCCGGCCATTCGGGTCGAACGGTCGGACCATTCAAACCGGTAACCGGACCCCTGACTGGTTTGATCACCGGTTCGTTTTTAAAAACCATGATAGAGGACATTTGCTATCTTTATTAGGTTCAAAATTCAAATCATTGGATTGTAAATTTTAGTCTTGGAAGCTAGATGAGACTTGAAACTTGAGACACGAGACGTAAGATTGATCCTCAGAATTCTACAATCTCTTTTTTCCCCTGAAGCCTAACAAGGCAAAATTCATTAATTACGTGCTCAAAATACAATCCTCCTCGATACAACTAGGAAGAAAGGAAGGGACACACAGACCAGGTCTGAACATGGTTAATGGATAAAGCAAACCTAGCTAAATAGTGTGCTTAAGAATTAACAGAATGTACAGTCGGCCATGGTTAATAGATAAAACAAAATCTACAGTCGGAAACACATTATTTAAACGCCAAAAAGGAGAGCAATTAGTCTCCAACAGCGCCTTTTATGATCATAAAAGCATCTCCCTCAATAAAGGATTTTTCACTCCAAGCTCACTAGTGAATTTGAGGATTGTCTAGCCTGTTGACGCAACATAAATGGTTCGAATTCGAATTGAATCAGAAAGTATCCGAATTCGAATCTGATTATAAAATTTGATATCTGAATTTAATTCGACATCCGACGGACATTGAAAATTAATATTCGGATTTAAATTCAATTAAATATTGAAACATTCTATTCAATTCAAATTCAACCAATTAATTTAGGTAATTAATAAATATATAAAAAATATTTTATTTATATAAAGTATATAAATATATAAGAATTAAATAATTGATCGAATTCGGATATTTATTGAATCAAATCAAGTCATTCGAATTCGATTTGATTATGTCAAATCTCGAATTCGAAATTGGATTTTCGAATATCGTAGACACCCCTAAATGAAACTCTTTATAGGCAGCAGACACAATTAGTACCCCAGAAGATTTCTTCGTCCAAGCTAGTAGGGATGTCAATTTGACTAGATTCAGTCCAATCCGATATGGCCAATATGAGTCCATTATAGATGGAATAGGTCCAATTCAATCCGATGAACACCCTGGACCATTTTGGACCAATCCAATTCAATGTCTAGACTATCCAATCTGTTCAAATTAGTTTTAATTTAGATTGTTTCCAAACCAAACCCGGTCCATTGATACATGTTTATCAATGGACCGTATATTGGTTCAATCCAACCCAATCTAATACATAAATCCATTATGGATGGACCAGGTCAATCCAATCCAATGAATACTTTGGACCATTAAGTTTGTATTGGTCTAATTTAATATGTCTTATAGTCCATCCAATCTGTTCAAATTGATTTTGATTGGATGGATCAAACCCAAAACCAGTCCATTGGCAACTACAAACTAGGACATGTGCTCGCTCAACTATATGTCTATTGGCAATCTGATTTGCTGTATTGCTGCATACTGTACTTGGTTGAATGTAGACCTGAGTATGTGCTATCTTCCTTTGACCTGATATAAAAGGAATCATTTCTTCAGTAGACGTAAAAGAGGAGATCACATCTGCACCCAACACGCACATCTCAGCGTGCATTGGGAACATCTCCCAAATTTGTTAGTGGGAGATGTTCCCAATACATGGTTGGAATATGTTGTGGGACACAGATTTGATCTCGTAAAAGAGGACCAAGTATCCATGGGTCAGAGAGAGCATCGATGAATCAACCATTCCCTACCAATCAACAGGTTCCTCGCCAAAGATCAGCCCTACACAACAAGACTTCAACACACTACACACCGCAAATTAGGGGTGGATTCAAGCTGAGTCGAGCTGAATAGTTAGCTATTTGAGCTTGGCTCGCCAAGACAATATGAGGCTCGAGCTTGAGCTTAGTTTGAGCTAAAGACTTGAGCTCGAGTTTGGCTCAGCTCGAGCTCGACTATGAGCCAAATGCTTTATAATATATATATATATATAAATTTATTTTTATTTGATATTTAAAAAATTAATAATTATAATAATTAGTTATCATTACTATATATAAAAATAAAAATATTATATATAATATAGAAGCTCAATTAGGCTCACGGGCCTCATGAGCCGAGCTTTATTAGGCTTGAGCTTGGCTCGTTTAGCAAACAAACCTATAAATTGGACTCGAGCTCGGTTTAAACCAAGTTGAGCCGAGATTTTCACGAGCTGAGCTCGAATAGCTCGTGAAAAGCTTGGGTCCTTGCCACCCCTACCGCAAATATAGTATTTGAGTTTTTGGGTGTTGCCCCATTAAGATACTTAGCTCAAAGCACTTTGGACCAAAGATCATTTGACATAAGAAACCTCCAACAGAGTTTCATCACCAAGGCTCTATTTCTTGGTTAAAAAAATTTTCTTAATCCCCAACCCACCTTTTTCTTTAGGTAAGTTCACAAGTTGCCAACTCCAAGAAGGAAATATTTGTTTCTCATTGGAGCCATCCCATCAAAAGTCCCTTCCAAGAGAAGTAATAGTATAGCAAATATTCTTAAGGAAATGTTTAGTAGGCATATGATAAAATGGGATAGCAGCTATGTACTTTTCAAAAGTACTGTTCTTCCTCGTATAATAAAGAAAGCTAGACCTCTAACCATGGATACGTCTCATGTTAATCCATACACTTCACTCCCAAGACAGAAAGTAGCATGTATTTGTTCTTGTGGTGGGTATTTATACTGAAAAGTTGGGTTAGAGTGAAGGATATAATTTTGACCTATGGAGAGTGGTCATGTCTACAAGTAAAATTTTCTAGCAAAGTGCCAACTGGTTGGTTGGTAAGGTCTCTTGGTTGTAGTGGAGGTTTGGGATCGAATCCTTTCTACACCAGGCTTGGGGGATGGACTACTCCCATTATGCAGCCTCATGGAGTAGGAAAAAAAGTAAATTTCTCTAATTCTACACTCTAGTGCTCATTTGGGAGGGTTTTTGGGAAATATCTTCTTGTGACGGTTCATCCACCAACATTGCCATCAGCACGCCATCCGAGTGTTGTCATATGTCTCTTGGGTGGATCATTGTATTGTATGCATTTTGTATAGGGGTATGCCAATGGCAACATTGTAAATACTAGTATGACTATTCAACATTTTGATGTATCCTTCTGTCAAAGCCCCAAAAGCTTAGGTTACTCTTTGAGGGGAGGTAAATAGTTGAGTGGTGCTAAGATCGTGTAAAGGTTAAGCATGAGGTCCCCTCGACACAAACTTGTGTGCTTGTGCTTTCAATATTTTAAGGCAATACAAAGAGCATTTTGTCTAATTTATGTGTATTTGTTGTTGCCTTATTTTTTGCTTTGTTTACTTCTTAGGCTTACTCGACTACCATCGGGTGTCGCACAGGGCCCCAATGCATAGCCTTGTAATAGTTGGTACCAGAGCACGGTTGACACTAGGAGCTACCAAGCCCACATAGTCCCAGGTCTACAATAAGGACATGCTTAAATGTATTTCTCCTAAAGAGAAAGGCACCAGATCGAAGGCTAGAAAGCGTGAGAAGTCTATTAACATGTTTGCAGCCATGGATAGATGCATCATGCGTTGCAAAGTAGTGGTTGGTGAAACTTGCGATCGTGTTGATGAGCTTCACCTTAACCTTGAAACCATGGTAGCGATTGTTGAGAGATTGGAAAAGTGGTCCATTGACAACCACAATGGACCAAGGAACCCACTAAAAGGCTTGGTGAAGTGCCTATAAACTCAGATCAAGGACTTGAAAAGCGGTTCATTCACCTCACATCCTCTTCATCCTAAGTGCAGAAAATTTTCTACAACCACCAATGACAAAGTTCCACATTGCTCCCCTTATTTATCACAAATTAACGGAGTTTACCACTATTACGGGAGTCTAGAACTCCAAAAATTTTAAATTTTTAATCTCGCCTTTATTCCCTTTGCCTTATTTTCTTTCCTTACTTCTCTTTCTCCTCAAGTCTTCAACCCAACCCTCATCGCCCAAGTTGCTGCTACCACAACCGTCGTTGGCTTTAAAAACACTAGCATTTTTCTCTCTCCCCTTCTTTATTCTTCTCTCCCTTCCTCCTTTCTCTTCCCCTTCTCCATTCTCCTTCAACTTTGGCCATCACCGCCCGAATCATTACAACACTATTGTTTCTCTCAATATTCTCTTTCCCCTTCTTTATCATTCTCTCTTTTTCTCCTTTCTCTTTTCTCTCTCTCTCCATTCTCCTTCACCTATCACCATCACCGCCTTAACATTCACAAAAACAAACCATCCTCCACTGGCCAAAAGGACAAAAAATAAAAAATGCTCTATTGATATTAAAATCTATTGTTCATTGGGATTATATTTCAAATTCAGCAAGGGGTGAGAGTTTCATTTTTTTAGAAGAATTGTCCTTTTAGAGAAAGATGGAAAAAAATTGTCTATGATAATTTCAAACCGGAGAAAAAAGTTCATAAAATTTTGGCAAACATAAAGGTTGTTCCAACGCAAAGCCTCTTCAAATTTAGGATCAACAAAAAACAATCAAACCAAAATTCTAATTCGTCATATACAAACATACAAAACCAAACAGAACAAATCAAAAACCAGAAAAGAAAACTTACTTTTTTCAAACCAAACTACGAATGAAAAAAGAAGAATAGGGAGATGGTAGACATAAAATTCTAATTTCTTTTCTTATTTTCCCTCTTGTTGTGTTGTAAGACAAGAATGATGAAAAATATAAACACGATAAAGGATGTGTGGTTAATCACTTAATCCTAACCAGATAAATAACAGAAGCAAAGAAAAATGGATGCTTGGTTGTTAAGACTTAGAGGCAATGGGTAAAAGAAACAACGAATCCTAGCTAGCATTTATAATAGTGACTCCAGCGAAGAGCGTTGGATTGAAGGAGAACGAAGGAAGAGGAAAGGGAGACAATTAGACTGGGAGAGAAAAATGAGAAATGAGAGAATAAAGCCATAATTAAAAAGGTTATAATTTTTTAACTCCAAACTTCCCTCCCATTAAGGGCTTAGATTCTGTTAAATTGTGATAAATAAGGGGAATGACATGGGTTTTTGTCATTTGTGGTTGCAAAAAATTTTCAGCATCTAGGATGCAGAGGATGTGAGCACCCTTTTAAAGAGATTGGTGGCCAATGCCGCCAACACCACTGCAGCTCCAACACCTCCCAAGATCAAAGCCTGTGAGCCTACCCCTTATGCGGGGATTCGAGATGCCCAGGAACTCAACAACTTCCTGTGGCAAATGGAACAATACTTCACCACCACCGAACTTGTTAAGGAGGCATCCAAGGTATGTATTGTTGGTATGTTTCTTATTGATGTTGCTATGTTATGGTGGCATAGGAGGTGTGCCTACGTGGAGCATTAAATCCGTGAGATGTTGCTATGTTGCACATGGGTTTTTTGAATGAGTACGTGAAAGAATTTTTCGCATTGTTGCTTGAAACCACTGTAGACATGTAAATTTTTAAGTCAAATAAATGGGCTTAATTTACATGACAACCTCTAAATAATATGGGCCTCCATGGGCCCAAGGTCCAAGTTTACATAAATATGTCTTGGTGGCATAAGGATCGAAGTGTATTAAGTCTAGTTTGACCCATCTCCTATTATAATAGGATGGTTCCATTGGCAAGACCACTAACTCCTACATAATGGTGCATGTATAGGAGTTAATGCTAACCCAACACCCCACTCACATGGGATTGGTTAGTTAAGTGGCCTGAGTTGGCAGCCTTAACCCTTGGCTATAAATAGCCTTGCCTAGGAAGAAAGATGTTCCTTTTTCTCTTTGGAGAAGCACACCGCAAGAAACTCTCACACACCAACACTTGAGGATTGCAGGCAACCACAAGCTCCTGCAAATTTTAACAACTGTAAGATCAAGAGAAGGAAAGAAGGGAAAAACTTCTTCATTCTCAATAACACACTTGGATTCAAGCTCTCCAAAGAAGATCAATCCACCACAGAAAAGGCCCTTCTTAGAGAAGCATCCTTCACAGCCGATCAAGCACGAAGCCCAGAGTGAAGAAATCTACATCAAATTTCCCAAAGCACCAAAATCAAGGAAATCTACATCAACACTTCAAGAAGTATGAGAAACACACCGACGACCCTCATCTTTATCGAATTCGATCGTTAATTAGAGTTTGTCACGTCATCGAGCAAAAATCAAAGAGAGTTCATTCCCTTGTTTGTTTTCTTTATTACAAATTTATTTTTGTAATTTGTCTCCATATTTTATGCAAATTGAAATACACGAAATTTGTGTCGACAAATTTCTGGCATGCTCGGTGGGACTCTCTCTTCCTCTCATCTTTCGAGTCAACATCTACAACAGTCATCTGATCGCTACCAAGAAGGCTGCAACTTCCTTTAACAAGTCCTCTGACACTTTCGGTTCTTCCTACAACCGCCCTATCACACGTGCCATGGCGAAATCCAACAAAGCGCAGCTACCGTCTCTAGTGGAGCTTCCTACACAGAAAATCACCAAGGCGACTACTCTGCAGAAGGAAAGCCTCTTCAACTCTCCACACATTGATGTGAAGGGAAAAAAACACTTTCTCCCAGATGACCAATCCAGCACTACGTCGAGGATGGGGTCTCACTCCTCTCCATCACACAACTCTTGCTCTGCTTCTAGTGGCGTCATACCAGTGATGATGACAGAAGCCGCGAGCAACAATGGAAGAACGATTCCAGAAGATGGCTGAAGCCATTGACAACCTCAAGAGCTCCAATGCTGAGAAGGATCTCCAAATTGCCTTCCTGATGAATGAATTAGAGATACAAAACCGCCAAGCAGAGTCTAGTCAAGGACCTCCTCACCCTCCAGGATTCACTCCAATGACTCCTAACCTCCAAGAGCAGCAAAAGTAGCAACAAGAGGAGCATGATCGGGTCACAATGCAGAACATGATGCAAGACGCCAACCATGTTACTGTCGCTTCTCTGATGGTGCAACAACTCCAGTACATGATCGCTGACACCATAAGGGCTAAATATGGAGGAGTTCCATAGACCTCTCTAGTGTATGCCAAACCATACGCTCTCCGCATTGATGAGATGCACATGCCAAATGGCTTCCAACCTCCTAAGTTCCAGCAATTCGACGGGAAGGGCAATCCGAAGCAACCATAGCCCACTTCATCAAGACTTGCAACAACATGGGCACCTACGACGACCAAATGGTGAAGTAGTTTGTTCACTCCCTCAAGTCTACAACATTTGATTGGTACACCGACCTGTAGCCTGGCTCCATTGACAGTTGGTACCAGCTTGAGAGAGAATTCCTCACTCGCTTCTACTGTACACGACAAATTGTTGAACTTCCAAAACTTTCCACTACGATGCAAAGAAAGGATGAGTCTGTCATCGACTATATCGAGTAGTGGAGGAACCTCGCCCTTCAGTGCAAGGAACAAATCAGTCAATCCTCTGTCGTAGACACATGTGTCCAAGGGATGCATTGGGGACTACTCTACAGCCTCAAAGGGAACATGACTACCACCTTCAAATAGTTAGCTACTCGAGCTCATGGCTTGGAGATCTAGATAGCCAAGCATGGGAATCCCCAACTAAGTGATCCTCGTGAAAAGAAGGATGGAAAGAAAGAAGTCAAGAAAGACCTTAAGACCTCCTCCCCCAAAGGAAAGGAAGTCATGAATACTACCACTGTACCAGTTAAGATCTTCGGCAAGAAGAAGAAGACGGAGATCAAAGTGAAGTCTTTTGCAAACCAAGGCCAAGAAAAGTCTATGACTACTTTGAAGGAACTAGAAGAGAAGGAGTATCCATTCCCTGACTCCGACGTTCCAGAAATGCTCAGCGAGCTACTACAATCAAAGATGATTGAGCTTTCACCACCCAAGCGACCTGAAGAGCAAGGACGTGTGACTGACCCCAAGTACTTCCAGTACCATCGGATGATAAGTCATCCAACTGAAAAGTGTTTTGTCCTGAAGGACAAAATACTTCATCTCGCAGAACAAGGAAAGATCGAGTTAGATCTTGGTGATAATTTTGTTGCTACTAATGTCAATATGGTGACTTTTGGGTCTTTTGACCCCATACCTCTGCAACCCGCTACAGGTTCTTCCTCCTCTACTCAAGCTATAGTGATTGTCCAGACCTCAAGGAACTCTGCACTTGCAAAAGGAAAGTCAACACCACAACACAACTCAATGGATTCTCCTCAAATTATGGAGACTGGGGGCAAGGTAGATGGACCCCCAATGATGTCTTTTCCTATGGTATCCTTTCCACAGGGGGCAGTTCTTATCCAATTTATTGTTGATCAAGAGGTGACCACGGTTTATGCCTATCTTGACACACCAAGGTTCGGGAATCCCGACATCCTAACTCTCTATGAGCTTATGACTGATGACTTGGACTACTAGGAAGAGTCGTCTATTTTAGAAGATGAGATAGAAGATGGGTGGTCCACCTTCACCAACAAGAAACCCAAAGAGAAGGTACGACACCAACTCGAAGGAATCATTTTGAATGGGGGCAAGACTATCTTCGTCTAGTCTAGTGACTTAGAAACACCTCTTCAAGACGAGATCAGATGGATTGTCGTCTCTCGATGTAAGATAAGGCCCCTCGTCCCGTTGTCCCTGTGTCAACCAGACCAAAGCAGACTAAAAGATGGCGAGTACACAACGCCTCCAAGAAGAAGAAAGTGCTAAAGAAAAAAGCACCTCAGGTACCCCCAGTTAGTGAGGAGGAAGTGCTTCAACAGCCTCATCCAACTCTAGTAACCCTTTGGGAGTTCATGCCTAGAGAACTTTTCCTAGAGGAGTGTGTAGCAACATACATGGTGATAGATGATGAAGAGGAAACATCACCATCAGTAGAAGAAGCTTCATCCAACGAGGACGAATACATGACAAGGCTTCTTCAAGAGCACCCCATGTGTGACGAAGAAGTAGCAAAGCAGCTAGAGGAAGTGCCATCCCATTTGAGCCTTACCCAAGCGCTACAACTACCGCAGAAGGTTCGCTTTGCAATGGCAAAGACCCTGATCCTCCCCAACAAGTACAAAAATGGGACAACTGCACGGATTGCATGGCGACAATTACCTTTACAAATGAGGATTTACAACTTGGGTCACGTCCACATAACATACCCTTGTATGTTGCTGGATATGTTTAGAAGATGTCATTCATCCTCATTGATTGTGGATCTATTGTCAACATCATGCCAGTGTCTACTATGAAACAACTTGGGATTGACAAGGATGAATTGCTAAAGAGCAAGTTGACAATCCGAGGCTTCAATCAAAAGGGGCAACGTGCAGTGGGCATGGTGCATCTCGAGATAGAAATATGGGACTTAACATCTTTGACCCTTCTACATGTCATCGACGCCAAGACATCCTACCAATTACTTTTGGGACATCCTTAGTTGCATGAGACAAGAGTGGTTCCTTAAACGTGGCACCAATTCTTCAAATACTACCGTAATGGAACACAGAGGAAAGTAGTCGCTGAGCCAAAGCCTTTTAACAAAGCCGAAGCACATTTTGCTGATGCAAAGTTATATATTGACAAGGTCATTTCAAAAGCTCTTACAGTCTCTGTGTTGAAATCTTACACAATGAAGGTTTGGAAGGAAAATGAAGACACAACACATGAAGAAGAAAATGCATCTTCAAGTGGTGACAAGAAGCATCTATAACAAGGGAAAAGCTTCTTAGAGAAGCATCTACAACAAGCAACCACAAGTTCCTACAAACTCCAACAACTGTAAGATCAAGAGAAGGAAAGAAGGGAAAAACTTCTTCATTCTCAACAACACACTTGGATTCAAGCTCTCCAAAGAAGATCAAGCCACCACAAAAATGCCCTTCTTAGAGAAGCATCATTCACAATCGATCAAGCACGAAGCCCAGAGTGAAGAAATCTACATCAAATCTCCCAAAGCACCAAAATCAAGGAAATCTACAACACTTCAAGAAGTACGAGAAACACACCGACGGCCCTCATCTTCACCGAATTCAACCGTTAATCAGAGGTTGCTCACGTCATCGAGCAAAAATCAAAGAGAGTTCATTCCCTTGTTTGTTTTCTTTATTACAAATTTATTTTTGTAATTTTTCTCCATATTTTGTGCTAATCAAATACACGAAATTTGTGTTGACAAATTTTGTGCTAATCAAATACACGAAATTTGTGTTGACAAATTTTGTGCTAATCAAATACCCCTAGTCTTTTTCATTGTAATGTTCTTGGCCCGCATGAGCTTAAACTGTGAACGACAAAACAAAACAAAAAGCTCCTGGTCTGCATGAGCCTAAACTGTGAATGACAAAACAAAAAAAAAACTAGTCTTTTGCATTGTAATGCTCCTGACCTGCATGAGCCTAAACTGTGAATGGCGAAACAAAAAAAAAAAAATAATTTTTTTTCATTGTAATGCTCCTGGCCCGCATGAGCCTAAATTATAAACGGCAAAAAAAAAACAAGCCTTTTTCATTGTAACGCTTCTGGCCCGCATGAGCTTAAACTATGAACAACAAAAACAAAAAAACAAGTCTTTTGCATTGTAACGCTCTTGGCCCACATGAACCTAAACCATGAACGGCAAAACAAATGTCAAATATGAGAATTTCTCTCTTATAAGGAAAAGAATGAAGTATCAAGTCCATTTCCAACATCATATAACTACAATGTAGAAGTTGTTTCATTTACAAGAGAAAAATCACTTCTTGGAGTTTCACATAATTAAATATACTTTTACAAAGAGCAATGGATGCTTCTACAAGTTGTGTTTGTCACTTAACATTGACTTGCATCTCTTGCTTGTTGGTTGCTTTCAATTGTTTCAATTCGCCATGCCGAGCTTTTCTACTACAAGTGCTTTACTATCTTCCTACTACTTCTTGTTAGAGTATTGTCTTTGGAGGTTAAGGAAAAGTGTTGCTCCACCTACTTTTATTGCTCCTCCATTCCATGTTGTTCTCCTTAAAGGTACAAGACATTACATCAATGTGGGGCTTCTTGTTGTCACCGGAAGTCATGTCAACTGTGATTTGAATCTTTTGGTTGCTAGAAAATGACTTGTTTAATTAATATGCATTACTTCAATGACGATGAAGGTACCCTTCTCTGTAAGCAATGTACTCTTCTCCACATAATGATGAGGAACCAACCTCTTGGACAAATGATAAAATGTCAAGATGGTAAACCTCTTCAAGAACCTTGTCACCATGGGTAGTTTGGTCATAGACATCCACTCATGTGTGTAAAGATCTTCACAACAAGCTTCCTTAGAAGGGGCATGATCTCATAGAAGTCAAACAAACTCTCTAGAAGCAACAGAGGACTCTAGCACTATGTGAATCATGACAACTCCTCTATGTTGGAGGGGTAGAGATGAATCTAGAGAAATTAAAAAGCCGATACTATGAGATTAGCGAAGGATTGTTCCTTAATGTGACACATGCCCAAGCATCACATCATCAAGGAGAGAAATCATCATTATTGTCTTCCAATACATCTTTTATGCCTTCATCCGATTCAAAGAGCTACTCCTACTCAACTTTGCATTGAAAATAGGGACATATCAAAAGTTCACCAGTTACAAGCATAGGTGTGTTAAGACTTCTGCAAGGAAAGTAGAGAGATCACCCATTCAAAGTTGGGTATTCAGGCTTTGCAACCTTCCTTCTTGAGGCAAGTTCTTCGTTGGAGGATGTATCGAAGATGGCGACGAAGCTTCATGACCAAATGATCTAGAAGAAGACATCACCTGTTTAAGAAAAAGAGAAGTATTAGTACAATAAAAAAAAGTAAAAATACCTTACCTTGAAAAGAAGAAAGCTTCATGCATCAAGTCCTCTAGGAAAGAATCTCTTTGCAAGCTAATCCCTAGATTCGAGAGACCTTAGACTCGAAAGTCTACAAAGCTCTGGACCTAGGGACCCCAGACCATTGAAGGTCTGCAAGGGCCTACTGCTGATGAAGCTCTGCATGATGCAACTCTCTGGTGAAGAAGCTATGTGCAAGATAACTCCTAAATCCAAGAAACCTCAAACCTGAAAGTCTACAAAGCTCTGGACGTAGGGACCCTAAACGATTAAAGGTTTCCGAGGGCCTACTACTGGTGAAGCTCTGCATGCTGTGCTCTCTGGTAAAGAAGGAAGCTCTATGCGTTGTGCCCTCTAGTGAAGAAGCTCTGTGAGGGCCTGCTGCTAATGGAGCTCTACATGTTGTGACTCTTTGGTGAAGAAGTTTTGTGCAAGCTAATCCCTAAATCCAAAAGACCTCGGATCCAAAAGTCTATGAAGCTCTGGACCTAGGGACCCCAGACCATTGAAGGTCTGCGAGGGCCTGCTGCTGATGAATCTTTGCATGCTGTGACTCCCTGGTAAAGAAGCTCTATACAAGCTAATCCCTAAATCCAAGAGACCTTGGACCTGAAATTTTATGAAGCTCTAGACCTAGGGACCCCAGACCATTGAAGGTCTGCGAGGGCTTGCTGCTGCTGATGAAGCCATACAAATGTACCAAGTGACGAAGCTCTAACTCAACATGTATTATAGAAGTAAATGGATGCTTTGATACCTGAAGACAATGAATCCTGCACCAAGTAAGCAAGCCAATTTGTGGGCCCTGCATACATAAAGGGAAATATATACATAAGAATACAAGAAAAAAAATCAAATTTTCCTTAATTAAAGGGCTAATGCATCCATTAGAGAGAGGATGAAGAAAATTCAATGTGGTGATCATGCCACAAGCTGAAATTAACACCATTTAGATGGAAACGTTGGTGCAGTCGTTCATAGTCTTGTTTCAGATCAAGAACTTAAGAGGACATATGATCGACATGATCACAACTATTTACAGTAATTCCATGACAAAGGAAGGCAGCAATTTTAGTACTCAATGGCATTCAATCTCATGACATTTGAAGCGATCCAATCAAGGGACTGATCGCATGCATCAATTGGAATTGGAAGGGTGATGAAAGATTCATGCTTCGTGGCATTGTTGTTGAGGAATGAGATGTATAAAATATAAACAATTTGTGAACTTAGCCAAGAGTCTAATCATGGGCGAACAGATTGAGATTCAAACCAGATGCAAATGGAAAGGGGCATCCCACGAAAAGGTGACCAATTGGATCGAATTAATTAGTGTTTCCTCACATGGTAAAAAAATGACAAAAAAATTGAAGTAAACCCTAATGCCCAACGCCCAAAGAATCCAGAAACAAAGGGGTTAAGATTGAGAGAGAAGATGAAGAAACTCCACCTAGGTGGGCCCCGATGTCCATTAAGGGTATGGATTCCATGGTTCAATCTATAATTACATCATATTTACTTATTGTTTATTATAGAGTTGCATCATTATCAACATGATGCCTCTGATACCCATTGACCATTAATCAAAATTAGCAAATCAAAAAATGAGAGGCCAACAGTTAGGACATCGGCGTCATATTTCGTCACCTCATCTTTGAGGGGGTATTTGTAGACATCTAAATTTTTAAGTCAAATAAATGAACTTAATTTACATGATAGCCTCTAAATAATATGGGCCTCCATGGGCCCAAGGTCCAAATTTACATAAATATGTCTTGGTGGCCTAAGGATCCAAGTGTATTAACTCCAGTTTGGCCCATCTCCTATTATAATAGGGTGGTTCCATTGGCAAGACCACTAAGTCTTACATAATGGTGCATGTATAGGAGTTAATGCTAACCCAACACCCCACTCACATGGGATTGGTTAGTTAAGTGGGCTGAGTTGGCAGCCTTAACCCTTGGCTATAAATAACCTTGCCTAGGAAGAAAGATGTTCATTTTTCTCTTTTGGGGAAACACACTGCAAGAAACTCTCACACACTAACACTTGAGGATTGCAAGCAACCACAAGCTCCTAGAAACTCTAACAACTGTAAGATCAAGAGAAGGAAAGAAGGGAAAAACTTCTTCATTATCAAAACACATTTGGATTCAAGCTCTCCAAAGAAGATAAAGCCACCACAAAAAGGCCCTTCTTAGAGAAGCATCCTTCATAGCCGATCAAGCACGAAGCCCAGAATGAAAAAATCTACATCATACTTCAAGAAGTACGAGAAACACGTCGATGGCCCTCATCTTTACTGAATTCGACCGTCAATCAGAGTTTGTCATGTCATCGAGCAAAAATCAAAGAGAGTTAATTCCCTTGTTTGTTTTCTTTATTACAAATTTATTTTTGTAATTTGTCTCCATATTTTGTGCTAATTGACATACACGAAATTTGTGCTGACAACCACGAACATGTCAAACAAGGACTTCTTCAATTTTATGGATGGCTTGCAACAGTGGGTCAAGCTTGAACAACAATGAGGTGTGAAGGACCTTGCCACAACCATGGTCGTTGCCAAGAAATTGGTGGACAACAAATGGCCAAGCAAAGATGGCCCTAAATCCAACACATGTTAGGGCCAAGGCAAGGTAGGCGGTGACAAGAAACCTTATTATTAGACCTGGCAATCGGGTTGGGTGGGTCAGGTTCGGGTTGGGTTAAGGTATTTCAGGTCGGGTTGAATTTCAGGTTGGGTTGTCAAATGCAAGACCCTAACTCTAAATGTTCGGGTTAGGGTTGACCCATGGGTCAATTCGGGTCATCCAAAAAATAATTGAAATTTAAAATAATAAAGAAAAATTACATGAAAATTTTCAAAATTAAAAGAATAAACCTTAAAATTCCAAATATAAAATAAAAACTTGAACATTTAACAATTTAAAGAGTAAACAATAAAAAGTAAAGACTAAATAGAAAAAATTAAAGAGTGGAAACTTCTAACAATGCATAAATAATCCCAATTAGACTTGGCAATTGGGTCAGGGGGTTGACCCATGACCCAACCCAACCCAACCCATTTTTTTGGGTTGGGTCGGGTCGGGTCATTTTCACATTCGGGTTGCTAAATATGAGACCCTAACCCTATTTTTTCAGGTTGGGTTGGGTCGGGTCATTTTCACATTCGGGTTGCTAAATATGAGACCCTAACCCTATTTTTTCAGGTTGGGTTGGGTCGGGTTCGTGGGTTGGGTCAACTTTTTGCTAGGTCTACTTATTATGGCCCAAGGGGGACTCTAGTTCAAGCAAACCCAATGAGTTTAAGTTCTATAAGAGATTTGAGGGGGATTACAAGGGTGGCCGATTTGGGAAGAGGACTCCTCCCATAGGCCACACCTTACTTCATCTACGAGGGAAAACATTATACCAAAGACTGTCCTAGTCGAGGGAAGTTGAATGCCTTGCTTGCCAAGCTTAGTGATGATGAACATAGCAAGGAGGAAAAAGAGCCAAAGGAGACATAGATGGGGGCTCTACAAAGAGTCAATGAAATGAAGAAGGCAAGTTCATAGAAAGCACCACAGTTCAATTAGAAGGGGTTGTATGTAGAGATTTGTCTCAATGGTATGCTCACAAGAGCTATGGTGGATGCGGGTGCCACACAACTTTATTTCTACCAAAAAGGTAGTTAGATTGGGGCTTGCTCCTACCAAGGATGTTAGCTGGTTGACGGCTGTGAACTCTAATTCCAAACCAATGCAAGGTGTAGCTCATAGAGTAGTTTTGCAAATTGGTGACTAGGAAGGAAAGATGGACATCTCTACGATGCCCATGGATGATTTCCAGGTTATTCTTGGCATGGATCAAGTGAAGATGATGCCCATGCCCTACCTCAATTCCAGTGTGCATATTTGAAGATCAAGATCCTTGCATGATACTAGTGGTGCCTAAAATGAAGACTACCCCCAAGATGCTCTCAACATTGCAACTTGGAGATAGAGTGCAAAAAGGAGAAACCGTCTACCTAGCTACCGTAGTGGACAACTAACTTGCCTAACTAACCAACCATGCATCTTCCTCCAATAATCACAACAGTCCTAGAGGAATTCATGAATGTCATGCCCTCCAAATTGCCAAAACAAGCTTCCCCCAAGGTGAGAAGTTAATAACAAGATCGAGTTAGAGCCTAGCACTAAACCATTGGCTCACCCACCATATCGAAAGCCTCCTCTAGAGTTGGCCATGCTCTGGAAGCAGTTGAATAAGTTGTTGGATGTTGGGTTTACTCAACCTTCCAAGTCCCCTTTTGGAGCACTAGTTCTATTTCAGAAGAAACATTATGGATATCTTCTACTCTTCATTGACTATCGGGCCTTCAACAAGTTAACTACTATACCCTTGGAGGCTGACCTCTTTGACCAACTCGGTCAAGCAAAGTACTTCACTAAGTTAGACTTGAGATCGGGGTATTACCAAGTTGTTATTGTTGAAGATGATGAACATAAGCCAACTCTAGTAAGTAGATATGGGTCCTTTGAGTTTCTTGTAATGCCCTTTAGATTCACTAATGCTCCTGCCACATTTCGTACTCTGATGAATAGAATATTTCATCCATATTTAGATCAATTTGTTGTTTATATTGATGATATTGTAATTTATAGTAAAACCTTAGAGGAACATGTTGACCACATTCGCAATGTTTTCCGGGTCTTATGAGACAACTTATTTGTTAAGAAGGAGAAGTGCTCTTTTGCTACAGAAGATGTAGCCTTTTTGGGTCACGTAATCCAAGTAGGCATAGCCAACATGGATCCAACCAAAGTCAAGGCCATTCAAGAATGGGAGCCACCCACCAAGGTCACAAAATTATGCTCCTTCCTCAGTCTTGTGAACTACTATCGAAGATTTATCTCTAGATTCTCAACACGTGCCACTGCCCTCACTAACCTACTAAAGAATTTAAGCACTTGGGCCTGGAATGAGGTTTATCAAATAACTTTGGATGAACAAAACTTGTCATTGGCTTGCCAGATCCTAGCAAGCGCTATGAGTTATACACAGATGCTTCTGACTTTGCCATTGGTGGGGTCTTGTTGCAAGGACATCCCATTGCTTATGAGAGCCGTAAGTTGAATAATACTGAGAGGAGGTACACTGCATAGGAGAAAGAGATGACTGCCATTATCCATTGCCTTCGTACATGGTGACATTATTTGCTTGGATCCAAGTTTGTGGTCAAGACTGACAACATAGCCACTAGTTATTTCAAGTCATAGAAAAAGCTAATCCCTTAGCAAGCTTAATAGCAGGATTCCTTAGCAAATGTTGGCATGATTCTAGAGTACATGCTAGCACTAATGAACAGAGTTGTTGATGCATTCAGCAAAAAGGCCGAATTAGCGGCTTTATCCATGGGCAAGGGTCTATCCAATAGCCAAGTCAGATTGGACCTCATTAACCACATCAAAGGACTCAAGAAGGATCCCATAGCTAAGAATTTATTGACAGTAGCTCGCAAGGGGAAGATCAGGTGTTTTTGGGTTGATGAAGGCCTTCTTTTGACAAAGGAAAGGTGGATATTTGTTCCTAGAGTCGATGACTTGAGGAAGACTCTCCTACATGAATGCCATGACATCTTATGAAAAGGACATCTAGGGAGGCAACGTACTTTGGCCCTTCTACAACATGCCTCCTATTAGCCTCGAATGAAGGAAGATGTTCGCGAGTATACAATGACATGCCTACTTTGCCAACAAAACAAGCCAAAACAGGCCAAGCCGCTTAGACTTCTACAACCTCTTCCAACCCCTCACGATCTTAGGAGAGCGTTTCCATGGATTTCATCAATGGACTACCCAAGGTGGGAGGTTATGCATCCATCATTGTTATTGTTGATAGATTTTCCAAATATACAGCCTTCATCCTAGCACCAAAGCACCTCTTGGCAAAAGACACGACTTATATTTTCTTCAAGCATATTGTGAAGTATGGGGAGTGCCGCAGAATGTTGTCAATGATTGGAATCCTTGATTTCACCAGTTCCTTTTGGACAGAACTATTCAGACTCAGTTTGGAAAGAGTACAAATGCAAATATGTGCAACGTAAATACATACAAATAATATAAATTATAAGGTTTTGCACTCTACATATTTGCATTTGTACTCCTTCCAAACTCAGCCTCAAGCTTCTTGGTTTGCACTTGAACTTCTCCAACAGTAGCCACCCAGAGTCAAATGGGTAGACAAAGCAAATGAACTCCCTCCTCGAAGAGTACCTCAACCATTTTGTTTCAGCTATACAAAAGAATTAGGTTAAATTGTTGGACATTGCACAGTTCTCCACCAATATAGAAGATCTCCTCCACTAACCAAAGTCCTTTTGTAGTTGTCAACAGCCAACTACCAGGGTGTCTGCACACCATCGCCAACAACTATCAAGGAAAAAGCCCTTGAACCTTCACCTTCACCAAGGATTGGAAAGAATACCTTGACCTCACCAAACCCTCACTAGAGAAAGCAGCCAGAAGAATTAAGAAATAGGTCGATTTGGGTAGGCAACCTGAAAATTTCCAAGTAATGACATGGCCTTAGTCAAACTCTATATCCATTGCCTTAGGTTTTTCCGAAAAATATATCATGGGCTTGTGAAAAAATATGAGGGACCATATGAAATCTTAGCCAAAATAGGTCCATCAACCTATAGATTCAAATTACCCCTTGGCTAAAAGTCCATCTCATCTTCCATGTAAGCTAAGTTAAACCCTACCATGCCGATACCCAAGATAACTCTCATAACCAAACTCAATGCTCACATCCAACTTACCAACCACCCAAGAACTAATCCCTTGACTCCATCAACCATAGGTTGTTCCAATCCTCCCAAACACCACAATGGGAGTACCTGGTGAAGTGGAAGGAACTTACAGAAGAAGTCACTTAGTAACTTGCTAAAGACCTTCCATTTGCAATGAAGCTGAATGAGTACCTAAAGAAGAATCTTCGAGGATGAATACTAAATTGAGTGGGGGAGACTGTGACGGTTCATCCACCAGCATCACCATCAGCACACCATTCGAATGTCATCTTATGTGTCTTGGGTGGGTCATTGTATGCTTTTTGTACAAAGGGTATGTCAATGGCAATGTTGTAAATACTAGTATGATTATTCAACATTTTGATATATCCATCTATCAAAGCCCCAAAAGCTTAAGCTACTCTTTGAGAAAAAGTAGGTAGTTGAGTGGTGCCAAGACCATGTGAATGTTAAGCATGAGGTCCCCTCGACACAAACTTGTATGCTTGTGCTTGCCATATTTTAATGCAATTCAAAGACCCTTTTGTCTAATTTGTGTGCATTTGTTGTTGTTGCCTTGTTGCTTGCTTTGTTTACTTTGTAAGCTTACTTGACTACCATCGGGTGTTGTGACATTCTGGCGTTCTGAGATGAGCCCATACAGGAACATCGGAAATTGTGTTTGGTAAAAATCTGGAGAAACTGATCACCGTGTTCTGGACACAAGAAACACAGCTGAAATAGGAAGGTACTCTAGGTATCTTTAGCTTTTCTAGAACACAGGTGCTCAACCACCACAGCTGAATCAACGTTCCTTACCTAGAAGGCTACAATGCAGAAGCCCACCCAAAAGTGCTCCTAGTTTCTAGTTTGTGATTCCAGAAAAACATTTTCAAAATTACAGAACAATTTGACAAAACAGGCTGTGCTTTTTTTTTTTGGGAAACTACAGTTCAAAACCACCAGAGATACCAACATCACAACTACAACAGAAACTGGCAGAGAGACCTAATAGATGTGCAGCACGATTGATTTCACGAGGAACCCAACAGAAACTGATAGAAAGACCTTCACAGAGCTTCAATATATCATCTCTAGCAAAATGGGCTGTGCTGAACACAGAATTTTAGGTCTTTTTTTATTGCCCATCGTTTTAGGCCTCCAGCCCAAGCTGTTGAAGGCCCAAATTAGATATTCCCTCGTTAAAGGGAGACTTATCTCGTAAGGGTGGGTGGTGGGCCAAATTAGGCATCCTTGTTAAAAGAATAGTAATTCGCATGGGAACGAGATGCATCTGGCCAACAAAATGGACCCATAAAATAGTGAACCCTAGTTAGACCCAACACTAATCCTTCTTGGAAGCTTCCCCTAATCAAGTGACAGAGGAAAAAGAAGATTTGTTTTCATGTATGTACCAAAAATCTTGTCACTGAATTAAGCAATCTGCTACATTAATGTGAACAGATAAGAAACGATAGAACTAAATCATCATCTAAGCCCTATCTAACTATATGGGGTAGGCTATATGAATGAACCACGTTTGATCATTTTGTTCTATTCATTGCCATGTTCATGATTGAATTATGGGTACTTAAACGGAAAAGTAAGGAAGGCTCAATCCAGATTTCTGAATTCTACTATAGAGTTATAAACATTTAAAATGTCAAAAACTCCCATTTTGTACACCAATGTTCATTCATGAATTGACATCAATTCTGAGCTGGCACCTATTCCAACTGTACTTTAGGCCTAAAAATTCTGACCCTGAGCTGAACCGTCATTCTTTCGTACTTAAATCAATCAGGATTTATAACGGTTAAGTGTTTGACAAAAAAAGTTTAGTAACAGCTGTCAACCTATCACAACCCTCCTTTATTCGAGTTTGAGACTAAGTGTAAGACAAAGCTCGCACTAGTGGAATTAAAGCAAAAAAGCAATAGAAACTTAAAAAATGAAAATTTGGCATCTGATAATGGTTACATCGGAGTCATAAATGTTTTGAAGATTGGGGACAGCAAGTCTGGTCCCTTTTTAAGATCACCATCAACATCAAGAAGAGTATCCAGCACCTGTTAACCCATATTAATCATTACAGCTTGGAGATCACTTAATGCTGACAGTGAGGGAGAGGGAGTGTATGATAGATGGGTTGTGTGTTTGGCAATTGGCATGGACAAGCTTTTGCTTTTCTCATTTCTTATTTTCTTACATTAATGGCACCCCAAATGATACAATATCATTGGCCTCACAGCTACTCAAGTTTGGTGTTTGTTATTAATATGGGAAATTGGGAGGCCCCCCTATTTGGTTGGTGAAGGATCAGGAACTGCCGTACCCATTGCCTGTTGCTTTGGTGGTTGGTTCATGGCCATGGCTTTAGTAGTAGAAGTAGACCTTTTTTTGTGTAGCCCATCATGGGACCCGTTTGGTTGACATAACTACTGATTTAGTTGGATTGGAGATACATCCCACCTTCCCACATGGGTTTGCATATGAAACTCATAAATTCCTGTTTACATCTTATAAATCTCTCCCAAAGGTTTGTTAAGATTTCAGACACCTCCAGTCGGTTTAACTAAATGTCATGGGCTGATGAGCCTCTCCATCAAAATGATCTTGATGTGAATATCAATCACCCTCCATTGTACTTGAAACTTGAAAGCCATCACTTTAGAGGTGGCATTGACATGAAACTAGAAATATATATATATATATATATTAAAGATCATTTCTTGATCTAGTGATAAGTTGTGTAAATTTCTCACTTAAAATTTATTTCTAAGTCATTCATCATCATCATCCAATCCTTATTCCAAATATATGGGATTGGTCACATGAATCCTATTTCGCTATTTTGTTTTGTTTAATGCCTTATTCCTCATTAAATTAATTAAGAGCATTTAAATAATTTCTTACTACCTCAATCCATATCCTTTTTGATCTACAATAAGCACTTTAGCCCCTTTAACTTGCAACAGATCACTTCTTACTCTTATCAGCACATTTCAATGTCTTTATAAGACCCACTGATACAATGTGAAAAACCTACCTATATGAGGTTTGGAGTTGCACCAACTTACTATGAGAGGTGTCTGACAACTAACGAAAATACAAGTGGATTGGTGGTGTCATGTGAAATTTCATCGGTTATTTGTTTGTGTGTGATCAAATATAGGCAAAATCTATGTATGAAAAGACGTAATTAATTGAATGTAATACTAAATGATCTTGTTAAATATGAAAGTATACTTTATAAAAATTGAATCGATAAAAAATAAGTAAATTTTAAAGTGATTGAGTGAGATCTGGATTTAACATACAACCAATAATAGTGAATGGACTGTAGCTGAATTCTAGAATAGAATAATAGACAATTTCTTTATGATACCTAAAAAATGCTTTTAATTAATAGGGGAGAGAAGTCATATATAATTAAAAATATCAGTAGGGTTGGTAACATCCATGAAACAGTTGAGGTCTTTCCTTTTTAGGTGTTGACAACTTAGAAGTGGTTTCTGAATTTTCATTGATTTTCCGGTTTTTTTTTCTTTTTTTCTTTTTAAAGATCCCTAAGTTATTCGAGGTAGAGGGTGGTCACCTTAAACTTTATTAATTAACCATTATCAAAAGGGAGAAAGATATAAAAAAAGGAAGGACTTAGCCCGCTTTGTTCCAACATAACCTCACCATCTCAACCTAGTGCAAATGTTTTGTGACTAACAACTTACAACACCATGACCATTCAGCCAAATACTTTTCCCTTAGGCCCCATTTTTCATGGACCCCACAAATTTGAAAAAAAAAAAAAAAACGCATGGATTTTTTTTAATGAGAACCCAACACCAACTTTCTCCACTCTTAAAATCCAAAAATCAAACAGATCATTGATATTATTTTAACTCCTACCACAAATGGGAAGGAGATGGATTGCCAAGATTTTTTGTAGGAAGTTTTTATGCTCTCCTTCATAAAATTGTCATTACATTATGTTGATATTTTAATTATTTTAAAACATTTTTTATTCAAAAGTATTATTTCTTATTCTTTTTTCATATTGTTCTTAACCACAATTTTGTTACACCTGTTAATGTATGGTGCAACTTATTTGGGTCAGGTTGGTCGGGAATTTGTTAAATTCTAAATACGTCCAAGCATGTAGTTGAAATCCTTCAAATCGGACAATCTAACTTGAAGCTCTATAGTCCCATTTGGTTCATGGGAATAGGAGTCTGGAATCGGAATCACAATGGGTCATTCCAATTTTAACTGTTTGGTTGGATGGAATTGGAATCCCATACCCATTCCTAGTGGAATGGGATTCCTCCATTTGAGGGAATGGCAATTCCCTCCCCCTCCCTTGAGAATAGGGGTGGATTCAAGCCGAACCGAGCCGAATACTTGGCTATTCGATCTCGACTCACAACAATAGTATCAGGCTCGAGCTTGGCTGGTTCATATCTCATAAGTTCGAGCTTGGCTTGGTTAATGTCTCATAAGTTCGAGCTTGGCTCGGCTTGAGCTTAACTATAAGACAAGTTTTTTTATAAATAAAAAATATTCTTTTTATTTTTTAGACAAAAAAATTAAGAATTATAAAAATTATTTACTATTATGTATGTATGTATGTATGTATGTATGTATGTATAATAAAAATGATTTATTTAATACTAGGCTCGCAAGCCAAGCTTCATTGGGCTCAATTATCAAATGAGCCTATATATTGGGCTCGAAGCTCGGTTTAAACCAAGCCAAGCCGAGCCGAGCTCGAATAGCTCATGAAAGGCTCGACTCATGGCCACCCCTACTTGAGAATGAAATCTCATTCTAGTCAATTCCAATTCTCATTTTGATTCCTATCTGAACCAAACAAATTATGGAAATAGGCCATTCCTATTCCATTTCTGATTCCGAATTAGAATCAAATGGACCCTATGTTCATGGGTTATAGAATTAGTGGCATATTGTACTCCGAGCCACTAACAATGTAAAGAGCCTACCTATTTTCAAGCATTGATAATAGAATTTTCCTAATCCCCACATAAATCAGAAAAAAGAACATGGGTTTCTTGGCCAACTTCCCCCTCAAAATCCCGAAAACAAATTCCCCCTAAAAATTGCACAACACAACATGACTTTTGAAGGGGCAATGATCTATGCAAAATGTTCAAGCTTTGAACCTGAACATGTTTGGGAAGGGTGTTAATTATCGAATATAACCACATGTCCTAAATCCCGATAATTAGAATTTCAGTGACCCTAAAAACTGATATGTATTATATAATATGGGTTGACACACATGATGCTTTGAACTATGTTTGTGGGTTTGAAACCATGCCTCTTCGTTGTGAGAGATGCCTTGTGACCAATTAACTACAAGTGGATTAGCCATATTAAGCATTTTGTCGGATCCTCAGGGCAAAACTAAAGGTATGTGTGATGGATTTACGATGATATGAAGCCATCCCTCTTCATATTTGGTGGCTTTTCATTTTCTTTTATATGAAGGAAGTTTAATTCATGTTTACATTTTTTTTCTTAATCCATGGGCCGTTTTTGGTTTGGAGAGGAATAGAAAGTTGATGGAAACTTCGTCAAGGATTCTTGTGAATTTTGTTACAAATTTCTCTCAATTTTTATTTTTCTTATTTTAAATCAAATCAAACAAAGCCTAAAGGTCTGTTTGGTTTGTAATGGAATCGGAATCGAAATAATCTATTCCTCCCACCCGTTTGATTTAGACTGGAATCAGAATCAGTTGGAATGGGATTCTTTTTCCCAAGGGAGGGGGAGGGAATGGATATTTCCTCAAATGGGAGAATGTCATTCCACAAAAAATGGGAATCGAAATGGCCTATTCCAATTTCTTTGACAAAAGCTTCTTGCTTCATGATACAATAGAAACAAGCACAACAATCTTCTATTGCCCAGTTAGCCTAACCCAAAAGAGGGTGAATTGGTTCTCTCACTATTCTATGTTGATTGTTCTCATTTCCTAAACTTGTGAGTGAAAATTTATTGAAATGGAGAAGTAGGATTGCAGAGAACCGAACGGCTTGAATGCAAGTGTGTGAAGCAAAAATAAGAAACAAGAAGAATAAGAATAGCATACACAAGATTTTTATAGAGGCTCGGCCAAACCTAGCCTACGTCCTTTCCCCTGGTATACCACCTAAGCATTCCATTAAAGCCAGTTAGACTTCCGAGTGGCTACAAGATCTTGAATAGACTTTCAGGTACTATCCCAACCTTATATTGTGCCTCCACCTTCACACTTTGAAGACTTGACGCTAGTGAATAGTCTTATAGGTCGTATCCAAACTTTTTACATCTTCAAAATATTACATTGAAAACATAATATAAAGAAATTCCTCTCAGTAGGTTGATAGAACAATTGCAAACAAATCTACCTAACAAACAAGATAACACAATGAATACTCTCGGCTCAAATGAGGCTTTTCTAATTTTCTAAGCACAAGGGTTTTTACTCTTTTAGCTCATAGGGAATTCAAAAGACCACTCTTATTGTTAGCTCACATTTCCCTCTGCTTTTCTTGCTAAACCCTTTGATTTTCACACGGTTGCCCTTACTTTCTTTCTTCTTCTCACAAATTTTTATATGCAAAACAATATAGTCGTTATTTGACCATTATTGTACTGTTGGAGACTGATCAATCCTCTCTTCGAACACTTTGGAGATGATTTCTAACTTGTTTGGCACATTTTCCGTAGAGTAAAGAGTTGTTGGAGCATAAATGTTTGAATAGAAATTATGTGTGGAGCTTTTCTTCGCATAGTAATCGATTGCTAGACTCTGGTAGTCAACTACTCGACTTACAAAGACACTATTGTCACAGGTAGTCGACTATTGATTCAAGGTAATTGACTACTCACTATTGATAACAGTGGTCTGTAAAGGTAGTCGATTAATATTTACAACCTTAAAGGTTTGTGAATCATTTCCTTAGACTTCTAAACTTAGTTTTTCGACATTTATGTCCATGAATGTTTGAACATCTAAAAACCAGACCTACTTCTATCCATTGGTCTCTAAAGTCAACTGAATCAATTGCAGTTTTCTTTACGTCATATCAATGAACACTTTTTTAACTCTTTTAAGCTCAATTAAGGTAGTTTCACCGCAATTGCGCACTTACTTTTCATACCATTAATACCCTCAATGAATTTTTTATCATTAAAACACATAAGGTCAAGGTTTTCTGGGAATAAAATTCCAATGACATGGTACCATGTACATGGGGTAAAATACTATTTGTTACCAATATCTTTTGGTAAAAAATACAATCAAGAGATGGAGTGGCACATTGTGTTATGCATAGGAAGCTCCCAACAACTCAGTCTTTTTTTCTTTTTTTTTTTTCTTTCAAACAACCAAAGTTCTATGATGTTTCTATTAGGTTTTAAATGCATGTAATAGTGTAAGAACAGCGTGAATAAATATTAACCATATAATATTTGGATTAAACTTTTATATATACATACATACACACACTATATATATATATATATATATATTGAAAAGTACATATAACTTATACATATGCATTACGCATATATTCAAATGTTCAGGTTTTCAAAATCTTCACGTCAAATCAACTCATAGATTTTGTTAGTTGTTAAATATTGACTTTGTATCTGAAATTAAAATTTTAAATCTAATCTTGTCCCTATCTTAAAGTCTTAATAAAGAGTCCTAATATAATTTAAATAATTAGTTTCCAAATAGCAAAGATCCCTTGTAACTTTAGAATATTTATGATGATTAGTTAGAGGAAAAAAAAGAGAAAATTAAAAAAAAAATGTGGCTGATTTAGCTATGATGTTGACCTGCTTGAATCCTCCATATTTGATAAAGATGGTTTTCACGCAACATCAAGATGCTCTTGGTGGGCTGACTTGGGCGGATTCATGAGATAAATGGAGCAAGTCAAAAGGCCCACATCTGATGGAACTTCATGTAGCAAAGAAAGAAAAAAAAAATAAAAAAATATCAATACATATCTAAAGTTGGGTATCAGTGCGTATTGATATTATTAATATTTTTTTATTTTTTACTTTTTTATTTAGAATCATTTTAAGATTAGACCCCAATTTCGAAGTTTTAAATTTTATAAAATATTTTTATATTAATATATCATGTGTTTTTGACTGCACCAATATACGTATATCGGAATCGGAAGTATCATATCAATATTTTAATACTTGATTTAGAGACCATTTTCTTAGGGGGTTATATAAAATAGACTCACTAAATGACATTCCCTATTTCATCTCTATAATGGAAATATTGCCAATCAAGAATCCCCCACACATAAAAGCTATTGGATTGGCCATGTCATTATTGTGCCAGTCCACATCATCTCTCTACCTTATCATGTTTCAGTCCTTTTCATAAGTGATGGCAGTTGTTGAAATTTACATTTCTCTACAGAGATGAGCTTTGCTTTGCCACGTGGAAGGGGGTCCTGGAATGTAATGTTGACCCATGAATAGAGAGGTGATACAGTGAATTACATTGAAGTCTGAAGATCCTCACTTCTCATATGTTATTCAAATCCATATCCCTTTTGAAAATTTCAGTTTTCACAGGAATTAATCATGTAGCTATGTTTACTGCACACTGAGCTATGAATCTATGATCCCAGAGAAACAGAAGGAGGAGTGATCCAACGACTATAGACCTAATTATCATGCAACTGTTTTTCTTTCTAACCTTATCTTCTACTTCTGCTTGGGCCCACTGGGGGCCTTCCATCAAAGGCTATGGAGAGCAATGCTAAGCACACAATTTTCTTTTTCTTGATTGTGCCTTACAAATTCACTGTAGATCACACATCTGGAACATGGTGGGCCCCCAACTTAATACACTAGATCAAACATGTAAGGTGGGTTTTTCAAAAAGTATCCTTCTTCTCTGTTTTTTTTTTTGGTCGGTGGTATCAAATATGGGAGGGATCTCACTTCGCACCAGGTGACAATTCATTGTTTGAACATTTTAACATATTCCATTTTAATATTATTTTCTTTCAATTTCATGGCTGTGGACCTACCCAAAGAGCTTCTCCCTATCTCTAGCTTTTCTCTCCTCTTTTTCTTCTTCTTTTTTATATTTGTGGGTAGGTATAGCTAGGTCTAGACTACTGTTTAGCTTTGCCTAACCTTTCCTTGTCTGACCCCCATTGGAACTCAAAAAGTATAAAAGAAAAAAAACTCACAATCACATCTTTCTAAAGATGAGTGATCTAACAAGTCTTTGGGTTACCCAAGAAGCAAAATCATTCTAAGCCACTGCCTGATTCTTTCCTTCTTCCACAGGGAACCATGGCAAGAAATATGTCCCAAGTCCCAACCCACCCATTGGATAATAGTTGAACCTTGTTAGAGACACGTTTTTGGTAAGGAGTTAGAGACATGTTGTTGGACCTTTCCTTCTTCCACAGTTTTATGAATTATTGCAGACATTGATGTATGCTCAATTCAACTTGAGAGTGGTAATTCTTCTCCTTTGGTTTTGATTTGGAGCAATTCTTCCCTGGTTAATGCATCCAAGTATGAGCAACATCTAGGGTTCTCTTTATTAAATGAAAAATCATCTTTCATCCAAACAAAATTAAAAGCCATTAAGTTTTGTCGTCTTGATTCGAAATAATAGTCAGGGTTATGTTGGGTCGAGTTGGGTTAGACCATATATATGGTTCGGCCAAGAATTAACATCCAATTCTTATAGGATGAGCATATATATGAATGCAATTTGGACAGGTTAGGGTTGGGATTTTGTCAAAACTTGAATAGATTCGACCCGAAAATTTGAACCCTAAGCAGTGTAAAATATTAACTTGAGCCAACCCAAGTTGCACCCCTACAACCAATTATCATCTAGCTTTACCTAACAAAGATGAACATCTATCTATCTATCTATCAAGCATATATTTACAATAAAATGGGAATCAAATTCTCAATTGATTGTCCACAATTAAAAATTGGAATATTCTTTTCAACCAAGTAAAGTGATAAGAAAAAGGTATAAATTCAACATCAATCTTCCCTCCCTTCGTAGCAGTAAAAGGTTGACTAAAAACCAAAGACATTAGCCTCCTCCACCTCATTTGTAATTTCTTTCTACCATTGGCAAGGTGTGTGAGGTGGGTAATTGCTCATTAATTATGATCAAATAAAATTTCTGATACCTTTTTGAGTGGAATGGAATTCCTCAATCCCCACTAAGAGGAGAATGAAAAAAATGAGAACAGACAACAAAGATGAGACAACCTAATTAACCTAACAAATTGTTTAATACCTTGTAATCATAAAATAAATGGAGGGGCCTACATTGGCTAAAGTAATCTTAGCCCTCCATCCATCACCTGGTAAACGAGAATCCAACGGTCTTACCCTTCTACATGGTCACCATCTCACCAAATTCATCTCTCTTTGCAATCAAGAAAGAAGAAACCTAACGCTATTTATTATCATCAAAAGTGTCTCATTTCAATAGCCCCATATGAAACAAAAATAGAATAATTTTGATTATTGGGTCCCAAGATAAATGGTTCAATCCTCTACTTCACATACAATCATTCATCTTCTTTGTGAAAAACAAAGGCATAAAATGGCTCCACATTATCTTTAAAGCTATGTATTTTACATCAAAATAAACCTATATAATATATATACGGAATTCGGATATGCTACAAATAAAACATGTACAACAGGCTATGAAACCCGATCAGGAATAAACACATCACTACAATTATCGGATGTGCTCCTCACACTGACTTCACAGCCATGCATGCACATCTCATGAATAATAATTTATAAATAGGGGAGATGTTCCCAATGTGCGATTGAAACATGTTGTGAGGTCCATGTGAAAAGCATTCTATATATGAAAAGCAGATCCGGATTTTTTTCACATCCTTTTGTAAATGTATTTTAAGGTCAAGCGACAAAAAAAAAAAAAAAAACCATTTTGGCCGCCAATTCGCAATTCAAACGGTCCAACCATTCAGTCTAATTAATCCCACCGTATATGATAATACTGGTCCATATCACAAATCTATATCTTTACAACATATATTGTCCTTTATGGCTGACATTTGAAGAAAGGAAAAGAAATGCAATGAATAAAGACATCACATATTTTGACAAGCAAAAGTACTTGTGAGCATGCCCTTTTGTAAACTACTGAATCAGCTGAACTGAATAGCTTATTGTTTGTTTTTAGTTCAGTCTCAGTTTGAAAAGAGTACAAATACAAATTTATAGAGTGTAAATCTTTATATTTTTATATTATTTTATATATATGTACGTACATATTTGTATTTGTATTTATACTCCTTCCAAACTTAGACTCGGTGGATAAGATAGCCATCTAACCAAACAAATAATGAACAGCAAACTAATCACACCATTCTAATGCAAAAAAGCGCTAGCTTCCGAAAGGAGCATTTGGAACAGTATGAGCTTGGCCTCTAGTAATTGACATCAAAGCAACCTTATCCACACGCTAGGCTTTTTTTTTTTTTGCAGAAAATGAAGCTTTGTAACAAAAATGCATTTATCCATTTATAAACTTGTAAAGGGATAGGAGATTAAAAGGAAGTTTGGCTAGAAGGTAACTCCAAGATGGTGGCTGATGCATCTACAACAAAAATACAAAAGAAATCATACAATCATGTGATTCTTGAGGTGGGTTTATAAACCCTTGTTTGTCTTTGTCACGGAGAGAGAGAGAATTGCAATTCATCAGGAATTCATAGAGAGATATTGTATTGAATGGAAGGTTCTAACCCCATATAATCCAGTGGCCATATCTTCACAAGCATTGAATATTCATCCTGCAACAACAGTGGGGTACTAGTAACTTTCCTAGATAAAGGGTTCCTACACAAAAGGTAGCTTCATATATAACATTAATTTTCTTTAGGGTCTCTTTTCTTAGCTTGTTCATGGAAATCAGTCCACTATTACTTCTACTATTAAAATGTTATTTGAAATCCTCTTTATGTTTCAAACCTTGAGACCAATAGATTATTACACAACAAACAGGTGAGTCTAATAAACAAAGTATAGATTGTCAATTAACTATGCATTTGTTCAATTAGACAGATTTGTATTTGTATATAAAATATGATGAGAGCCACAGAGGCGCCAATATTCTCAGTCAACTTATCTGTAGAGTAGAGACCAGTCAACAAATGGAGGGGTGACACGTGTGTAGGAAGGGATGAGGGCAAAAGTTAGGACACCGACAGTGATCCTTAGGTGGGCTCTCCCCTACTTTTCTTCTTTTGTACCAGCTCTATTTGGCATTCTATTAACAAGTTTGGTGAGTTTAAAAGGAAAACAAGAAGTAGAAAGCTTTGCAGCAGGTCTCTCCTTGATTGATAAGACAGGGCAGCCGACCTTAGACACCTCCACCTCCCAATCCCCTCCACTGAGGGTCCCCATTTCTTTTGTCCTCTCTCTCTCTCTCTGTGGCCTCTTATGATGGTTTGAAAACCTAATTTAGGCCATTATTCTTATAACTAATTTCATTATTATAATATTATTTATATTTTGAAATACAAAGACCCCCTTAAATTTTCATTTGCAAAAAAGATCCCTCAGAATTTTCACTTTAGCTCAGTTTGGAAGGAGTATAAATATAAATATATAAAATGCAGAACCTTGAATTTTGCATTATTTTGTATGCATTTGTATTGTACATATTTGTATTTGTACGTTTTCCAAACTAAGCCTTTGCAACAAATATCCCTTATATTCTATTAGTTAACTTTGAAAACGGTTCTCATTCAGTTGTTTAAAATTTTTTAAATCTTCAAATTACCCTTTTTCTTATTTATCTGAACAACTATGATTTGATTAGTTGGTCCAATAGATTCTTACAAATTTATGGCTTGATTCAATAATCAAATGAAATGGTAGAGGTTTCTTTCTTATAGATATAAATTTGTGGTTTCATTTGGTTTTTCTTGGTTTATTGGAGAAAGGAGTGGATAATTGTTATATTTTAAGATGAATAGAGACATTTGTGTTAGTGAAACTAATCAAGAATTTGAATAATCTTTTTTTTTTCTAGTTATTTTAGTTAATTTCATTTCGAGAAAATGGAGGTACTTTTGGTTAATTAGGGCTTAAATGAAAAAGGGTGAGAAAAAAAGGAAAATCCATGTGGGCATTTTAGTAATTTAATGTATTCCGTCACCTAACTTAACACCCAAGTGCTATTTTTCACTAGGGGTGTCAATGGACCAGTTTTGGATTGGACTCCGTCCAAACCAAAATGTGGATGGATTGGATAGACCAACAACACATTGAATTGGACCAATCCAAACTTAATAATCCAAATTATGTATTGGATCTGGTCCATCCATAATGAATTTATGTTGGACTGGATTGGATTGAGCCAATATCTGGTCCATTGATAGAATATAAGAATATAGGTGTCAATGAACTAGGGTTGGATTAGAATTAATCTAAATTAAAATAAATTTGAACAGATTGAACAATCCAAACATTAAATTGGATTGGTCCAAAATATTCATTAAATTGGATTAGACCTGGTCTGTTTCTAATGAACTCACATTTGATTGGAACGGATAGGACCAAATCCAATTTAATTGACACTCCTATTGTCGCAAAGTGAAAGTTCAAAGGGGTTGTCACAAATGAAAGTTCAAGGTTATTTGTCACTGACCCATAGTACAAGGGGTCTTTTTAATTTACCCTGATGTGAATATTTTTCTAATAAACATGTTTGGGGTATTTTTGTCATTTTCTTTGTAAGCATACAATCTTGGTCAATTTATCACATGGGTTAGTTTAGCCTCTTCTTAATGAGAAAGGGGTTGTATGATAAACCGATAACTACTGAAATAGATATTCAAAGCAGAATTCAGCAAAAATTCCAATCATTTAAATGGCCTGAATCTAGGGCTATTGTTGGTACATGATAAAAATTTCAGGAGTTAAACAATCACCTCAATATCTGTGTTTTACCAAAGTTTCATCGTTCAGCAATTAAGTAGGTTTTGAGTTGCTGAAATGCTGAATGGCACGTTTTTTATTTTTAACTTTTTCTAGCATTTTGCTCTCAGCTCCTTTTCAGCAAATTATCAATTGCCATCTAAATAAGAGATAAATACATTGTTTCCTACCTGAATTAAGGGAGTATTTAACAAATAACAATATGATTGGTTTTGTTTTTCAAGAGAAAAACAACTGGCACATAGCAAAATTAATATCTTTGCTCACGTGGCAATTTTTTTCATTTTGAATACATTAGCAAAACACGCGCTAATTTGAGTTCGAATATCCTGTCCATAAAACACATTCCAATACCCTACTAACATGATTTGACATCGCACATCTCACCATAATGCGCATTGTTGGAGGTGTTGGAACGAGTTTTGTTGGCTACAAATAAGTCCATTCAGGTCCAATTCGAATATGAATTTGATCTGGTTATAGGATTCCCTTGACCTAACAAATCGGATCAAATAAAAAAAGAATTAGAATATACCCTAATCTGATCTAATCTGTTAGTTGTAAAATATTATATATTATAACTAGCAGGCTCCCGTCCGATGTACATAATTGGACTTAAAACTTATTACTCTTAGGAGCTACACAAATCAAGGTAGAAATGACAATTTTCTCCATCCCCGCCATGTACCCGACCTCCCCGATCAAGTGGTGATAGGATGGAGATTGCCTTAACGGGGATAGGTGGGGATGGAATTAATAGAAATACCTGATTGGGGACGGGGAGTGAAGTCCGCATCCCGACCTAACCCAAATTATATATATTAAATATATATATATTATAAATATATAATATTTTATGTTATTTATAATATTTTTTATATTATATGTATATGTGTGTATATATATATATATATATCAAAATATATTTCAAATATTATTTGCATTTTATTTTTTCCTTTATTTTAAATAAATACCTTTCTAAAAACAAACTTTTAATTAAAAAAATCAGGGACTTAAGTCCCCAGTGGGGAAGCCCTCTCTATCGACGACTGAGGATGCTGGCTAAAATTTTTGGCAAGGATTAATTTAAAACTCGAGGTTGGGATGGGGAGTATGATCCCCACCCCGAACCTGCCCATTGCCATGACTACCTTGGGGTCATCCCCTAAACCTTATAACACCCCACAAACCCATAAATATAGTTCCATTATTAATGTAATTATAAATGTAGTATCTAATACTTATTGAAATTATTGAAATTTTCCAATTATTTATTTGAAAAATTGGAAGTTTTATAATTTAAGTTTCACTAATTTAACAAAATCACTAATTATTTAAAAAATTATAGTAAATATTAAAATTACTGAAAATATAAAAAATAAAATCATATTTATTGAAATTAATTTTCCACTAAAAAATTACTGAAAAATTTTATTATTGTTTGATAATATCATTAAATATTAATAAATTGACCAAAATTACAGAAAATATCAATAAATACTTATTGCTGAAAATTACTGATGATTTTTAATTATTAAATTTGTATTTATTAATATTTTAATTAATTATTAATTTTTTAGTAATTATTGATTTCAATAATTAATTTTAAAAAAATCTGAAATTAAATTACCAAAATCAATAATTTTCAGCAAGTCATTCTTAGTACTAAACATTTTCAATTTACCAAAATTACAAAAAAAATTATAGTTTAGGTGTTGATATTTACTAAATAATATTAGTTATTATTGAAAATAAAAAATATTTCACATATTAATTTAACTATCCAATTTGATTTACCCACGTTTTTGGTTTTTAGATGGTTTATAATATTGATTAAGAGGTGTTTTAGTAGGAATTTTACATGGGAGAAGCCGATTGGTAGAGAGAGAGAGAGAGAGAGAGAGAGTTGGGGTGAAACTCTAGTAAAGAAGAGAGGGCTGCCACGTGGCAATATAGACTAAGAGGTGTTTTAGGATGAATTTTAGGTGGGAGAGATAGTTTAGCAGAAATTTTAGGAGAGAGAGAGATATTTGGCATGGCACTCTAGTGTAGAGATGAGAGGGCTGCCACGTGGCCACATGGAAGGGCTAGGAAGGGGTAGGGGAGAAAGGAGAGAGGTTTAAGAAGAGAAAAGAGAAGGGGGAATTGGAGAAGGAGAGGGCTGCTAATGTGGGACCTAATCTCTTTATAATATATATATATATATATATATATATTAACAAGGACATGTGCAATGCACATGCTTTGTTAAAACAATTTCAGGCAATAGAGCTAGGGGTGCAAGTTGGGTGTACCCAATTCAAGCCCGGCCTGATTCAATCAAAGCTTTAGCATAGATTGGGTTTGAGTTTTTGAGCTTTAAGATGGGCTTGATCCAAAAAAACATGGGCCTAAACAAAACTCTGATTGGGCTTACGTTAAGGCCTCAGGTACTAATCCGATGCAATTTAAGTTAGACCAACATTTTATGAGACACACACAGACCAAGCACTACACTTAGATTTATTGGATTTGTTGCTAAAATATTGTTATTAAACCCGAAACCCCCAGTGGATGGCTAGATTCAAAGCTCAAAGCTCAATATGCCCAAGCCCAAGCCTAACTCGTGCAAGGATGACAATAAAATGGGTTCAGGGAGGGTTTTGTAAATTCTAGGCTATACCTGCCTAGTGGGTTGAATTTTGACCAAATCCTCCCCATATTCAAGAGTAGGGGTGGGTTAGGTTTAAAACTCACATCTAATTTCCTATTATTTCTTGTTATATAAAAGTAGTAAATAAGTAAAATAACATAAATAAACAACAAAAATTCCAATTATTTGATTAAGGTGTAAAAAGAACACATAAACTATCAATTATCCTTTACGTCTAATTCAAAATATTATTAAATTCAATACCTAGTACATAAGGTTTATATGCTTTCCAATAATTTGCAGGTTAAGAGGGTCGGGTTTAGCCTGATACCATACCCTACCCATAATGTACGGTTTGTAGACTTCCAAAACCCAACTTGCCCCAAAATCCATCCTTCAAAAAAAAAAAAAAAAAAAAACAGCCCCGTCGAGGTGGGTAGGGGTGGATACCCATTGGGTAGGGTAGAAATTATCATCCCTAAGCCTGAGATGCATAGTTAAGGTTGAGTTGGGCCTAAGTTGGTTAACTTAGGCTTAACCTTGAATTGGACCAAGCTTGAGCTTGAGGTTTGAGACTTAGGGATGGATTAACCCTTAACCCGACCCAACCCATTCAAGTTGCACTTAGTAGGGACCCGTATGATGCACAAGCATTGTTATGCGAAAGCTAAACAATAAAAGCACATAAGAGTAGACAATTGTTTTATATTTTAACATTTTAAATAATTAATAATTTGTTATATTTTATTTACACAATAATTTTTTACAATACAAAAACAACAATAACTAATTTCAGCTAGGTCGATGAAACCGACCAACTCGACTCGAGTTTGTTGGTTTTCTAGTATTTATGGTGGGTTCCAATTCAGCAATTTCCCAACCTAACCAGGTCGGATCAATATTTAAGTTTAAATTTTTTCAACCAACCAACTAAACCTAAAATTGACCCAAACCAATATAACCCAAGTTAGCTGATTTTCACTAATAGTTGGTTGGTTTTGGGTGACCAACCCCCCAACTTGACTAGGTCAATTTGGTTGATTAAACAACTTACAACTGAATCGAACCAACCCACAAACACTCCTAATTTTAACTAAACTAATAGTTTAATATCTAATAAATGACAATAGTTTAATCTCCTATAATTATTGAAAAATTTCTATTAAATAATATAACAAAAATAGATTTAAATATATTTATCACAAAAGTAGAATAAATAATTATTAAAAATACAATAAATATAAATTTTAGTATATATAAATATATAATTAATATATATTAAGATTTTAAAATTATTATTAATAAATATCAATTTTCTGAAAATTTATTTTCTAGAATTATTAATTGATATAAGTGAAATAATGTTTTTATTATTAGTACATTAATAATTGCAATTATTATTATATTTTTTAGTATCTATTAAAAACATTTTTGAAAGTTATTACCTATTTTTGTTATTTGAAAGCTTCAATACCTGTGAATTATATAACCTATTTTCATTATTTTAATTATATTAAAAAAATTAAGTTATTTATATTTTATATTCTTATTATCAAATATTATTAAATCTATTATAATTATTTTTGTGTTTTTGATACAATTTTAAGGTTAGTACATAATTCCTTTGTTTAATCTATTTTATTTGTTTTTAAATAATATTTAAAATATGATTTAGTTATTAATTTTCTTAAATTTAAAATATTAAAATTAGTTATTTACAATATTATTTGTCTATTTAAATAATCTCATTACTTAGTTATTCCAATATTACTTATTTATTGAATTTCATAATCCATAAAATTGCACATTATACTATTATTACATAACTTTGTTATTTTAGTTATTTAAAATTTAGTTATATTAAATATTTTTTTTACATATTTAGTTATTTAATTATTTAAATAAGATGCAACATATTTAAAAATTTTCATTATTTAATTTTTATTTATTTTAAAGTTATTACATAATATTAAATATTTTGTTGTATAATATTTAGCTATTTTTAATATTTTGTTATTTATAATAATTAGTTATTGAAAATTTTGAATAATATTTTTTAATTTTAAATTTTTATTATTGAAATAAATGTTTTAAAGTTATTACATAATTTTATTATAATATTTAAATAATTGTTAAATTTTTTAATTAAAACTTTCTTTTGATAGTTTTAGATGAAAATTGGGGGAGAGGATAAATAGGAATTAGAGATAACTTAGGAGAAAAACTATACTAAATTAGATATAATTTAGGAAAAAGTGGGAGATAGTGGTGCCACTTGGCTAGATTAGATTAGATTTTGGTAGAGAGATTTTAGGAATAGTTTTAGGAAGGGATATCCAAAGGTATAAATATAGAGTAAAGAGGGGTGGGTCAGACATGATGAGGTGTCATTATGAGAGAGGGAGAAGGGAGTGGTGAGGTGGCTTCACGAGGGAGGAAGGAAGGCTAAAATGAGAGGGGCTGAGAGTTCTCTATTGGGGTAATGGAGAAAGCTCATGCCATGACATGACATCATTATATTTTAGTATGTATATAGATTATTATTTATGAATAATATAGCATATTATTTATATTATATCTTCAATGTTATTTTGATTATAATCCAAATCAATGTTCGAATTCAAATCATAATGTTGGAAATCTGACAAATTCTTATCGAAATCGGATTAGTTGGATTTCTTACCGAATTGGATCAGATATACCCTTTATGGATTCCGAACCATTTTGCAGCCCTAAATTCAATAATTAATCCTTTCACCTACAAAATTGTAGGTAATAAAAAGAAAAAAAAAAGAATAAGAAAATAGTAAGAATGGATATAACATTGAATAGAACATAATGGTGAATGAAGATCCATATAACCAACCTCATATAGTTGGGTATAAGGCTTGATGTAAATATGATGTGACCCTATATAATTTAACAATCGATATGGAAAAACAAGATCCATGTAAGACCCCATATAATCAGAATAAGGGTTGGATGATGATGTTGTTATGACCCCAATTGCCAATCGGGTCACCCTTTGGACTACCTTCTTTGTATCGGATATACTAATGTTTACACTTGATTCCCTTTTTATATATTGACAATCTTCCACACTCTTACACTCTTGAATTTCCAATTCTCCTCCCCATCTTGTGGGCCACCCCTAGAAGCCCATTCATACAGCTTCTATGATTGAAGCTCATTCAACTATTTCAATCCGTCCAGAGGTAAAAACAGTCAACTGATCAAGACAAAATTTCTCTCTTTTTTCATGGACCAATGGACTAAGGACCATCTAAATAGATGACCTTTCAAATCCATGGTTTGGAGCAGCTCACATGCATTACTTGAATCACCTGACGGGTTACTTTGCATTTTTTTTTCTCCCTCTTATACCCTTTCAATGGAGAGGGGGTTTTGATTTCACCCTTAATCAACAGATAAAACCTTACCTCATTTGATTAATTAATTGATTAGTTAAGATAATAAAAAAACCAAACTTTTCAGTGTATGATGGGAAAGAAAGATGGTCAAAAGTCCCATTATCAGTTAATTAATTAATTAACAAACCCTAATTTTTATACCATTCGATCGTACCATATGGCTTAAATTAATACTACTTAACAAAACAACAACAGTTTATGCAACTCTTGCATTCTTCGCCGTGCAGACACGGCGGGGGGGCCCACCGAAAGATATATTTACACAACAAAGATATTCGTTGTTCATGGGTCCTGTCCCCTCTCCGTGGGCGAAGAAAACCAAGAGTTGCATATTCGTTGTTCACAAGCAATTCTAGAACTTTACAACTTCGAGGGGAAGAGAGAATCCCGGAAAGCCATGCGTGGGCGTATTAATTAATTCCTCCTAAGACTCGTTTGTTTCCTTAATAAAATCCTTTTTTAATTTTCTTAATCTCGATTTTTGGCAAATATATGCTAGCCAACTCATCTCATTATTACTTTATTACTAAAAAGATGTTATTTAATTAAATTTCCCCAATTGTTGATTCCAAAAAATTATATTAAATTTTTAATTAAAAATTAGAAGGAAAATAAAAGCTTCTAATTTCCAAACAGGTGACAGGTCGGTCACCTAGGGCAAGCGCCTGTCTTATTTCACCCACGTGAACAGAAGACATCCCGAATCCAGACCGTTGATTGATTTGACGCTTGTCAGTTTAGTCAGTTCTGCGCCATTCCTTCCCCATTAGTCTTCTCTCAATCAAAGGTGGAACTTTGATGGAGATCTGAGAGGAGGACAGAGAGGATTCTCTACCTCCGATTACGACTGTTGGATCGGAACCTCTCTTACATCTTTTCGCTACCATTTTGGAATCCTTCCATAATTCCATAGTCCTCGCAACTTGCTATCCGTCGTAATTTACAATATTTAATTAATAAATAAAAAAGAGTAAAAACGGACAAGCTTTTACAGTTGCTATTGACAAAGACGCCTACCAGGAGGAGGCGAGGCGCCCATCCAACGGTCCAGATCCTTTCCTTTGCAATCTCTCAATCTGGACCGTCGGTTTAAAAAAACTCAGCTTTCGACGTAAAAAAGGACAGGTCCATACTGCCAACCATGCTAGAGTGTCCTTTTGCTAAAAGACAATCCTATCCCTTCATTTTCTCTTACCGAGACAAAACCCATATAACTGTTACGGGCGATAAGGTCATTTCACCCACCAGACATCAATAATTCGGTCAATCAGACTGTGTAACTATATAGTGAATATCGTACCTGTACTTTGCCCAATATCTGACGAACGACGCTCTTTTGTTTTTTCGTTTTATAGACGCAAAATTCCATTTGAAGCAGCGTATGCAGACCGTATTTCCGGAATATAAGCGGACAGACCGTATATAATCTCGACTGAGCGAGTCCGAGTGAAGGAGCATGAGCATCTCACTTTGGGTCTACAACCGTCCTGTACCGTCACATTAGTATGGTTGTCTCTTGTGGCCCATCCCGGAGCCCCGGGCCCACATTTCGTATGGTCCCCGATGTGGGCCTCATATTCCGTGATGCTAATTATGGTTCGTGGTGGGCCAACCTGCAAATCTCAATCCAACGCGATCTCAACTTTTGATATTGGATGCGTTTGGTGACAGAGTCCTTTTTACCCCTCACCCCGCTGCCAAACCCCAACACGAGATTCCATTTCCAACTGGTTACGCTCGAGAGGTTTCCGATTTCCGAATTCCGATACGATATTTTTTTTTATAAATCGAGTTATCGCGACACGTCTTCCTATACGTTTCCCGCTTCCGTAGGAATCCGTATTTTTCATTTTCAATTTTTTTTTCTATTTTAGCGGCTGCGCTTTCACACAGACGGATAAGAACGCTGGCTCTATGTAGACTGGTACAGGGAATCGAACGGCCACCATACACCTCCAGAGGCCTTAATTGTTATGATCCGTCGATTAATATCAGCGCCCACTTAACCCACGCTCAACCCCGGTTAAGATTTAACCACCCACCCTGCAAAAAAATAAAGCCTTATCCCCTTGATGCTTCTTACTGTTTCTTTCTCTGTCTCCGTCTCTCTCCCTGGAACTCAGCTCGATCTAAGATTGTTAATGGCGTCGGAGATCTCTTTTTTCTAAGTTATCTTGACCGGTTAATCTATAAATTTTTGTTTTGAGCTAATTCTTTTAAGCATCCATATTACTTAAGCTGTTGAGAAATCGAAGTTCTGCTAATCGAAGCTTCAATGGCGTATTCCTTTCCGGAAGAGGTCTTAGAGCATGTTTTCTCTTTCATTCAGGACGATAAGGACAGGAACGCCGTTTCTCTGGTATGCAAGTCTTGGTATGAGATCGAGAGGTGGTGCCGGCGTCGGATCTTCGTCGGGAACTGCTACGCAGTTAGCCCTAGGATTGTGATGAGACGGTTTCCGGAGCTGCGATCTGTGTCGTTGAAGGGGAAACCACATTTTGCTGATTTTAATCTCGTGCCGGAGGGATGGGGGGGATATGTGTACCCTTGGATCTCGGCCATGGCAGAAGCTTATCCGTGGTTGGAGGAGCTGAGGTTAAAGCGCATGGTGGTGACCGACGAAGCGTTGGAGCTGATCTCGCGTTCGTTTAAGAATTTTAGTGTTTTGGTTCTCTCGTCGTGCGAGGGGTTTACTACTGATGGACTTGCCGCCATTGCTGCCAATTGCAGGTTCTTCTTCCTGAACCATTTCTGTTGTTTTGTGTTCTGGGGTTTGTTCATGATCTTTAGTAGGTTGAACTGAAACCTCAAGTTGTCATTACTTTCAGTAGTTTGGTTGCTAATCGCTGGTCAATGCATGAAAGATTTTATTTTATTTCTTTCTAATTTTTCTTGGCTCCAACTTCTTGTCTTTGATGGAGAATGGCGCAAGTTTCCCCGGGACGGTTGCCGTCACTATTTTCTTACTTTTCCATTTTTGGTTGCAAATCTTCTCCCGTTTATCGCCCCGTCCTGAACTGACCTCTAGTTGTGATCGAAATGGTATCGGTTATTCTATTGAAAGATTTCATTTTGTTTGCTATTGCGGGTTTTAGTTCCTTGGTTTTTCGTACTAGAACTGGGAACCCATGGTTCTGGAGCTCTGTGTATTTCCTAGAGTTGCCATTTTTATCTCTGAGAGATCCAGATGGAAGATGGATTTTGAAATGAAATGACTAATGTGGAAAACCTAATGATGGCCATCTGGTTCCTTATTTTCTGTGTTTCTTTTGTTTTCTTATGGAATGATATCATACGGTTCTCCTTTTTGGATTTTGGAGGGTTGTGTTTGGGACAATGTGGGTTCCTCTGGATTCCCGGATTTCATTCTCTTTTCCTTTGCCTGTTTCATTTTTATGATAATAATGGTTTTGTTTACTTCGTTCTTTTGAGGTTCGTTTGAGTTGTATCTTTAGGATCCGGTTCGTTTAAAATTTTGGCAGTCGGTAGAAGATTAAAGGAACAAATTCCTCCTTGAGTAAAATCATTGAACTAGAAAAATTTAACCAGGGCAGTTACATAATTTCATCTTATGATATCAAATTTCTACAAGGACCCCTGGGTTGGATGTTCTAATTCAGTGAAACAATTTGTTTTCTTTCAATTTCAGTAGTATGCATTTGGTTGCAGAAATTGTTCTTCCCATCCTTTTTTTGGCCCTTTTCATTCTTTACCCATCTTTTTCTTGGCTATGGTCTAATGCAGGAATCTGAGGGTGCTGGAGTTGTGGGAATGTGAAGTGGATGATCGTAGTGGGAATTGGCTCAGCCATTTCCCTGAATCATGCACGTCACTGGTCTCTCTTAGTTTCCCATGTCTTGATGGGGAGGTTAGCTTCTCCGCCCTGGAGCGCCTGGTGAGTAGGTGCACCAACCTGAGGACCCTCAGGCTCAACAATTCTGTGCCTCTTGACAAGCTCCCTAACCTCCTTCGCCGAGCTCCTCAGCTTGTTGATCTGGGCACCGGTGCCTACACTGCAGAACTCCGTCCTGAACTCTATTCAAAGCTTGGAGATGCGTTTGCAGGCTGCAAGGGGCTTAAAAGCCTATCAGGGTTCTGGGAAGCGGTCCCATCATATCTTCCAGCGACCTATTCTATCTGTGCTGGGATTAGATCTTTGAACCTGAGTTATGCCACCATCCAAAGCCCTGATCTCGTCAAGCTCATCAGACAGTGTCCAAATCTGCAACGATTGTGGGTATGTCACTTATAATTGCGTGTCCTAAGAGCACCTTTTTATTTGCATGCCTTGCTGAAAATATACTCCCTGGATGATATCTATGTCTATGTTGTGGTCATTTTTTCTCATTTGAAATCTAAAGCAAGAAAACAATACAGGTATTGGATTACATTGAAGACTGTGGACTCAATGCCCTTGCAACAACTTGCAAGGACCTTCAAGAGCTGAGAGTGTTTCCATCTGACCCATTTGGTGTAGAGGCTAATGTCTCTTTGACAGAACAAGGCCTTGTCTCTGTTTCTGAGGGTTGTCCTAAGCTGCAATCAGTTCTCTATTTCTGCCGGCAGATGTCAAATGCTGCCTTATTTACCATTGCTAGGAACCGCCCCAACTTGACTCGCTTCCGTCTCTGTATCATCGAGCCCCGGGCACCAGATTACCTTACTCTGCAACCACTAGATGCTGGCTTCGGTGCCATTGTTGAGAACTGCAAGGACCTCCAGCGCCTTTCACTCTCTGGTCTCCTTACTGACCGTGTATTTGAGTACATCGGAACACATGCAAAGAAGCTTGAGATGCTCTCAATAGCCTTTGCTGGGGATAGCGATTTGGGCCTCCATCATGTCTTGTCAGGGTGCAATAGCCTCCGAAAGCTGGAGATCCGGGATTGCCCGTTTGGTGACCAAGCCCTCCTAGCTAATGCGTCAAAGCTGGAGACAATGCGATCCCTTTGGATGTCTTCATGTTCAGTGAGTTTTGAAGCATGCAAGTTGCTAGGTCAGAAGATGCCAAGTCTCAACGTTGAGGTCATTGATGAGAGGGGATCCCCAGAGTCGAGGCCTGAAAGTTTACCTATTGACAAGCTTTATATTTACCGGACAATTGCAGGGCCTAGATGTGATATGCCAAGCTTTGTTTGGAATATGGGTGAGAGGTCCGCATTGAGGTTCTCTTGACTCCAAATCTTTGGACCGAGCATGTATTTGCTGACAGGTTGCAGCTTGGAGGAATTGTGGTCAATGGTTTCAAATTTTTCTTGTGATGGAGCCAGGGTTTGTTTGGACAACAGATGAGATAAATGCGAAGGCGATGCTGAGGTTCTCTGAGCTCCATTCATGGGTTGAGCATGTTGGTCCGTCTGAAAGCTTGCAGCTTGGAGGGGTTGCAGGTATGAGCTCAATTTTTCTTGTCATGGATTTTATTTTTAATCTTCTTTAGCTTAATATAATTGCAGTGGCGTGGGCGGGGCAGGGTTGCTAGAGGGTATACAGAGAGTCGGGAGCTCAAAAGGCCATTTGTTTTATTGCTTGGCTGAGCAGAGGAGGAAGAAGAAGAGTAGTAATATGTATTGGTGGGTAACAAGGAGTGATATAGTTCTGATTGTTGTGAAACATGCTTAGCATGAACAAGCACTATGTATACCTTCTGACTAGCAAAGTGATGCATTTATTCGTATCTAGGCCGTTGGGAAGAATGATCAATGATGTTATTAAAACATCTATTTGGCAGCAGAAACTTTTCAGTCTTAGAAAATAATGAAGTTGGATTGCATAAAACCATTATATTGTTGTTTATGTTCAATTATTTATTCTTTTATTATATGTATATCAAATATCAAACACAGATATCAGACCCACTCAAGTCTTTTACCAAATGAGTGTTAAATTGACCATGCATCCACAGTGGTCAGAAAACAAGATGCCCTACGGGTCCCCATATGAAGATCTCTACGCGGATGGGGGAGTGGTAAGATGATCATGTCTCGATAGGTGTTTGTGGATTTGTTCGAAAGGAATGATGAAGATGATGTTCGAGTTAATTTCGTTCCAATTATGTTTCTTTTTGACTAAGGAAAAAAAAACTCCCCTACCCCCTCCCCCCCTTGGGTGAGAATCATAGGGTGGTGGGTCTGTTCCCTTTAGCCCCTCCAACTCCAAGGTAAGGTACGCGTACCACGCGTCAGTCTTGATGTTGAATTTTAATTTTTCATTTGTGTTCGTCCGCTGCTCCTCTACCACTGCCATCTGCCTGCCGCTTCACCTTTTTCTTTTATCTTTTCCTTCCTTGGAAGTGCTCTCTCTCTCTTTTAAGTGCTCATTATGAGGAATCTGTGGGGAGTCCAGTCCACCCTTTTGGTAGATAGATGGGTGGTGCCGCTGATTCTAATGGACTGTAATCACAATAGTGACTTAGTGGGGGGTGGGGGGGGGGGTTGGTGGGTTCCTTCACACTGTCTGCCATGGCATGGGTCCTTTGATCCTTTCCTTCAAAATGAAAAATGAAAAATCTCATCATGCTTGCTCAAGAAGGCATGACATTTAACTTGTAAGCCTTTGTATTGGAATCCTCGCCATCCGCATCAACGAAACATGAGTCAAGGTCCCTCCCCACCATTCTCGTGGGCGGTAGCAGTACATCAGTTGGCTTGGCTTGCCAATATCACTTCTGTCTGATCGGTTCATGGGGTGAAGGAGTTCTAAATTGGCTCCCTTCAATCGGTTGCAAAAAAAATAAAAAATAAAAAATAAAAAAAGACATCTGATACACCTATCGGTATCGGGCATATCTATATTTTGAACCTTGCCTATACGAGTCATTAGGCACCTGTACTCTTATTAACTGCAGGGTGTGAGACCAGCAGGTGGTCTGAAATCATTGCCTTTTCTTGCAAGAATTTTTAAGGAGATAAATGGGAACATCTTTCTCTTTCCCTCTATTAAGGCGTTGGGGAATGGAGAATGGAGAATGGAGATCCATCCCTTTACCCTAAAGTGGGGTGGGAGTAAGTGGGACTTATCATTTGCTGAGTCCAAATCTCTACATGCATGTCAGCAGTTACGTATTGAATCATTATTGCTATAATTGTTGTTAGTCTGATACATACGCCATACAATGACTAGGAGAGAAGACAAAGCTTAAAGCAGGGGGCACGCAGGAAAAAAAAAATTCTACAGGGACGTACCCTCATCAATTGTGACAGCCAGTCTGAGTCTGAGTCTGAGTCTGAGTCAGGCTTGGGGAGGGGAGGCCCCAAGCAAATGTAATCCATCTATCTATCTTTAATGCTAAATACATTTGGGTTGGAATCAAACTAATTATCACTTTGACAAAATAAGTCTGAAACAAGTGTTCATCCTGAGAATAAGGTTATTTTTAAGTGCTTACTGGCGTTTTTTGAGAAACCCAAAATTTACTTCCTTTAAGTTTTAAGTGCTTATTCAATAAGTGGCTGATTAGCTCTAAGTATTTATTTTTAAGCACTTTTTCAATAATCACTTATTTTAGACAGTATAGGATTGGTATTAAATGAAAGTTTGACGATCAATTCCACCCGGAGGAAGAGAGTAAAAAAAGAATACCAGACAGTTAAAATGGGAAAAAAAAGTAACTCGTGTGGTGTGGTTAACTTTTGCAGAGAGAGAGAGAGTGTGAGTGAGGGATGTGCTCAGCCTCGACTGTTGTGCCACGTGATATATTCCCGGAGATTTCATGGCGTCCACAACTTTGCTCCACAGACTCTCTCTCTCTCTCCTCTTTTGGAGAGAGAGAGTGCTGCTGAGAATTGAAATGAATGTCTAACAGACAGAGAGATGGGTGGATGGATATATAGATAGATGGGAGTGAAAGTAATGCAGCAACAAAGAGAGAATCACAGACTGAGTAAAGGTGCTGGTGCGTAGAAGATATTTGTCTTTGTGTAATACGTAATCACCTCCTCGTCTTGGCTTTTGCATCATTGTATCCAAGTATCCAACCCAAATGTTTATAGCTTTTCTTTCTTTTTTACACTCCATCCAAACGCTACTCTCCCTTGATGGCTGATGCCCTTCGTGTTTGGATCCAGAGTCATCCTACCCTGGCCGGTGATGGCCCATGGCCCATGGCCCATGGCTGATTTCCCACATCTATCTGCCAGTGTTTGATGCACAAAAAGGTTTATGGGAGAGACTGTAGTGATCTAAAAATCCTAGGAATGGTGCTCCAGAGGGGCTCCACATGTTCCCTTTCTACCTATTTATAAGACAATGAGTGATGTGGATTGACAAAGCGAATATATTGTCACTCAATTCAGGGTCTCTCTCTCTCTCTCTCCAAATTGGAGTATCATCTCTCCATGTCAAAGAACTTGGGATAGATTCTCCTCAAGAGGAAAGCCTATTAACCCTTTCACATAGTTTTGTCAATTGAAAAAGTGAGTAGAAAGTCAGCTAGTGAAGTCAGTGGATATTGTTCCCATTAACCTTGGACAGAATCCTACCCAACCCAAGTTAATTTGCTGATGGCAAAAAAAAAAAAAAAAAAACGTATCCAAATATGAAATAACCTAAGGGGGTGTTCTTTTTTTGGATTTTGAGAGGGGGGAAAGTTGGTCAATGGGATTCAAAATCCTATTAACCAAGAATACCATGTTCTTTTTACAGATTAATGTGGGGATCAAGGAAAGTTTAAGTGATACCCATCTCCTAGGTGGGTAAATAACTTTCTCACCTGGGGGAAGATTTCAACACTTAAATGGGACAAAAATGCCCCATTTAATATTGGATTTTTATGGCTAAAATGATCATTTTCTTTTTTTACTTGGGAAATAAAAGAATATGGGTAAATATACTTACTTGGGTAATCATTTCCCAAGAGAAAAACTTACCCGGGTAACTAACTGTATTTACCTGGATAAGTAACTTACCGAAAAACGAACGGGGCCTAAGAGTGACTACTAGGTAAAAATGTTCTATCAAGTGCATAGAGTATTGTCTACAACACCTATTAGAACCGAAGGGGCTAAGAGTTATAAAAAGACACAAAATGAGTTGGGCAGAACTAATAACAAATGATTTAAGTGTCCATAGTTTAATAATGGATATGACATTGAAATGGAGAAATATTATTCATGTAGCCTATCCCAAATAATTGGTACAAGGAAGTAGTTCATCCCCCAAACTCAAAATCCCTGTCCCACAAAACAACTGAGACGGTGGGATTCAAACCTAAATTCTCAACTACAACCAGGTAAAGATCTTACCAACTGAGTCAGTTAGGACCTTCCAATGCCAACTAGAAGGTCCATATCCAGTGCACCCATAACAATGCCTCAGATAGGAGGGACCAACAATGGGTAATGGCCATTTTTATAAGAATTATGAAATAATATTTAAATGCAAATAATGGTGAGTTAGGAAGCATGCGATCACAATGAGAGCATATAGAAAGTTGGGACACAATTAGTTGGTGACATTGTTCTCTCTCTCTCTAATTCACTTAGTAAAAATTGAGTTTTCTTAAATTTCAAATATGTTTTTGAGGATAGTTATATAGCTCTGACTTCCTTGGCATAAATCATATCAAAAGACCTGAATCGAGATAAAGTAAAATCCAAAACAAAACAGGACCAGAATTTGCATTTTTTTTATTTGTATTAGTACAAATAAAATTCACTGCAATCAAATGCAGCCTTAATATCATTTCCTTGAACAAATACAAAAAAAAAGGAAAAGAAAAAAGCAAAAGAAATGAAACGAAAAAAAGGAAGAGGAAAAAGAAGAAATGTTAAAGAAAATAAAACTATTTCTTTCAGAAATACTGCAAACGGTTTTATTGTCACTCTCCCTATTTTCCTCTTCTCTACCTTTATACAAGAGGAAATATAAAACAGGACTGGGATCTGCTCACAACAAAAATTGTACCAACTCAGTACCAACATGATCTGTATCTGTACATCTCACCATGAATCTGAGACCCACCATGTATGTGATGTGTGGACACAGATCAGGTTGGAACTTGTTGGAACATTTTTTGTTGTGATCAGATCCATCCCCAATAAAACAGGTCAAAAAGAATATTTAACCTCGTTGTTTGTGTTATCTTTCTACCAAAAACCATATAAGTTTTTTAAGCTCAATTTGAAAGGAGTGTAAATACAAATATGTACAATACAAATACATATAAAATAATACAAAATGTAAGGTTTTACATTCTGAGTATTTGTATTTGTACTCCTTCCAAACTGAGCCTAATACAAACTGAGCCTAAGGTTCAGTTTGGAAGGAGTACAAATACAAATATGTATGTTGCAAATACATACAAAATAATATAAAATATAAAGTTTTGCACTCTACATATTTGCACTTGTACTCCTTCCAAACTGAGCCAAAGTAAAAAAAAAGGACAAAAACAGTTGAAAGCAAGGTTTTTAAAACCGATTGGATAGAGAACCGTTAAGGGGACTAGTTCCCAGATCAAATGGACAGCCTGTTCTGACTTAAAAAAAAAAACCAAAAACTGTTATCCGGATTGATAGTTCAACTGCTTGAATCAGTAAATCGCTAACCAAATTAACGTTTTTTTTGGCCAAAAAATCGGTTTTAGGGTGATAAATAATATTGTATGACCATATTGATAGAGCTCTCTCTCTTGTGTGTGTCTAGGGCTTGAAGTACTTGTATGGCTCTCCATAATATGGGGTTGAATAGCCTCTACTGTCTACAGGGATTCTTTTTCAAAGAAAGCTTTGACTGTCCACGTTCCACAGCCTCTGCCGCCTACAGGCCTCTGATCTCCATGTGACATGTTGGTCCATAGTCCATTCAATCATGCCTTCAGCATTGGAAACATGGCTACAAAAGAGGAGGGGGGGCTCATATAATTCAGAAACCAACTAAAACTATTCCTACATGACCAAATTAAAGTTGGCAAACGAATCCGTAGCAGCATTAGCCTCCCTAAATACATGAATACCTGAATGACACCTGCTATAAATTGTATAGCATTCATTATCATTCAGAGAATCAAGGGCCCGTTTGGTTTATGGGAATAGGGATTTTGTAATCAAAATCTCATTCCCTTTCCGAGAGAATAATCATTCATTCCTCTTCCTTTGAGAATAAAATTCAATTTCGACTGATTTCAAGTCCCATTCAAATTCCTGTTAAAAGCAAACAGACTATAAAAATAGCCCACTCCAACTCTAATTCCAATTCCAACTGTAAACCAAATGGATCCTAAAATTTCATAGCACCTGATTAAATTCCTTTTAAGCTATCTATAAGACTATACCAAGTTTTTGAGTCCCCCACAAGTTAAGTCATACAGCCCTGCCTCTAAGAGGACTAGCACTGTTACTGTTGCATGAAGTTCGTATAGACACTAATGTGTCAACCAGGGAGAGGCTGTCAAACAGAGAAAGCCAATTTCTTTCAGTAACAGTCAAATAATATCAATATGAAATGCATCTTTTTGACCAAAATTTGCCCATTAATTTAAAGGCTAGTGTCCCACTAGATAGGATATTCTGCCCATAATTTTTAAGGATTTTTGGACTGCAATCCCCTTTAGAAATCTGAATTGCAGCCCTCCCTAATCTATTAGTAGCCCCTTATAAATCGCATCCTGCCCGTGGATCTAGCATCAACCCATGGTCAGAATTCAGTCCACCCCTAGAGTGAAGCAGTAGGTTTCTAGGGGTGGACTGAACAGTAAAAACCCCTAATTTTTAACAGTCTCACCAGATCTTACCCATGGCAAACCGCCACCTTGTCCATGCGGTAAAAATCTGTTCCAAGCAGAAAATGGTCACCAAAAGGACTCTGGATCTACTGCAAACAAAGCTGCGTACATGGACCATGCAACTTATCAATAGTGGACACGCCAATGTTCCCTGCACATTAAATGTGAATCCCATGTGTACCAAACACTGGTTTGTTCATTCTTGGTTGGTTATATAACCCGTTGTACACGACCACCACACGGGGTTAGGGTGTTCAGTGGTATGGAAAATTTGACATCACATCTGTGCTGCATGTATTGGGATCAGGAGATGCTCCCAATACATGGTTGGGATATGCTGTGGGGCGTAGATGTAAATTCAAGAAATTTGTGGATTGTATGGTTTGGTCCTGTTTGGCGTGTCTTTTCACACAGTTTATCGGCTATTTAAAAGCTTTGCAGACCGCGTTGTAGCCTTTTTTCATTTGGTTCATAGGAGATCTAGCTGCCAAAAAGCATTGCGCCAAAAAGATGCATGAAGCCTGTTTTGGATTATTTTCAGGAAGCTCCAAATGGTACCTTTTGGTTTTTTTTCAACTCGTCTTTGCGCAGAAAAACATGCCTTAACCAAACAGTTCTGCTAAGATCTTGATGCAAAAGTCCATTACGTCTTTTGACTATCAGAACTTCCAGAAATCTTTCAAAAAAAAAAAGAGTGATTAATCTTAATCCTCTTAACATGAAACAGATGAAAGATTAGATGCCTTGAGACCATCAAAGAGTTTTCGATCTTGATTCTTTAAGCATGAGAGAGGAGGGGGGTCATGGAGGATCTAAATCCATCAACCGGAATTCAGGTGCTACCAACCAAAACGCTCCCAATATGTCCCAACTGGCCATTGCAGCGGCACATTGGGAATATCTTCTCATGAATGACAAGGAAGATGTTCTCAACGTGCAACTGCAGTGGCTTGTTGGTACAAATGTCGAGAGCATTTTGTTTGTAGCAGATCCCTACCCCATCAACCGAGAATTCAAATGAACATCCTTCAGAGCACACCCCACACTCCCACAGTACATTCTGGCTGTGCATTGGAAACATCTCCCCATATATGAGATCACATTTGCGCCTCACAGAAGACAGCCCCACAACATATTCCAACCGTGTATTGGGAATATCTCCGGAAGAGGGAGATGTTCCCAATACACGGGAGTGATGTTCTGTGGGGCGCCCATCCCAACTCATAAACCCGGCCTTTTGGCCCCAAGGACTTGTCAGTTTGATTAACCCTAGATTTTCTTTCCCCCACCAAACTGCTGGTCTCAATCCTCAGACAATAGGCTGTACCGCTTGGGTGGCCCCGAACCAGTCGACCAGTCTTGTCAATTCTGGCCCTGAACTAAGCCCTCAGAAGAAAACAAACAAGAGACAGGTAGGTGGTGAGCCATGGTGGCCCCGGACCCCTCAACTAATGGTTTTCTCAATTCTGGACCAGACCAAGTCACCAACACTACTGTTGCAGAGGCAGTAGAGACTAGAGACTAGAAACTAGATATAGAACATAGAAGCAGAGGCAGAGAGCTCTCTCACTCTTGTCCCCAGTCCAGTACCACTCAGCATGCAAACCAACACCAAGCCCCCCTAAGACCCAGTAGAGACAAAACATACAATTTGTCAGTGCTCATGTCACGCGTTGGTTCCTTCAATATTGACTTTGTTCTGCACCTCATCGCACTGTTCAGAAGTCGGAACTCAGAAACTGGCCTCCAAACGGAGCCAATCTATGTTCTGTGTTTGTGTTTGTGTATGTTATAGATCGACCCAAAAACAAGGAAAATCTCCAGGGAAGGAAGCAACAAATTGCCTCGGCCCATTTTTATAAGGTTGAGACAGATTTTCTGGTTTTCAGTCTCTAAACAATGAAATTAGATAAAAACTTGAGTTTGGGTGGTCAGAAATCAGAAATCAGAATCCAAAAGGATTTGTGCATGTGGAGTAGAGATGTACTGCTTCTGTTTCGTCAATTCAACTTGCACATGCCAAGTCGCCTTCCATCTCACGTCAACCCCACCTCAATCTCTGCAGCAGCCTGGACTGATGTTGGCGTCATTCTGGGTTGCAGAATTTGTTTCTTGACCTTATCATCATCGCCTTCTCCTTTTGAATTGCAAAACACAATCTCTTCCTTTGATGAACTCCAACCATGGTCCATGGCCTCCGATTCCCAGGATGCAAATCTCTGGACTAGTAGTAGTGTAAAAGAGAAAAGAGATTTTCTCTTGTTTTCTGAATGAAGACATTGGAATCATCATCATATTGCTAACAAATCTGAGGTACTGTACGGCATCATACTGATCCAGATTTAATCCAAATCCCACCACCGACCAAGAACTGGAATCAAAGTTCACGAAGAATTCGCCATGGATGGACATCTGGGTGAAGCAAGGGCAGAAAGTTTAAGCTAAGGATACATTCATGTCTGCTTACACTGTTCATCTGGAAAATGGAAAGCCCACTCACCAACTCTTACTTTTCAGCAGCTCACTATACACAGAACATGTAGAACTACTGAGAACTACATACATACATCCATACATTCTTTTAATACCTCAATTTTGCATTTAAATTTTGAACCCAAAACTTTTTTCTGAGACCATCCATACCTACTTTTAATGAAATTGCAAATTCTTGGGACAATTGATTAAAAATCCTGCTTGTATGACATTATCCATCTACAGAAGATCAGGACCCAGCATTGAATACTTCCAAAGCAAGAGATGTCTTTTCTGAATATGTTCCAACCAAGAGATGTCTTTTCCATGAAACAATATGGTCCATTAGTTTTGGTTTTCCTTTTTCTTTTTTTCTTTTTATCATTACCCAATGTTGGTCCATCCAGGGTTTTGGGAGGAGTGGAATGGAAATGGACATGACCTTCGGCATTTTCTGGCTCAAAGCCTGAGAGTTTACCATTACCCTCTCTATATTTCATTATCTCAAAAAATAAATAAATAAATAAATAACTCAACAACAAAGATCAAAATATCGCAATCTCGGGGAATATCGGCCAATATGTACCGTATCAGTGATTCTCCAATATATCCCTACACTGAGTGTTTCAGGGTCCCACCTATTTCAGGGGTAGACGGGCGTATCAACCTGTATTAATATTTTGGTCTTTGCTCAGTAATTGCTTGAAATCATGGTTTTTTGTTTTCAAAATCACATGAAATTGCCCCAAGAATTTTAATAGTGTACATTCCACTTTTGATAAAGAGGGCACACTCAGTGTAAAGACAGAGATACCTTATTTACAGAGAAAAAGAATCAATACAAACATCTGAAAGTACTTTTTTCGAGGTACTCTGAACAGTTTATCAAATAATATGGGATGTGCCCTAATCATCACCAATGTAAGTTAAAGTTAGAGGAAGCTTCCCTACACAACCAAACTGGCTTATGTGGACAAATAATTGCCATCCAGAGCATCCATTAGATAGAGGGTTTACATTGAACAAAGTTTTCTGGCTGAAATTTCTTCAATAGATATATGGTGGAGAGAGGGATGCAGAGACTTCAAAATAATTTGCCACGTGGATAATACGTTGGTCCTGAAGCTCAGAGGACGATCCTGATTTGTTGAAACACCTCAGGACTGGTACCCGTACAAGGAAAAAAGGATTGTACTCGCTTTGTTCAAATAGCAATCATCCACTGCGCCGGTTTAAACTATAGGCCTATTGAGTCACGGTAGTCTAAATTTTAAGGCCCCATCATCATAATAGGCCTTTAGTGGCCTTGAGGCCAGAACCCACATTCGATAGGCCCTTTGTAAATGTCCAAATAGGTGGATCTAGAGACCAACAAATCAGCCCAAAAAAATTTTTCTCACTCTAACGAAGGATGCAAGCGTCCTTCCAAACACTGTACTGTAGACACATAACCAGCCAATGTTTTAAAATCCGGTCCCAGAACCAGAACCGCTTTGGTCACTGATTTTCGGGTCAGAAGTACAACCATCCAGCCTGAACGGATGGCCCAAAACCATTGTCCATGTCAAACAGGTTGATGGTTCAACCACCCAGATCAGCAGATCAACAGTTTTTGGCAAAGGAAAGGTTCAGGGGTGAAACGGAACTGGTTGCCTGGACAATTTCCAGGCTGAACAGTCCAACCATTTGAATCAATGAGAGTTCGCAAACCATGTAACTAGCATTCTATTAGAGCTAGAAATTATTTGGGTATCGGGTTCAAGTGATGTCTAACTTGATGTGCTAAACCCTCACTATCTCAATTTGAATTTGAGCTAATAATCCATGTATTCGCTGCAAATCATTATTTGGGTCTTGGGCTTCAGGTGATGTCTCACTTGTTGCGTGCTAAATCCTAACCATCTCAATTTGAGTTGAGCTAATCAATCCATGTGCTCTGTCTTGTACCAGTAAAAAGGATTAAGTGGCATAGGATCTCGTTTACAGGATTACCGCCCTGTATGTTGGCCAAACGTCCATCATTGCCAAATAGTTTCCTGTAATTGATAAAAGTAATTGACAGACAAATATATATTCAACCAATGCATCTCTTTATTTTTTTCATGAGTTTTATCCACAAAATGTTAAGAGATAATGGATATCTGTTCAGAATATAGACCAGTTATTTTCTTGATTTCCTCTCCATGCTAAACATCATTAATGAACAGCAGTAACTAGAAATGTATCACAATTTTAACCTAACCTTGAAGCCCCCAAAATCCACATAAACTGTTAATAATCCAGTACTTTCGAAGTTTAGTTTTGGCATCGTGGTGAGAGTCTAGGTAAGCCCATCATTCCATTCCCTGGCATATTTCCCTTTAAGACGACCCCGGGTTGAGAGCTATAAGCCCATCCCCCAACACTCTTCCCCACCTACTCCACCCATCCCAAATCTGAAACCCACAACCTCTGCATCATAGAGCAGCAGCCTGGTAAATTTGCCCACCAGCAACTTAAGTTTGCAGGATAATGATTTACATCACCTATATATAGTAAATATCTGTGTAAGATAATGACTTCAAGTAAGTTTCAAGTGCTTTTCCACACGGATACAGCTATTTCTTTACCAACTAAGCACAAAAGACAAGTAAATTGTCACTGTAGCCTAAGCTTGCATAATTTTTTTGTTGGTTAACTAACAGAAAGTGTTCCATTAACCAGGAGTAAACACCAAGCTGCTCAAACAAATGGGCAGCAAGCTGCAAGCCAAGAAGTACAACAACTTCCAACAACAGAAACCTTAGAAATAATAAAGAGTATAAGTAAAAGATCTGTTACAAATTACAGCCCGGTCCTGAGCAACCCCATCTCTCTCTACCCTGGCTCTTCCCAGAGAGTCTTGCCAACATATTAGCACTCCTAGGAAACCAGTTAAATGAGTTGTTCAAATTGACACCTAGAGAGTGAGTCGATCTCACCAATGGCCTGAATTGCCATGGAATCTAATTATAAGATCTCACCCAGCATATAATTGTTCGGTAGTCACCCTCCATTTCCACATTCCTCAAACCCTGCATCACTGTTAGTTTAGGCCTTGAATTAGGGTCATCAATTCTGCCCTTAGGGAGTTCCCATACCCAGCTGGACGGCTGGACCCAAATAACTGAGGATTATATTGCCTTGAAGGTTTCTAACAACTCCCCCACCCCAGATTACCCAAACAGCAGCCATCAAAAGTCAGTTTACACCCCCTGTCAATGGTGGGTGGGGAACATTGCATTACCCTTTGGGGCTTACTAATCTGAAAACCAGCAACAGTATGCCATCTTCTGAATAAATCATTAAGATTTACTCCATTAAATTCTTTACAAATCACTGCTCAGTGCAAGGCTCTTATCATTGTGAGTTCAGTCAATTCCTCAACTTGCTTGGTTTTTCTTCAAATATCCTAGCATTACTTTCACTCCACCGCTCCATGCACGCATTTCCACAATTTTTTTTTCACTGAGTAAAGCCATTTATCACATGTGATTTAAGCAAATCTACAACTTCAAGAGGTGCCACCGAATCTCTTCCAACCAAGGAAAATAATTTGCTACCACACCCGAGAGGCATAGGAGCAATGCAAAAGGAGATGGTTGGTATTTCCCCGTTCTTTAGGCATAGGGCAGGCACACACACAAGGAGAAAGAGACCAAATTTTCCACTTCCTTTGGAGTTTTCTTAGGTATTTATGGTTTGATTGGCCATCTCCCAACAAAAAATCGTTATTTTAGGAAGAATTGGAAGAGATTGTTTTTAAAGATGTAGCAATGACAAGGCAACAACAAAGTGGACAGATAAATTTAAGCCATAGCAATGAGTATCATGCTTAAAAAACAACATTTTTCCATTATCTAGTCATTGAGAAAGAATTTTGAGGAGGAAAAAAGAATATTGTAAACAATGAGATTGAGATATATGCTTCCATCTAGAATTAAATAAAAAAACTGCTAACATACCCTCAAATTACATGTCATTTAAATATTCATTGATTGAACCAAAAAAAGGGAAAAAAATAGATATTCATTGACAAGTCAAAATTGTTTTACCAATCTGATGTGCCAACAATAAAAGCTTAAACAACTTCAACAGATCCATTTACATCATGAGTTTCAATGAAAATCCTAACTGTTGATTCTGATTTTAGCAGTAATCCCAACATGAGACATGCAACAAATGTCACAGCTCCCTCACCCTTCAATGCAGTACTAAGCGACTTGAACCATGGTTAAGGATGAAATATCCCAAAACCTCAATGGATCAGAACTTCTTGCCAACTTATCATTCAGATCTGAACGGTCAACCTCTTGCTTCATATATAAATGTCAACATAACATTGAAAAGTTCAGCCTCCAAGAATGTGATGATGCAACACAGAAAGAATACTGAAGCTACCATTGGCTTCTTTCCTCCAAATGAATCCCAATCCACTGAATCCATGAAGAATAATTTTAGAGAACCCTAAGCCTTCAACCGTCTGAACTCAAACCAAATCTCATAGTGGTTGAAGAGAAAACTATCATGGGTGTGTTTACCCATATATTCGAGTCCTAGACTTGTCAACCGCTTTGTACACTCCTCTCCCCCCAACCGTGAGCAGAACTTTATATTATGAGAGACAAAAATCCTTCCTTCAAAAGGTTTCAACCTGGTCACCAACCTCTCTAGTCCTACCCAAACAAGCTTATCCGGCATGTGAAGAAAAACAGCACTAGCATATATCAAATCATACCGAATTCCAGAACCAAACCTATTAAAATCCATATCTTCGCCTCTCACAATCAAAGGGCGCTTGTGCAATAGACCCTGAGATGGAAGCTCATACCTAAATGCGGCCATCAAAGAAAGCTCATCCCTTTCTAAACAATGGTAATGCTCCGGAATAAGGTAACGAATAAAATGTAACCCAACACGGAGAGTGCCGCATCCAATCTCAAGGACACGGGCATCAGGCCTAAGTTTAATGGACTCTGCAAGGAACTCAAACACATCGCGACCTCCAGCCCAGGGCTCTCCATAGTTGCTGTGATGCTCCTCTACAAGCAATTCCCCGAGGCAAGGCAGAGCAGTGTGGTTGTTTGCTTCCTCTCCCTCGTAGTGCGATATGCCCTTGAACCTGAACATTGAACAAAGTTAATCCCTGATCCCAAATTCTCAACAAGTAGTGGTGGAAAATCAAGCAGAAACACAAGTATTAAAAGCGCTTGAATTTTGAATAGTTGACAAATCAAACAACAAATCTCAAGCAACTGGTGAAAGCAAAGGAGCAGTTAATAAGAGTGTCTCCCGAGATATAAAAAGAAATCTGTAGTAAAGTGAGAAATACAAATACCTAAACGAACAACAATGATAAACTTCTTTGAATTTAGAATTGAACAAAAGTCTAGATCTCGATCAAACAATTGTAAAAGGAGGAAATTGAATTTAGAAACAATTTTTTGTGAAACTTAGAAGAAAAAGAAATCTAAGATGGTATTCCGAATAGAAATGGCCGCATTTAGTTTTTCTTTTTTTTTTCACTTTTGGATCAATACACACTCCTACATCCTTAAGATTACAGGTTCAGTTTCAATTAGTTGTTGAACAAAAATATAAAATAATTATGTTGGAATTTAAGCGCTCATGGAGAGAGAGAGAGAGTACTGATTTAAATCTTGCAGCTGTTGGGCGCGAGTCCGAGGGTTAATGCCCTTGCGTAGAACATTAGGCAGCATCTCGAGTTTGTTTTGTTGGATCTGATATTTCACCCAAGCTATGTCTTCTTCTGTCGCCGAGATTTGAATGTCAGATCTATCGAAACTTCCGCTGTCGTCTGTGGTGATGGTGGCGGGGCGGGAGCAGGAGGAGAGGAAAGGGAAGAGAAAGAAGAGAAAGATAGCTGTCGCTGCAACTGATAGTACTAGTACTGGCACCGTAATAATCACCCCCTTCGACGGAGCCATTGCTGGCTTGCTGCTTACCGCTGTTGCTGCTCTGCTCTGCTCTGCTCTGCTCCTTCCCTTTTCGTGAGTTTTTCTGAACGGCGGACGAGTTTGAGAGTAAGGGCATTTTGGTCATAAAGGTAAATTTATTTTTAATTTTTGAAAAAGTTCCCGATTAATATACTATAGTAATAAATATATAATCGTTATCACTTTCTACTAACGGGTGAAAGACAAGAGTCCGGATTTCCCAATTTGCTCACGAGAACCCTGCCTATGCCTACTCATAATATACTATTCCCGTAAATTGGGAATATCTCCCCTTGCATAATACTATATAGAAGATGAGATATTTTTCATGTGCGACTGTCGTAAACGTGAAAATGTAATGAACTTGTTGTCAATTATCCATCCCCCTGACTGCAGACCATATTTAGATGCAATGAACTTTCTCTACCAACCATTTTCTTCTCAAGCCTAAACCACCTGAAAATCTTGGGCTACAGATTTGATCCCAAGCAATCACATGTATCTTTTTTTTTCCACTTCCCACCCTCCCTCTATTCCTCCATGATCTCAGTCTTCCCCTCATTCTCAACTTTTTCTCCTTAGTGGCATCTCATCTCTTTTCTGTATCATACTTCTGTGTCTTCTTCTATTTTATGCGACTATATCTCAAATTGTGTCCAATCCAAACATGGTCCATTGATCACCCCAATCTTATCTTCTATCAATAGACTAGATATTGGTTCAACCCAACCTAATCCAATATAAACCATTACACATGGACTAGGTCGAATAGAGTCCAAATTTTATAAGAGAATATTGGTTCCACCCAACCCAATCCAATTCTAAAATCACTTATTTTGTGCAAATACATAGATAGGATCAGGCTAAAGTATGAAAGATGACTTGAAACCTTTTAGAGAACTGGTGCATATTGTTTAACATATAGACATTTTATCTTTTTTCACTAAGGCATCTCAAGCATTTTATCTAGTGTTTAAAGAACCACAAACCAAATTGAACCATTTTAGTAGATTGGACATTCAATTTATGGTTTACACAGTCTGCTCTTTGAATTACCGAACTGCTTTATGAGCATTTTGGTTGTTCGCTTTGCATAGTTACTATTTAGTCTAATAAGTTAATGACTCTTATTCCCTTTACGTTTCTTTAGCAGGTCAGCAGTATGATGGCCATAAAGCATAAGTTAACATGATCAAATGAGAGCTAGTTGGAGAATTTTTCCAACTAGATTGGAGCAAATAAGACCCCCCCCGGGTCTTTGTAGCAGTATAGATTTTCTTAACTTTTCAAAATGAGAAATAACTGCTACGTCAGCAAACTCATATTGTTTTTTTTGTTAAAATGGCAGTCATTTTGGTTCAATTTTGTTTTTCATAGCCAAAGCTTATCCAAATAGTACCTAAGTTATGGGAACAAAACAGAAATTTTGTGAAATTTGTGACATATGCGGAAACTTCACATGTTATATTAACTCGTTCATTTTTTTGTTGAATCACCTCATTTAATATGTTTGGTATATATATTGAAAGTAGGTTGGATTCACTGAAATTTATTAGTGTCAACAATTTTGACTTTTCTTGTATTTTAGAGTCTAGAATTCAACATGAGCCAAGAAAAGAGAAAAAGGGTACAACAACATGACCCAAGTCCACGCTCTATGTTGTTGACAGTATGTTTTAATGATTTACTAATTTATTTCAATTTACTAAATTGCTAAATGGTTTGGAACTTAACCATGAACTATGTTTTTATAAAGTCTAAAAGTCTACAAGCTTGCTAATGTCCTGAAATATGCTGCATCAAAAGTTTCAATTGTGTGAGTTTTGTAAGATAATAGACTAAATTGTTAATGTTAGAATACACAAATCAGGGGTATTTTGGTCATTTGGGTTTATCTATTTGAGAGTGAAAGGTCAATTTTATTTAAGTTTAAGTTATGTCCCATCACTTATGAGGGACAATATGGTCTTTCTTGTAACTATGTTATTGGAGATAAATACAAGTGGGTTGGCTAGAGGTGGACTGATTTTTCCTAATCTGGTCGAACCCTTCTTCTCCTCCTTCTTCTTCTTCTCTTCTTCTTCTCTACTTTAACCTAGAATCGAATAGGGATTTTGCATAGTATTAGAGCAATAAAACCTAGTTCTCTTTTCCTTTTTTTTCTTTTCTTCTTTCCTCACTATTTGTCTTCTTCCTGGGTTCGCCGTCAACCATTTCAGCTTTCTTTGATTTTCTTCTAGCCTGAGTGGAAGCTCGACAAGAGGCCAAAAAGGAGTAGTCGTTTTGTGGTTTTGGAGGTGAGTATGCCTCCAGTTACTATGGTGGTGGTCGTTGAGGTTGTGTACTAGATGCCCTCTATTATGTGATACAAAGAGGGCTGTTTGTGGACAGGTATGAACAGTTCTGTTTTTTTGCCCAAATAGTGGACTGTAAATGCTGTGTTTTGGTTCAAAATATTTTTTTGTGGAGGTTTGAAGTGACTAGTATGCATATCAGCCTTGTTCTCCTCTGTTTTTACCTCATATGTGTGCTGAAAGTAGGGTTTTTTGACTACTGAAGTTCACGACAGCAGTGGTGTGGTGGTGGTTGTACTGTGTTGAATGGTGTGTGGATGCTTCTGAATAGTTGAAAGTGAAACCTTGTGTCGTGTGGTGGTGTTTATACTAATTTCTGTGTTTGATTTAATGACTGAGCGATTTCAGCTTTTGTATTTGATGTGCAATGTGTATTTGAAGAAGTTGGTGGTGCTGAAAGTGAGATAAGTTTTGTGGAAGTGCGTGAAGTTGTGCTGAATATTTGAAGGTGAATTAGTTAAGATGGCATCGATTGGAGATGGGAATGACAATAAAACAAGCGTTATGATTTCTCCAGATTACCTAAATGTTCAAATGACATCTATTAAGTTGAATGGCGAGAATTATGTGTCGTGGGCAAAATCTGTGGAGGTGTTTTTAAAGGCTAAGAAAAAAGTAAAACATGTAAGAGAGGAGAAACCCTCCTCTGATTCTCCAGGGTTTAGTGACTGAGAACAGGAAGATGCACAAATAATGACATGACTGTGGAATAGCATGGAACCAAAAAATAGTGTGAACTTTATGTTCCTAGATACAGTTAAAGAAATCTGGGATCATGCTAAGAAACTGTACTCCGGACAAGACAATACAACTAGGGTGTATTAGTTGTACCAAGAGTACTTTAATCTGAAACAAGGCAGTCAAAGCTTGGAGGAATACTATGAAAGTTTGAAGAATATTCGAAATGAGCTCAATGTGTATCATCCTCTGACACAAGATGTTCAGATTCAGCAACAACAGCATGAGCAACTTGATGTGACAAGGTTTCTAGTGGGTTTGAAGGCTGAACATGAGCCTGTCCGAACACAAATACTGGGGGGGGGGGGGTCTGCTCTTCCCTCACTTGAAGAAGTTTTTGCCTGTCTTAGGAGGACATCTATTGAGTCTATAAAGCATTATTCTCTCTCAGATAGATCTGGTTTTGTGGTGACTAGAGGGGGAGGCCGTGGAAATAGAGGTGGTGGTGGTGGTCGTGGACTTCTAGGTAACCGTGGTGGTCCCATGTTTAACCGTGCTGGTGGCCGAAGTGGAGGTCGGGACTCAGGGGGAGGTCGTGGTAAAGGAAGAAGTAATGCCCCTAGGAAGTGTACACACTGTGGATTAGAGGGGCACACAGTTAATTTCTGCTATGATTTACATGGTCCACCCAACACTTGGGCTAACCATGCTGTGACTAAGGGTAGTGGTACAACTACTGATAGTCAGCATACTGACTCGATCCCCTCCACATCTACTGGTGCTTCTGGGAAGGAGATGGTGAGTGTACCCCGTGCAGTATATGAGCAATTCCTTCAGACATCTCAGCAGAACACAGCTACCCTTGCCCATTCAGGTATGGCTTGCTTGGCTTCCAAGCCCTCACACTAGATCATTGACTCAAGAGCCTTGGACCATATGTCTAGGACTCCGAATGTATTTTCTTCTCTTTCTCGATCCTCCACATCTCAAACAGTTACTCTTGCTAATGGTTTTACATCTCCCATCAGTGGTGTTGGTGATGTTGATCTCTCTCCTCCTTGTCTTTATCATCTGTTTTATATGTTCCCAAGTTCCCTTTTAACCTTATGTCTGTTAGTAGATTAACCAAGTCACTTAATTGTTCCATAACCTTTTATCCCTCTTCTTGTGTGTTTCAGGATCTCAAGACGGGGATGAAGATTGGTGGAGGGCATGAGGCTGGTGGATTGTATTACCTTGATGGTGGTGGCCCTCCAGTAGCTTTTTAGTCGTCTCTTACTCCTCTTCAATGGCACTGCAGACTTGGTCATCCTTCTCTCAAGGATCTAAAGTTGTTGGTTCCTTCCTTGAGCCATCTTTCATCTTTGGATTGTAAGTCATGTTAGCTTGGGAAACATCATAGAGTCTCTTTTAGTTCAAGAGTTGATAGTCGTGTTTCGAGTCCTTTTTCTTTAGTTCATTCTGATGTCTGGGGTCTGATCAAAGTGATATCATACAATGGCTATAAGTATTTTGTAATTTTTGTTGATGACTTTTCGAGGATGACATGGATTTATTTTATGAAAACTGCAGTGAATTGTTTTCTATTTTTCAAAAATTTTATGCTGAAATACGTACCCAATTTGGTGTTCATATTAAAATTCTTCGCTCCGATAATGCCAAAGAGTACACCTCAATACCATTTCAGCAATACTTAGAGCACCATGGGATAATTCATCAAACTTCTTGTGCCTACACCTCACAACAGAACGGTGTAGTTGAACGGAAAAATCGACATCTCCTTGAAACTGCTCAGTCTTTGATGCTTAATATGAATGTCCCAAAGCATTTTTGGAGTGATGCCATCCTCACATCCTGTTTTCTCATCAATTGGATGCCCATGTCCATCCTTGGAAGTCAATCCCCCTTCTCGGTGTTGTTTCCCACCTTGTCTCCGGTCTTTGGATGTGTTTGTTTTGCTCAAAACTTGGGGTCTGGTTTAGACAAGTTAGATGCACGAGCTACTAAGTGTATCTTCCTTGGCTACTCAAGGACTCAGAAAGAGTATAAGTGCTATAACCCTAACTTCCATAAGTCATTTGTGTGCTCCGATGTCACCTTCTTTGAATCTGTTCATTTTTTCTCAAATACTGTGGTTTTTCTCCTTCCTCCGTAATTCCTCTTCCCGTCACTGTTACGGATCCCCTTCCCGTGGTTCCCATTCCAGTTGCAGATTCACCTCCCATTCCAGTTACTACTAAGAGGCCACCAATCAAACAAGTGTATACTCACAAAAGAGCACCGACCCCTCCTCCAATTCAGCCCTTGTTGACAGATCCTGTCATTGCTTCTTCTCCCTTAGACCATGATCTTCCTATTTGTACTTCTCATCCTATTTCACACTATGTTTCAATTGTTCACCTTTCTACTTCTCATCGCAACTTTATATCATTGCTATCATTTGTTTCCATTCCCAAGATTGTCCATGAAGCCCTTACCTCCCCAAGGTGGCGGCAAGCCATGGAAGATGAACTCTTTGCTCTATAACACAATCACATGTGGGAACTCACTACTCTTCCTCCTGGTAAACATGTTGTTGGGTGTAAGTGGGTCTACACAGTGAAGTATCTTCCAGATGGCAGTGTGGAGCAATTGAAGGCCAAGTTAGTGGCCAAAGGCTATTCTCAGTTGTATGGTGTGGATTATATGGAGACATTTTCTCCTGTGGCTAAAATTGGTTCAGTTCAGGTGTTGATTTCATTAGTTGCTATGTATGATTGGCCTCTTGTGCAACTTGACATCAAAAATGCTTTCCTACATGGTGATCTCATTGAGGAAGTGTATATGGAGCAACCGCCAGGGTTTGTTGCTTAGGGGGAGGATGGTAAGGTTTGTAGACTCAAAAGGCAATTTATGGACTGAAATAATCTCCACGCGCATGGTTTGGCAGGTTTAGTGAAGTAGTGAAAGACTTTAGGATGAAACAGTGTTAGGTAGACCATTCTGTGTTCAGCCATGACTCAAAAGATGGGAAAATCTTGCTAGTGGTATATGTGGATGATATTGTCATAACTGGGAGTGACAGTAATGGGATTGACAGGTTGGAGAAATTCCTACAGGACCACTTCAATACGAAAGATTTGGATAAGCTGAAGTATTTCCTGGGAATAGAAGTTGCAAGGTCAAGGCATGGAATTAACTTATGTAAAAAAAAAATGTTCTTGACCTACTTGAAGAAACAAGACTGTTAGGTGCTAAACTAGTAGAGACTCCTATGGAACTTAATGTCAAGTTGAGTGTTGATGCAGGTGAAGAGCTTGATGATCCTGGAAGATACAGGAGGTTGGTGGGAAAGTTGAATTATCTTACTATTACCCGACCAAATATATCATTTGTTGTGAGTATGGTGAGTCAGTTTATGCAACATCCTCGGATTCCTCATTGGAAAGCAGTTCTAAGGATTGTTAGGTACCTGAAGGGTGTTGTACGTCATGGTTTGCTATACCAAAGTGGAGGGACTCTTGAAATAGTAGGGTATACAGATGTTGATTGGGCTAGTTCTATATCAGACAGGAGATCAACTACAGGGTATTGTACCTTCCTTGGTGGCAATCTTGTAACTTGGAAGAGCAAGAAACAAACAGTGGTGGTAAGGAGTAGTGCAGAAGCTAAGTACAGAGCTATGGCTCATACCACATGTGTATTAGTATGGTTGAAGAACTTGCTACAAGAGATGGGGTTCTCGGTTGACAAACCCATGAGACTATACTGTGATAACCAAGCTGTTGTTCACATCTCTTCCAACCCAGTCTTTCATGAGAGAACTAAGCATATTGAGGTTGATTGTCACTTTGTGAAAGAGAAAGTGATAAGTGGAGTGATAACCACATCTCATGTGAGCTCAGGAAATCAGTGGGCAGATCTCTTTACAAAGGGATTGTCTCGGGGCATAGTAGATTATATTTGTGACAAGCTGGGACTATATAACATATACTCTCCAGCTTGAGGGGGAGTGTTAGAATACACAAATCAGGGGTATTTTGGTCATTTGGGTTTATCTATTTGAGAGTGAAAGGTCTATTTTATTTAAGCTTAAGTTATGTGTCCCATCACTTATGAGGGACAATATGGTCTTTCTTGTAACTATGTTATTGGAGATAAATACAAGTGGGTCGGCTAGAGGTGGACTGATTTTTCCTAATCTGACTGAACCCTTCTTCTCTTCCTTCTTCTTCTTCTCTTCTTCTGCTCTACTTTAACCTAGAATCGAATAGGGATTTTACAGTTAGATCATACAAGCCTTTTAGATATTTGAAGAAGAGTTAGTACTGGAAATGAACAGTTTGTGAAAAGAAAAGTGTCCCTTTTATCATTGGTCATTTAGTTATTTCGTTGAAATTCTCATTGTCACAATTATGGCCTTAATTTTACCTAGAAATCGAATTCCTTTCTTACCCCAGAAATCCAATCAAGTGACAACCACATGGTCCACATCTAGTGCAATGTCAGTGGTAAGCTATTTGAGACATGCATTTTAACAATTCAAGCAGGTTGTCCTGGTTCTATTATTGTAGCATTAGTGGCTTGACAAGGCAATAATTAAAACCTAGTTTTCATAGATTGGGATACTGAAATTTTCTCAATTCTTCTCTCTATTCTTTGGTCTAGCTACTAGCCTCTAGATAGGAACTAATAGATGAATCCTTGTACTATGGTATTGAGTCCTGCACCTGCCTCAAATTGGTGATGAGGCCACCCCCACTTATACAAGTTGATGCTTCACTTGTTGGTACACTTTGATGTTATGCTAATGGTTTTTCATCATCCTTCACTGTTGGTTTGGTTATGGGTTAGTTCGGATTGCCAATGGTGGTCAAATCTCTTATTACGATTTATGACTGGAATTTGGCACATCTAGAACCACGTAGACACCTTGAAGTAATTAACATAGTGAAAAATACAAGATAAAGATGAGTGTAGGTGGCAGTGGAATGTGGATAAAGAAAAATGAACTTTGATGGGTGTGGCTTATGTAATCTGGATGATTTGGTATTGGTGATTATAACTAGTGGGAGAGATTGGAGGGAATGACTATAACTATGCATTCTTTCAAGGAAAAATCATAGGAGAGATTCAGAGTTATGTGCCTTATATCATTCAGAAGCAAAAGTATTTGCCTATGCAGAAGTATCTGCTCAAAAGAAGAGAAGTATCTGCTTAGAAGCAGATAAACCAAGGTGGAAGCTTGTTTGGCACTTGGGCCATTTATTTTCTACTTTGATTTGGGTTCTCCTATTTTGGTCTTGGTGTTTTTGTACTGGTTTGTTTTATTTCATTTCTGGTTTATTTTGTGACTAGTCTCTCTTATTAATTAGTTTTACCAATTAAGTACTTAATTAATTTATTAATCTTTTGTATCGTTTGTCCTTTTTGTTGTTTATCTTCTGCCCACTTACCTTGTTTTCTTATATGAATTTATGAATAAGCCTGTTTGATTTGTCTCCATCAAGCATATATAGATGGACTGGTAGGTATTAAGCCAATCTATGGGATAACAGTTGCTAGAAGGAAGGGCAGACCAGGAAAGGAAGACAAGGTTAGTCAGACAAAAGGGAAGACCCCAATTACAGCTTAGAATTGGAAGTATTTGAGATGCACTAAACTCAAATCGAACTTAATTGAATTTGAACTTGGACTGTTAGATTTTTTTTAAGTTTATTTATTTAAAGCTTGAATCGATTGCATCACCGCCAAGAGCCAACCCCCAAAGGGCCCCTGAACCTTTATAAAGATAAGATTTTATCCCTAGTCTATGCTATAAACAGCTACAGACCATACCAAGTTTGATGTCATTCTGACACAGGATTCAATAGCTGATGTTGCTTATTGTTATTGTCATAGAAAAAATGTGTCTAAGTTTCAGCAATGGGATCACTTCAATTACTGCATTAGATACAACCTAGGTTGAAGGTGAGGATCATATCTGTAAGTTGTATTATGTTTATAAGAATTAGTTTTCAGGTCATAGCCATTGATCAAAATTGAGAATAAGGTTAAAATATGTTAATGTGTACTCTTTTAGGTCATAGCTATCGTTCATGTTTACTCTTTCAGAAGATCTTCAGGACCATCATTGGGCAATGAATTTTTCTTTTTCATCTTTTCTTGATCTCCCCTTATCTTCTTATTCTTAAGAGGAGTTTTGGAGTTGATGATGGAAAATCATGCTTGAGTTCAGCATCATATAATGGATCTGTGGATATTTTTTCTAGCTTCTACATCCATGGGATATTCTTCAGTACAGCAAGTGATTTAGCTGATCATGAAGCCTGTGAATTAGTGAATTTTATCTGGTATACAAAAATTAAAATTCTTAAAGTAATAATTATGGTATCCTGCTACTGACTTTTTAAAGATTAACTAGTCTAGTTAGTAGTTAGTGTACTGACTCTTGCAGTGATAAAGTAAGGAGTTCTTGGTTTAGAATAAAGTTTTAAGCTCATACCTTCATTATATAATGCTTGAGAATATCATGTGAAGTAGTACTGGTTATATACATATGATATGGAACTACTTTCAATAAAAATAAGGCAGTCTTCTTTGTTGCATCTCACTTAATAAAATATATGTGTAACCAAAGTTGTTTACTTTTTGCAGCTATAATTGAGTTAATATGGTATGGAAAGCCACAAACCAAGGGTCAATTAATCAGGATTGTCCTGAAGAACTTCCATCCCTTTTTAAGTATATTCCATGCAATGCAGTTTCTGTATTTGATAGCATTGAAGAGTGTGGTTGCCTGGACTTTCTATGTCAACCAACTGCTCAGACTCCAACTTCCTATCCTGCTTGTACATTAGCTAAAGTCATTCATTCAACTAATGCCTGTTGATAAGGGATAGGCTTGACATTTGTATGCTTTGTAGTACATTGGATGGCCATGACATGGTCTGAGTACATAAACAATATAAACAGTTTTTTTACAAGTACTGGGGCTTAACTCTGAGTACAAGGTTTCTCTGATCCATTGCCTAGAAAACCCACAGAAGACTGACTTGGATATTTCAGATATAAGTCGTTAAATTATCCTTGTGAATCTACTTGTGGTTTGTCTTGCTATTATGTAAATCAACAGAAGTTTTGCATCCTCACCTGCATCTAAGCAGGTGTAGTATACTAATGCTTCTATTGGCATATCTGCATGTTTTTTATCAGTTGACTTCATAATTTATTAATGATCCAAATTTTGGATATATGTACAATAATATAACCCTTAGGCAGGCTAATCCTTGTACCTATCCCTTCCCCTTTCACTTTAATTTCATATTTACAAGCATGACCAATACAACTGCTTCCTATTCCCTACTTGGTTTGTTGACCTTTGGAACCATTTGAAAATCATATCCAGTTATGTTGCCTGTTCTCAACCCTTGTAGCACAAGTAGATATGTGTGTACTTAATATGTTGCTTTTGCTTCTGCTTTCTCATATGCGCATATCTTGGAGCAGTTAATTTGGGATGAAGTTGGGCAAGATGAGTTTGAAAAGGAGAAGGTTCTCCTAGAACTGGAACGGGAGTGTCTGGAAATTTACAGGAGAAAAGTTGATAGTGCAAACATACACAGAGCTCAGAAATGTGTAAGTAAAGATCAAACTTTTGTGGTTGTATACAATGTTTTACTTCAAACTCTAAATTATCGACTACTAAACATTTCTATTTGGTTTGGTTAGAAACTTTCAAATTGTTGAGTTGTAAAAGATTCAACTATGCAAAGCAATAGAACCATCATATTTTTACTATGTAATTTTTTAAATTCCTCTGGAAGATGGATGTAGTTGATATAGTAAGGGCCATAAAGGGTGCAAATTGGATGCCCAGTTTGAAGAATTTCAACTATATTGGGTTAAGGTCCATTGACCATTGAAATTTAATAGATTCCCAAACCCAACACAATCCAAGATTCACGTACGCATTACCCATCTAAGGTGTTTGGGAAGAGTGGACTAGTCGTTTTCATTTTTTTCTTTAATTATTTTTGCTTGGAGGATGCAGCTGAGATCTAAGGTTTAAATGCTTTCATTTTTCACTTTTTACTTCCGGTGGTAACCACATTTTGTGACTACACAAATATGTTTGGTCAGAGGGTTTAACATGTTTGAATATTGTGATTCATTTGTAGGCAGGAACTGGAAAATCCTCTGATTCTCATTCATGACAAGAAGATTTCAGACATTAGAACAGGCAGTGGCCCCTCATTTTTAGCTTATTTTATTCTTTACTTATCAAGGAAATTGCTTGTGTTGATGGAAATCATAGCCCAATGTTTATTGTTTGTTGTGAGACCTGTGTTATCAATTATCATGTACCTGAATTGCATGCCTAATTCTTAATAACTTAATATGTTCACTATTCCCTTTAGTATTGATATTCCCCCACTTTGATTCATGGAAAAAGGGTTGCTCATCAAGAGAGAACAGTAGAGAGATTCCTGATTTCCACATTTCCCTTGTTGAGATGTTAACCAAGCTGGTTAGCATCTCTACCCCCTCCCAAAGAAACAGAACACCTCATTACATTCAACGTCGGATAATTCCACTTCTGCTTCTCAGTTCCCTCAAGACCACCCATAAAGTGGATAACTGAGGATGTGCAGTTGCAGTTCCATCTATGGTGTCCAAATTCCATAAACTGAAATACAGTTGGTGGATGTTGTCTCCATCCACTGACCTGGTACAAATCCTGCCTTTACCCTCCCCAATCTCATCTCCAAGTTTGCCTAGCACAAGGGAAAAGAATAAGTAAATATGATGTTATTCAAGCAGAATGCTAAGAGGAATATGTTTATTTAATCATGCAAACACCCATAAATAACAAATCAATAGTGCTGAGAATGACAAATACTAATACGAGTATGGTTAACAGCTTAGGACATCCATAGAGAAAATCACTGCCATGTATGACAAGGACATCAAACTTGTTTTGATATTTTTCTCTTGGCTCACCATGGGTTTTTGGAAAGTTTTAACATCACATGCAAGAAAATCTAAACATATTACCAACGGAGGGGAGGTTTTTATCTGATGACATCACCCAACAGGGGAGGTTTTAGTCCATTTTGTAAAGAGATGAGAGGTTTAAGTACTTGTGTGAAAATTCAAAGAAGGTTTAAGTCTTTTACCCAAAAGGATAACGATAAAACAGCCCAATGGTGATTAGGATGGAGAATAACCACCACCAAGTCCCTTCTATGTGATTAGAATTTAAGGAAAAAAAACAACATAGAAGTTGTGAGTATGACAGTTGAAACTTGAAACAGATGGCAGAATCCTGAAGAATGTGTCAAATATTTTAACGGCAATTGGAGAATTATATATATTTAGGAAGCGTCAGAATCAATAAGTTTGGATGGCCATGTTCTTAACGGTACATCATGTCTTTATCCATTTGCATGAACTAAATTGGGATATTTATTTGCTCGCAAACTAAATTGGAGCTCTATGCACTGAATCTTGCAGCTCATGGGTATGTTGGTTTGCAGCTCTATGCACCGAGTCTGCTCTTCACTGAATCTGCTCTAGAGAAAGTTGTGATCGACTTGGAAGATGAAAAAGTAGATGTTAAGATATTCAACTTCATGGCTGAAACAGTACATGTTGTGATCGCCAAGTGGATTTGCATTGGAGGATGTGATACATTATCCGAGATATTGATTTTTTTAAGTCCTTGTAATTTTTATATATCAATTGGATAATGTATTTGAATAATTTGTTTTGGATAGTGTATTTGAACATTTTATTTTGGATATTATAATAATTAATTTTAAATTAATAGATTTAAGTTGTTTAAGTTTTCATGTATCAATTTTCAAGAATGTATTAAGCATGTATTAAAGTGATGGATCAATAAAGTGCAGGTATAAAAAAGGTACTGAAATCAACCTTCCATATAAAAAAACACAGCTCTAAGTTGGCGGTCAATTAATTGCCAGCTTAGCCATAAATAAGGTTACATGTGGCAATCGGATATGATGTAAGCCAGTGGTTCAGACCGCCACCTAAAAGAGAAGTCATTTTTTGGCAAAACTTTAGCCGGTGGTTCAAATCGACGCCTTAAGTAACTAACTGGCCATTTTTGGCAAAAACCTAAGCCGGCGTTCAGAAACGCCTACACAAATGTTAATTTCAAATCTAGGCGGTGGTCTACTATTATTTGTACCAGTGGTTTTCAATGCCGATTATTTATTTATTTATTTTTTACTTTTTCCCGTCGGTGTATAACTGCCGGTATATGGAAGGATAAGCCAACAATATTGACAAACCGCCGGTAATGCTTACTTCAATGGCCTAAGTTGGTGCCACCTATGCCGGCAGTTTTATGTGGATATTGCGGTGGTCTTTATTTTTGCTGATGGTGGCTATACTGGGAAAGAAAAACCGCCCGCTTAAGTCAATGCCAACGCTCATGAAATTTGTGTTGATGAATCAAGACTGCCAGCTAAAGCCTGGTTTTTTTGTAGTGTCCATTCACCTCATGGCGGGGCCTGAGCGAATCCATCAAATCTGACCAAGATTCTCCTAAAATAGTGGGACTAATCAAGGATTGGTGCTGAAGATGAACATCGTCCAATGGATACCATAATCCATCCTTGTAAAGCTGAAGCCACCATCTGGCTCATGGAAGAAATTCACAGGCTTACCTCTTCTCATCATCACAGCTAAACTCTGGCTTTTGTATCCCATGCACCATGCTTTTGTTGACCCATTTTCCCACAGCTATGAATCCCATTGTACAAAACCATTGTTTCTGATGTGGAGAACTTTGTTTATACGAGTCATTTAGGGGGGGGAGGGGGGGATCCATCATTCCATCACTGGACACCGAAGGTAAGTTGATGAGTCATGAATCATCCAGCCTCCATTCATAATCCGAGACCGGAATAAAATAGTTTGCCACATGGATAACTTCAAAACTTGCATAGATGTTAGATGATATAACTACCTTCTCTTGTCATGTTAGAAATAGACAATCCAATCCCCCCATCATCCCCAACGTAAGAAGGGGGAATGAGAATGGTTGCCCACACTACATAATAAATCTCTTGAATAAGTTATTTCCTGAGTCCTGACCACAAAAAGCTTCTTAAAAGAAGGTAAAAGGCTAAAGATAGAGATATATATATATAAACACAGGAAAAATAAGAGAAAATGCAGAGACCAGGAAATTATTTTGTAAAATTCCAACCTCACAGTTAATCAAGAGTCTGATAATGTATTACAAGCAACCAAAAAAAACAAGCGACAAGGAAAACTTCAAATTCCAGCCCTTTTCTACTTCTGCCTTGACGTATATTTACATCTCTCTCTCTCTCTCTCTCTCTCTCTAAAAATAGGACTCTTAGCCGATGAATTGTTACTACTGTAGTGATGGTAAGACAGAAGACTACTTGGATAGTACTCTAGATATGGCTCTAATGGCATTTGGTGTTGTTCTGCAGCAGCCTCCTATGAGGGAAGCCCCGGCCTCACACCATTTACTTACATATGAAATAAAATCTTCATCTCGCACTCCAGTAGATTCCTGCATGAAGAAACCTTGGAGAAGTGCAGTTAATTCCAACAACAACAACAACCTTCTTACATGAATCAGCATCAGATGCACATTCAAGAAAAGAATCTCCACTAACTACATTTGACACCATCCTTAGAATTGAATGAAAACCATGCTGGAATCTGTATGTCATCTCCCTCGAGAAGTTCAACATAGGCCTGCATGACCACCAACCAAACCAAGAGATAAAGTCAATACCAAACTGAAAAGTTCAAACCAAGTAATACAATGGGAATATCATTTTTGATAAACCCTACTCACTTAACATACACTGGTAAACCTGCTTGGATGTTCTACCAAATCATCAGTTTGGCTCAATAAATAGGACCCACAAAACTGCACGAGCAAAATGCTAAGCATCCACCTACCATCAACGGTCCAATTTATTCCGACATCTCTTTCATGGCTTGAACGCTACAGCTATCCAGATTTTGGATCTAGATCAGAGAGTCTGTAGTTCTTAGGAAAGGCTCATGCCACTTATTGAGTAATTTCAATAGTTAATTCTATTAACCCTTTGTAAGTAAAAAACAGGAGAGAAACCAATCACTATCATTTGCTACAAGCACCAAAGAATATAATCAATTTTCAATTTCAGCCTATAGTTACAGACCCAGTCCTAGGCTTGGTTTTTCCCCAGATCAGTGGAGGTAGCTCCCATGATTTTTTATGTGAGAATGATTCCTTTTTGGGTCTGCCCCTAGCCCTTCTAGGGTCAGAACCAAGCTCTCTTCATCCACCCCTCGTGTTTCCAACCACTTGTAATGATCATACGTCTAACTCGCTCATGGAGCTCTTGTGGCAGCAACCTATGATGCATCCACTCCTCTGAATCAAGGACCCAAATTCCACTTCCGAACAGCTATGTACAATGTTGAATTCTTTGCCCTCCAACTCTTCCCAAGTTTCAGTGGCAGGAATCTCTACAATACACAAACTACCACTTGATAAGCACATGGCTAAATGTTTTGGGGGAAAAAGGCCATATCTTGAACAGCAGCAGAGTATTTCAGGTTGAATAAATACAAGGGAGGTGGCATTAAAAGATAAAGCAAGAGGTGATATCAGTATGTTGAAATTTTCTATCACCAAATCTGTTGAATTCTCCATCACAGCTGTTACCCAAACAAAGTTGTAGGCTGTAATCTTTCCCCCAAGTGTCAAACAAATCAAACGCAATGCCTTTGTCGGGTCCCACATGAATTTCACTCCATCCTTCTTCAAGTATCTTATTTCATGTTTCAAGTACCAATGGTTGTTACTGAAGGACCAAATCTTAACAGAACCATGCCTTTCACATCTTGCAATGGCTGCAAGAAGATCTGAGGTGCAATTCCACTTCAGGACTTCAATTGTTGTATCTATTGGCTCACCGATGCTAAATGAGCTTCTTTCTAACCCATTCCTCTCAAAGAAAACAACCAGAGGGCACTTGTTTTCAGCTTTCCTGTCATATGCTGCAGCTATTTTGGCACCACTTGGCATCCAATCCAAGGCTACTCCCATGAAAGGCTTTAATTCTGAAGCTGCATGCAGTGACCCAGAATCCCGTTCCCAAATTTTTTCTTTGCAAGGAAGAGTTGTGCTCTTTACTTGAAGTAGCAAGATATTTCCCATCACCTCACCAAGAAAGGGTACTTTCAAATGTATAATCTCCAATTGCTTCACCTGAAAATCATACTACAGTAAAAAGATTGATCAGACCATAACATAAACAATGAAGAAATACTTGTTAAAAGGATCCAATAAAAAATACTTATTAAAATAGCCAAGACAGGAAGAAGCCATCCCAAAGTTGTTTACATGTGTAACCAGACAAACATAAGTAACCAACCTGTAGACCTTTCCTGGACTGTCTTATAAGTACATGTTCCATTGTAAATATTGAATTATTATTTTTATTTAAACAAAGAACTCCCTCTGTATAACAATCATATTCCAGGTATACTGTATGTTAAATCAGTTAACAGTTTTTCTAGATTTGTCCTATCATGGCCACGGCTAACCGTGCAATTTCATCATAACTTAAAGACATTGATACAAAATGAACATTCAAGTCAGAAGGAATTTTGTTTCATGTATTTGAGTTTTTAAACACTGCACTTTTAATATAAGGGGCTTTTTCTTGTGCCTTGAGTCCCTTGAATCTATGTTAGGAAAGAGCATCAAGTTGTTGGACCAAGCTTTTTCTTGTGCCTTTCACTTTTAAACACTGCAGTATAGTGACCTCCAATGCATTTCTTTGCATCTTAAACCTAACCATGCCCAAACATTTTCATTAATTAAACCCGGATTTTAATTTATGTGTAAGTTATATGGTATCTACTCTAGGTCAGTTTCAGTCCAAGTATTCAATGAAGGAGCTAAAATATTACTTGCAATGCAACTATTGAAACTTATTAACCCCTTCGGATTTCTTTTCTTTTACCATCAATAACCTCAAGCATTGCAGCAAAATAATAGTTCTTAATTAGTCTCGCAAACAATAATTAGTCTCTGCAAGAAAATCTTTTCCAATTTATTTGGGGCAAAGTTTCAGAATTTTGGCATATAATTTTGGAAATTTTAACAAGGAAAGTGAGCTTCTCTTTTATCTTATAGATATTTTAAACAAATACATATTAGAGATATCTTTTTTCAAATTTGGTACAAACCATTACTATTGTCTTCAAATTATTTTTGCTACAGATAACAAATTTAAGTTTTTTTTATCAGTGACAGAGAATTCATTGAATTAGATATGAAAAGTGTACCAATACTCTCCAGTGACCATGGGAAAGCTGGATGGAGCAAAGTAGCCATTGGCTGAACACATTCACACAGTAAACTAATATATAAAGTATGTTTAACTAGGTTAAAATTTCCATTCAAACATTCCAAATTTATCATATTTCAGTGGAAACTATATGGGTTCATAAAAATTTAAAAAATGTGTTTTATTCTTTTACCCACTAAGATACCAAAAAGCTGGTCTTTTCATCTTGTATTGGACTTTGGTGTAATGAAATAATAGAAATTTGGTTCATTAAAACCATGGAGGCAAGTCAGTAGATTATCCTTATCCAAAATAAAAACCATTAGGTTACCAATCTGGTTAAAGGATAGACTAATTGAAACTGAAAAATTGAATTGGATCTACTGTTTGCTTAAAACACACTGTAAGCAACAGGATTCTGGAACTACCTAGGGATCACCTTTAATATGACGAAAGTTCTCCAATCAGGTCCTGCATGATCTGCCATAGTTCTGCCATGTAGAGGGATGATTTGGGTAATTTGTGGTCTGTCCACCAAATAGGAGACCTAGATTGGTTGCCTGTTCAATCCCTGGTCCACATCAGCCCTATACCCCACCTTTTATGTTTCAATTTGATATTAGCAAGGTGGATGAGTGGTGTTCAAAGTGGAATGGTAATGGGTGTTTCTCAGTGCGATCTTTGGCTGCAAGTTTCTAGTTGCACATGGAGCATACTTGACACCTGTACTTTTTGTCAAGTTTAAATTTTTAATTTAACTAGAACTCATCATTGTTAAGCCTGTCTTACACTGCTGGTCCCAAACCCAGATAAAGTTGGAGGGTTGTGTCAGGTTGGAAGCAAACATTAGTTCTTATTGCCAAACTTTAATGAACATGGATCCTGAATTGTCATTTTGAGTAGAATCGAGTATTTAATTGAACAAACACTGGGTCTTCACATAAAGATAGATCAACTCCACTATGCTCAAAGTTTTGCAAGCATTATTAGCAGTTCATATAGATTATTTTAATGTAGTTTTGATGACTGTGTAACTCTTATGAAAACCTTAATGCATTGTATTTGTTCCCAAGGCTGTGTTTGGTTGCTATATAAATAAATTTGTACTGATGCAAAACCATGGCAGTGCAAACGATTTGAGTGTAAAGTCTGAGAAAGCAGAGCAGAGGTATAACATTGCATGACTGGTTGAAAGCAGAGTAGCCTAGCAGTTAGTCAAACATTGATCACCATTGTGAAGTAATAGGAACTGGAGATGGTGGAATCTCAGTCCTACCTGAAATATCCAGGAACCTACATAAGCAACAATGTGACAGGAATATATCCCAATGAATGATAATGTTAGACCAACCAAAAGCTAGAAAGTGGAAGCACCAATCATGCCAAAATTCTAGCTGCTACTTCTTTCAACAACCTCTCAAAGAAGATTTATGGTTTCTTTTGTACCTCATTTATTCAATCTCAGTACAAGAGTTTGTACTTCAGATCTTAAAAAATGACCAAAACTTGAAATTGAAAATATTAGCTTCTCTTTCTAATATTTTAAGGGAAGGAAGGCTGAGAGTGGAAGAGACGAGATGGTAGGGAACACTTTAAATAATAAATCTTGGGGTTTGTTCTGTATTTTCCAGACAAGGGAGTTAAGTGAAGGAAGCACTAGACCAAAAGTTTGTGGTTTGAAATGTCAAGTTGGAACCTTTGAGAACTAATTACATTAAGAAACCATTCATCATTCAAGTTTGTGGTTTGAAATCCCATGTCTTGCAGGTAAACCTGTCTGTTAAGTTGCAGCTTTGGCACTGAACTTGAGTGAAAAGTTCAAGAATAGAAACACTGTATTCACCACTCACTATCTCAAGCTATTATAGATCCCCGATATAAAAGGGTTGTACCAAGTAGGCAGATGGTTCAAAAGCCTTTTGAGCCACACCTATAAGGATATGAATCTTGCATATTGGTTGCATGGCTTAGGGAAGAGCATGGGTATACAGATTTATTAAGTTAAGCTGAGATTCATCTATTAAATAATGATCATGTATTCAGTTCATTTGGTATTTTAATCAGACCAAGTAAATCAATAGATACCAAATTACTAATAAAAATTTGAGATTTTGATAATAGAAGTAATGTTAAGAAAATGTGATACTTAATTAGGAGAAATCAAAGACAAAGAGTGGCCAAATATGAATAGGTAGTAGAGAAGGATCATAATTGAATTGTAAGTTTTGGACACTAGAAAAAGGTAAGAAATTTCAGGTGAAATAATTGTCTACCCTGATACCAGAAAACAAGCATTCCCAACATATGATCAAAAGGCATTCAAACCAAGAGATAAAGTCAATACCAAACTGAAAAGTTCAAACCAAGTAATACAATGGGAATATCATTTTTGATAAACCCTACTCACTTAACATACACTGGTAAACCTGCTTGGATGTTCTACCAAATCATCAGTTTGGCTCAATAAATAGGACCCTCAAAACTGCATGAACAAAATGCCAAACATCCACCTACCATCAATGGTCCAATTTATTATGACAACTCTTTCATGGCTTGAACCATTTACTACAGCTGTCCAGATTTTGGATCTAGATCAGAGAGTCTGTAGTTCATAGGAAAGGCTCATGCCACTTATTGAGCAATTTCAATAGTTAATTCTATTAACCAGTTGTAAGTAAAAAACAGGATAGAAATCAATAACTATCATTTGCTACAAGCACCAAAGAATGTACCTGTGCTTCCAGCTTATTCGGATTTGTTTCTAATGCAATTAGGTCAGCACCTGATTCTGCTAAGACCTGAACCCTTCTCCTGTGAAAATCTTTCAAAGTTGCTAGAGTAACAGCATCACCATAATCCCCACTGCAAAATGACACAAGGAAAAGAAGACATATATTAACATGAAAGTTTAAATAGAACCTAACATGAAATTAGTAAAGCCATAATGATACAGCACATCCTGGAAACAATATATTGTAGTACTTTCCAAGGTGTCTCTTGACTCAGCCAGATAATGACTCAACCTCCAAGGGGCCCCCTCCTTGTCCTTCAGTCATTTGATAGTATTAGCAGAATCTCTACAATGGATAAGTTCTGAATGCCCAATCTTTTTATTATTCTGATTCCAGTGAGAGCAGACATAACTTCAGCTGGCCTTTGTTGAATCAGCATCACTTACTGAGATATTGGAGAATGGTTAAATTTAGTGCTGCAATTCTAAGACTTGGGTAATCAATAATCTGTTTGACTGTAAGTAATAGACCTAGGTGTATAAATGAAGTCATTAGTAGCTCAATAAAGACCAGGATCACTACCTGAACTCTGTTCTTTTGACTTAAATCAGAAATTGACTAGAGTTCAGTTCTGTTATTTGCAATATGAATAAATCAGAAATTGACTAAATTAATTTTTGGATTACTGTTCATGCCACAGAAATCTTCCTTACTAGAGTCAAGTAATCCTAGACTCTTTATCTTTTTTACTCTTATATTGAATATAAAAGAGGATCCCTACTGTTTCTAATTTTGTGGGTGTTGAAGTCTTTTTTTTATTCAAATAATATGTAATAAGTGGGTTAGCTAGTCTGCTAGCCAAATCATTAAAACTATAAAAAGTATCCCATATGGGAGTTCCCCCTCTTTAAGTGGGGAGTTCTCTCTCTTTGAGTGGGGAATTCCCTCTCTTTAAGTGGGAGGACAGGTGTCCTTCACCTAGAAGGAGGAGGTAGTTACATAACTATCCCACTCCCTATTTAAGCTCCTTAAGAGAGACACGGAGAGACTCTTCGGAGAAAATTTTCACAAGGGATTCTTAAGAAAAGCAAAGACAAGGAGAAAAGAAAAGAGAAGTGCTGAAGGGAAGGCAAGGAAGGAAAAGTCTCACTAATACAGGTAGAAAAAAGGAAAGTCCTCTTTGTTAATACTTCCTATTTATGTCTTCTGCTACGTATCCTTCTCTCTCTCTCTGATAAGTTCACTTTGATATTCTGAAAACCTGAGCTGGTTCGAGGGAGCTCACCCTCCTGAAAACAGAGTAGAGTAGAGGAGAGGAAGAAGAGAAAGGAAGAAGAGAGGAGAGATGGAGGAGATCAGTAGGGTCTCATTTTTCATTGCCCAGAATCGGTGAGGTAATACAATGCTTATACCCTCTCTTCAGCCTCTCCTGCACATGGCTTGACTGAGACGGCTAACTAACTGGAGGGACGTGGCCTCCTCACGTAAACAAACCTCAGTGGCGGTTGCACATGGGAGATCGAGTGCTTCTCTCGTGCTTGGCCTGGCTGCTGCATGTTGTGGGCCTGGGTCTCCTGTGATGGGCCCAAATGGGTAGTCAAGGGCCTATCAGTCCCACCCTCTTCAAGAAAAACCTTGTCCTCAAGGTTGATGTGAGGATATTGGTCTTTCAGTTTGTCATAGTCTTCCCATGTGGCATCTTCTGGTGGCAAGTTCTTCCACATGACCAGGGCCTGCTTGTGTAACTTCTTGCCCATTTTGACCCACCTTATATTTCTGATTTGTTGTGGCTCAATCAATATGTCCCTGTCTTCAGTTAACTGTGTAACTTCAGCATGCTGACATGAAAAACTGGGTGTAATTTTGAGGAAATAGGAAGCTCCAGTTTGTAAGCTACCTGCCCTACTCGTTCAATCACCATGAATGGGCCAAAATACTTGGGAGCTAGCTTCTGCCATACCTGTCGGACTACCGAAGCTTGTCAGTAATGCTGGAGTCTTAAGTAAACCCAATCCCCCACTGCAAATTCAAGCTCCCGATGATTGCGATCATAGGTTAACTTCATGCGCTGTTGGACTTTCTGCAAATGCAGCTTGAGGGATCTCAAAATCTCATCTCTGTCCAATAACTGGGCTTCTACCTCAGCCACTGTAGAAGTCCCCTTTTCGTACGGAAGCACAGCTGGAGGATCTCTCCCATAAACTATTTTAAATGGAGTGGTCCCTGCTGAAGCTTGGTATGTGGTGTTATACCAATATTCGACCCATGGCAGCCAGTAAGCCCACTGCTTGGGCTTCTCTCTGATGAAACAACGCAAGTTTCAAGGCAACGATTGACCACCTCGGACTGTCCATCTGTCTGGGGATGGTAGCTGGTGGTGTGAAGCATATGTACTCCTTGAGAAGAAAAATAAGAATCCCAGAATTTGCTCATAAAGAGGGGGTCTCTGTTGGTCAAGATAGAGTTCAGAGTGCCGTGCAATTTGGCTACCTCCTGGACATAAGCTCGAGCCACTGTGGAAGCTGTGTACGGCTGTGGTAGCGCCAAGAAATGAGCATATTTGCTTAGGCGGTCCATAATCACCAGGATCACCGACTTCCCTGCTGATTTAGGCAACCCGGTAATAAAATCCATGGTAATGTCTTTCCATACTCGTTCTGGAATGGGTAAGGGCTGAAGTAGACCTGCAAGAGACTGGGTGCTATACTTGTGCTGCTGGCATATGTCACAACAGGCCACGTAACTCTGAACCATACGTCTCATTCCCCTCCAGTAGTAGTGGCTCGCTATCCTCTTGTAAGTTCTGAGAAACCCGGAATGCCCACCTATAGCCGAGTCATGAAATAGCTTGAGCAACTCCTTCTGATACTCTGATTTGCTGGCTACTACCACACGACCTTTATAGAAGAGTGTAATACCAGTTACAGAATACCCTGGCACTAAAGTGGGATCCTTGCTCCATTGGGATCAGATCCGGCTGAGTTCTGGATCTGATTGTGCCTCCTGCTGGATGAGGTCATACAAGGGGTAATTGGGTTTAGACCGGCCCATCAGCTAGAAAACTTCTACCCTGGATAGTGCATCTGCCACTGCATTTGAAGGCCCAGGTTTATATTCAATATGAAAATCGTAACCCAAAAGTTTGTAGGCCCATTTTTGCTGTTCTGGGCTGAGAATCCTCTGCTCCAATAAATGTTTAATGCTTCGGTGATCGGTTCGTACCGTAAATCTCCTTCCCAGAAGGTATGCACTCCATTTGTGTACTGCTAAGGTAATCGCCATCAACTCTTTCTCATATGTGGACTTGGCTTGGGCCTGGGCTGATAGAGCTCGGCTGAAGAAAGTCAATGGTTGCCCATTCTGCATTAAGACTGCACCAATCCCCTTCCCTGAAGCATCAGTTTCCACCACAAATTCTTTACTGAAATCTGGAAGAGCCAAGGTGGGAGGCGATGTGACTGCCTTCTTAAGATATTGGAAAAGACTTTTCTGCCTCCTGGTGGAACAAGAGGACGATCCCCCTTCAGTGGAACCCGATCCAGGAGGGCTAAATCATTCCACCTATCCTGGATTCCCTTGACTGAACTCCAAGACACATATCCAGATTTCGAGCTTGAGGACAAGCTCGTAGTCTAGGAGGGGAGTAATGATATAGACGCATTCGTGGGGAAGAAGTACCGCCGCCGGCAGCAGCAGTAACGAGGGACCCTCATCAGATTGTCTAGCTAGCCACAGTTCATCTTACCTTATCCTTATCTTATCTGCTTTCTTACTCTTATCTTATCTGTAAGCAGTTTAGTTAGTCTTATCTAGGAGTCTTATCTATCTTATCTGTAAGCAGTTTGGTTAGTCTTATCTAGGAGTCTTATCTATCTTATCTGTAAGCAGTTTAGTTATCAAGGAGTCTTCCTACAAGGAGGACTCTTACCTCTTGTAATCTCCTATTTAAGGAGCTGAAATTATTGAATAAAGATATCAAATTTCCAGTCAAGAAAGAGAGTAAAAGGAGAGTTTGGTGATCTCTTGGACAAATCACCCTCTAGGACGCCAAGATAGATTCAGCTAGGAAGGGGAGGAACAAGGAAAAACAGGAGCTTTTCCCCGTGGACCGACCCGTGACGCGATCCTATTCCCGGGCCCATAACAACTTGGTATCGGAGCCAACCGTCATGGGAGATCTGGAGCAGCTATCATCCAGGGTCCACAAACTGAAGCATAGGCTCATGAAAACCAGCGTGGAGGTTCGTGAGGTCAAAGACGATGTCCGGGAGTTGCGACGCTTGCTGGAATCGTATTTCTCTAACAAGGAGAGGAATCTAAAAGGGGCTGACACCACAAACAGCCGCCGACCAGACTTGACGGAGTCGCCTGGCGAACAGTAGGTCGTCGCCCCGGTAGCCGCGGTCGTTCCCAAGTACAGCAGGCTAGAGTTCCCTTCATACAACGGCACCGGAGATCCTTTGGGATGGCTGTACAGATGCGAGCAGTTCTTCCGCAACCAACGGACAGGGGACAGCGACAAGGTAAGCTTGGCCGCATTCCACATGACGGAGGAGGCGCAGCTCTGGTTTTATAAATTGGAGCAGGAGGAACCCGGGCTCAGTTGGACCCAATTCAAATCCTACTGCCTCCTCAGGTTTGGGCCCCCATTGACGAGCAACCCGTTAGGTGAACTGATCAACCTCAAACAGACGAGAACGGTGGCTGAATACCAGTGCCAATTCCAGACCCTCCTTGCCAAAGCAGCTTCGGTACGACCGGACCAGCAGGTAGACATGTTCACCGCAAGGTTAGCAGAACCCTTGAGAGTGGATGTGGAGATGCAACACCCCCCCAACCTGGTTACAGCCATGAATCTAGCTCGCGCCTTCGAACGAAAGATGCAGCTCAGCCGCGGAACCTTCACTATGGGGCGGCCTCCATCCGCATGGGCATCCCCGGAACCACTCGGAATGGCTCCATCTTCAGCAACCAGCCAAGAACAAAAGCCACATACGAGCCACAATTCCAGATCAGCATCCAGTGAGGGGAGCAGCGTTGTTGCACCCCCTATTAAGCACTTGCCCAGGGCTGAAATGGCGGAACGCAGGGCGAGGGGACAGTGTTTTAATTGTGATGAACTCTACTCAGCAGGGCACAAGTGTAAGAGACTTTTCTGCCTCCTGGTGGAACAAGAGGACGATGAGGATGAACCCCCTTCAGTGGAACCCGATCCAGGAGGGCTAAATCATTCCACCTATCCTGGATTCCCTTGACTGAACTCCAAGACACATATCCAGATTTCGAGCTTGAGGACAAGCTCGTAGTCCAGGAGGGGAGTAATGTTATGGACGCATTCGTGGGGAAGAAGTACCGCCACCGACAACAGCAGTAACGTAGGACCCTCATCAGATTATCTAGCAAGCCACAGTTCATCTTACCTTATCCTTATCTTATCTGTAAGCAGTTTAGTTAGTCTTATCTAGGAGTCTTATCTATCTTATCTGTAAGCAGTTTAGTTAGTCTTACCTAGGAGTCCTATCTATCTTATCTGTAAGCAGTTTAGTTAGTCTTATCTAGGAGTCTTATCTATCTTATCTGTGAGCAGTTTAGTTAGTCTTATCTAGGAGTCTTATCTATCTTATCTGTAAGCAGTTTAGTTAGTCTTATCTAGGAGTCTTATCTATCTTATCTGTGAGCAGTTTAGTTAGTCTTATCTATCTTATCTGTAAGCAGTTTAGTTATCAAGGAGTCTTCCTACAAGAAGGAATCTTACCTCTTGTAATCTCCTATTTAAGGAGCTGAAATTATTTAATAAAGATATCAAATTTCCAGTCAAGAAAGAGAGTAAAAGGAGAGTTCGGTGATCTCTTGGACAAATCACCCTCTAGGACGCCAAGATAGGTTCAGCTAGGAAGGGGAGGAACAAGGGAAAACAGGAGCTTTTCCCCGTGACGCGATCCTATTCCCGGGCCCATAACAATGCGTAAGACAGAATTCAAATAAGTTTACACACCTAACCTACTAGTGTACTTTGAAGTCGCCAATGGATTTACCTTCAATAAAAAATCTGCTTGATGACAATTCAAAATGTCTGAGTTGGAAAAGAAGCATCAGATTTTTGTCTTTTTCTGGTGAGTAGGAAGAAATACATATGGACCAGAATAAATGAATGTAAACTCATTTTAGAAACTTTCTATTACTAATAAGAGCCCATTTTTTTTGTAATACAGTATGAGCTAAATCTTGTTTGCCTTCCCTGTTTAGACCATAAAACACTGTCCGAAAATTAACAGCACTAGGGAAAATCCCATTATCGCACATTTCATGAATAAGATGCAAAGCTTCTTCAGATCTACCTATCTTACAAAGACAAGTTATGAACATTGAATAAGCTTTAAAATCAGGAAATGGTCCCTTCAATGATATACGGTGGAAGAGATCCCAGGCATCAACAACCATCCCCATGTTCATATATCCACGAATAAATGCAGAATAAGTAACAATAGTTGGTTCACAACCCTGTTCCATCATTTTTTTAAACATTTCCAAGGCCTTCCCAACCTGTTTATCCTTAAAAAAGTGGGTTATCAAGGACGTGTATACATGGACTGTCGGATAAACACCCATCTGTTTCATTGTTTCAACCTTAGCAAGGGCCTCATTTAACCTTCTCTCTCGTAGCATTCCATGAACAAGGCTTCCATAAATATATTGATCCAAATTAGGCCATTCTTCCCCTATCTCTTCTGCTAATGCAAGAGCCTTGTCTAACCTCCCTGCTCGGCAAAGAGCACGAATTAACAAGGAATAACCAAGTGGAATTGTGAAGCCTCCCTTACATAAGGATTCTACACATCTCCTAGCATCTGACAACTTACCTTCATCACACAAACAATGAAGGTAGATCTCAATCAATTCTTTGTCAGGCATAAACCCAGTGTAAATCATCTCATTGAACATTTTGATGGCCTCATCCACTTTACGGCCTTTCCTCCCACAAAGGGCTATTATCAAATACTTGTACATACTCCTAGTTGCTTTACATTCATCAAATTTCATCTCTTGAAATTTCTTCAAAGCAATCTTTGTCAGGCCTGCTCGACCATATTGCATGATCATAATAGTCCATGTATCTGATGTTATTAAGCAGCCTCTTCTTCTCATTTCATGATAAAGATTTCTCATATGTTTATAATCTTTTGCACATCCTGCAATTTTGATGCCCATGTTATAGGTTTCTGTATTGTGTCTATAACCAGGTTGTTGACCCACCCATGAGAAAAAATGTAATGCAGCATAACCATGTTTTTGACACTTATGAAGAACCTCTAAAACATGTTCAGGAGTGAATTTGATTTTGCATTTTTCCAATGCTTCTTGCATTAAGCACCATTTCATGGAAGATGACAAAATGTTACATACTTCCTGCAGATCATGGTTATTATAAACCTCAGGCAATGACTGTACCAAGTGAACATTGGTCCTGCATAGCTGTAATTGATTAGAGTTTACACTTTGACCAAGTTGCTGTGGTTCATATGCATTAAAAACCATGTCACTCCCTCCACATAGGGATTGATGAGTTGCAGGTAGACCAATTGATTCATCTTGTTGAGTGCAAAGTTTAGTGGCTCTGCTCATTCCCTTGACCTTTTCTGCTTTCTCCAATTCTCCTTTCTTATCTAAAGAAGATATAACCAATTGGAATATTCCATCTCCAATGTTAATTTTGGAATTCCACATTTCACTCAAAAGCTCAAAGGCCTCATTTGTTTTTGAAGCTCTACAAAGTTCCCTAATGAATACTGAATATGATTTCTGAGTAACCATGATTCCTTTTTCCTTCATATTTCTGAATATTTCCCATGCTTCAGAAACATGGTTGTGGCGAATAAGACCTGCAACCAAAGCCATGGTTGCCACAGTATCTGGTTCAACCCTATTAACAAGCATGTCTTCATATAGCTCACAGGCTCTTTGATACTCATTTGACCAGAAGAGGTGTTGCATCAGCTCGGTGTAAGTAGAAGCTGTGGGTAAGTGCCCAGATTCTTTAATACTAGAAAAGAGCTCCAATGCCTTTGAAATTTCATTTCTCTTCAAGTAACCATTGATGATAATCCCATAAACCTTACCATCAAGAATGTGATTGTTCCTCATGATATCAACAATTTCTAAAGCATCACCAATCCTATCAGCCCTACATAGCCCTTTCACCAGAATTTCAAGACTTCCAGAATCAAGGGTTATCATTTTATTTCTAAGTTCGCGAATCAATTCTAAGGCCTCTCCAATACTCCCTGAAATGCAGAAACTCTTCAGAAGACAAGAATAAACTATATTCTCGGGAATCTGAGAGACTTTGATCATGTCTTCTCCAACTATTCTAACAGCTGAGAAATCTCCTGACCTTGATAAGCAGTTCAATAACAACTTATACAAATTTATATCTACCACCATATCCTTAAGAACCATCTCCCTGTAAAACTCTAATGCAATCTCTGCTTTTCTTGCAGTACATAAAGACTGGATAATGATTTTAAAAGCTGTCCGATCTGGTGTGCAATCAGATTTCCTCATTTTTTCGAAGACCAGCAAGGCTTTGCCAATAAGTTTTGCCTTCCCATAGTGAGATATGAGAATGGTCCATGTCTTCATATCCTTCGGACATGAATTGTTCTCCATTTCCTCAACTAGTTTTTCCACGAGATCAAATTCCTTTGCTTCCCCAGCAATATATATCATTGTATTGTAAGTCCCAGTAGTGTGGTGAAACCCTGCCCTGAGCTGCACCCATTTAAAGAACCTAAAAGCTAAGTTTCGTACTTTAAAGCATCTCTTCAGTACATTCTCCACAACATTTGAATTGAACTGAATGCCCAAGTTTTCCAAACGTTCTTCCATGGGAATTACATTATTTTCAGCCCGCACGATCTCTGTTACCTTGTGAACAATAGGGCTAACATCATTTACATCAGGAGTTGCCAACCGGGTATCCTTCGGTATCAATGTTTTCTCATAATCAAGTCCGATACTCTCATCGGCAAATTGACGAACACATCCAATGCCAAGTGGTAATTCCTCTCTTACCCCTGCAGCTATTACGCGAGTTTCTTGAGATACAGGAACCCCAATTGGACTTTCTCGAGGTCTGAGATTATCAGTTCCTATAATCTCTACGATCTCGCGGAACAGAGGATCAATACCCCTGGCGTCTGTTTGCGGTTTCTCTGGGATTTTGGCAGATGGATGAAGACTTGAAAGGGAAAAACATCGGCATTCTGAGACCTGAAATTTAAATAATCTTTCAGCAGAATACAAATCTAAAGAGCGGATTTTGGATAAGCACCTCATATTCTCCTTTAGTTGGTCCCGAAGAGAAGACAACAAAGAAGGAATACGAAACAAAAATACCTCTAAACATCCCCTGCCAAAGTGCCAAGTGCCATCTGGTCGATTGGCAAGGAAATTCCTGAAAAAACCTTCACGAATCCTCAATTGAAAAAGAGTATCTTGCCACAAGTGCCCCCTATTCCTGAGCTCGTATCAGTAGAAAAACCTTCATCCTCATCTTCTCCGAAACTATCTTTCACCTCTTCTTCTCTCAGACTTGGTGGGTTCCTTCTCTCTTTCTCACTAGAGTTGCTTTTCTTCGGCAAAACAGGAGAAAACCATTTTTCAATTCGAGCTTCATCAGACACTCAGAGGTCTGTGAATCTGTCAATCTGCTAAAAGCTTTTCTCCATGGACGTATGCAACTGATTAAGAGAAAACCGATTCGGCTTGGTTCGAACTGGCCAGTTTAAGAGAAAACCAATTCGTCTTGGTTCGAACTGGCCAAGTTAAGAGAAAACCGATTCGGCTTGTTCGAGTCCTCACCGCACAGCCTACCAACGAAAATGACAAATCCATCTTAAACCAAGTGCATATGATGTTTTATGAAAAAAGCATGACAGATGAGAGAACAAATGGACGAGTATAAATTATGATTTGCCCTTGCTTTATGTTTGACTTTGGTTTGTGTGGTTGAGTAAAATGGCAAGTAAGTTGATGATGTCTCCACCTAGGATGAAAGCAAGAGAGAGGTTATTTGTTTGGGAGGAGTAAAATAAAATAAGAAGTAAACTGACGTTTGCCTACTTTATATCAAGAGAAATTAAGATAGGAAGAAGTGATCCAAACTTTACATCAGATCTTAGGGTGTAAAATTTGCATTGCCAATGGGTGAATGAGAAAAAAGTGCAAAATTTTTATTAGGTAAAGAGTACAAATAACATTGAAAACAAAATTTGCAACCGGATCAAATAGACTACAAACAAACAAAGCCCAAGTAAAAACTAGTGGACTACTGTTGAAGTAATTTTACACAAAAGAACTTTAATAAAATTTTACGAAAGCATTTATATAAAAGTACTTTTATGAAAGTACTTTTGTTAAAGCACTTTTACGAAAGTATTTTTATAAAAGCACTTTTATAGAAGTACTTTCATAAAAGCACCTTTACGAGCGCACTTTTATAAAATCACTTTTACGAAAGTATTTTTAAAGAAGCACTTTTACACATGGTTTTTGAACCGCTGTTGTGAACGTTGAAAAAATGGCTCACTTGAGCTGGATTTGGAGTCGTCATCCATCAATTATAGAAATGGAGGTGATGGCACCTCCGAGAATGATCTTCTAAAAGATAGTTTGATTTGATAGTGACTCCAAAACCAAAGACAATGGTCTAACTGGTCTAGGTAAGACACCCATCTCCTGGGTCCAATAGGTGGGGCTCAGAAAGTATTTTTAAACAAGCATAAACACAAAAGACACAAATAAACAACTATTCTACTGACTAAGGGGACAGATAAGCAAAACAAATAAAGAATAAAACATCACAATAAATACCTTTCTAATTGTTTTTATTTATTTATTTATTATTTATTATTTCTCATTTTTTTATCTTTTATTTAATTTCCCTAATTATTAACTTCAAAGTTTTTTCTCTATTTTTATATTATCTATTTATTATTATTTTTTATTTTTCTAACTATTTCATTGTAGAATCTATTTATGTATTTATTTATTAATTAACCAATTCTATTGCTTATTATTTATTTGATTTGTTTATTATTTATTTATTTATTTTTATTCTGAATGGGCAACTCATTCCTTCCCTCAGAAGCATCACTTCTGCTCCTCTCTCTCTCTCTCTCTCTCTCTCTCTTGCTAATACATTGTTTTGTTAAAAAAAAAAAAAACTAAGAAAGCTCACTACCTGGGATGCTGCAAATCTTTGCAGTCTCCCTTTGCTTCGGCATCAAAGAAATTACATAACAGGATATAGTCCAAATAAGCTAAAAACAATTACCAATTAAATCTAAATTCAAGAAGAGTAATTGGAAGCAATGTTCAATAAACTAAGCCAGAACCAGAGACTATGAGGGATAACCGATTTAAATTTTACATTAACAGATCCAAAGTATACATCTTTGGGGATTCCAAAAGAAAATAACAGTTGAGCTGGTTTGATCTTGAGGGTTTGCAGGAATGTAAGAAACATAGTCTAGCAAGAAAAAAAAATAATAATAACATAGAAAGAAATTACTGAGGTTGGAACTTACTTAATTCAAAATTTTGGCCTGAAACCAGACGATGTGCGGAATACCTAAACCTGATTTGGTACAGGACCAACTCCTTTGAATGAAAATGGTTATCGAAGCTGCAGTTAGGAGATCGATAAGGTGAAGCAAGCTTCCAGGTGCATGTTTCGCCTGGTTTGTACTTGATGTAGGCGCATTCAGCCGGTTTGTACAAAGCTGACGCATGTCAAATGGAGGATGCCCGCATAGGCTTATCATGAGGATGCTCAGGGTTACTTGACGCGGACCCGGTTGAAGGGCGCCGCGTGGCATTGGCAGAACATCTCGCCAGGGCCTCATACGGCTCGCATCTAGACCATTTGAGCCCAATTACCCCCTAGCAGCTCCAGCTATAAATGCAAGGCACCCCCCACAAGGTGAATGATTGGAAAACTTTTGTATATCTAGTGCTCTCTCCTCTAAGGACCTAGCGCTACCTGAGAGCTCGTCTAGACCCCTCGGTTCCAGACTCATCACTTACCTAGTGCGCATACTAACTTAATCGTCGGAGTCCTCGCCTCGGGTAGTCACCCGAGGCCTCTAACACTTTCTCCCTCGCAGATTCACTATAGTGGGAACAACATCTCATCTCCCTCGGACAACCTTCTCAGTACCATCCCTTAGCTTCTACAGCATCCGAAGGAACGACTCACCTCGGCCTCGGCTCATCTCCCCCCGACCCTCAAAGCCTTCGGCCCTCCTTTGAAGATTGGGAGTGAAATTACTTTGTTGCCCTCAGAAAAACCGAGAATCAACAATTGGCGCCGTCTATGGGAACCATTGCTAAGACAATCCCCCAAAACACCACAAACTCAGGATCTCCTAAAGCTTCAAACACCATGGTACGAAGAGCCAAGAACCCCCAGAACCTGGTCACAAATGAACAATTTCAGACAATCCTCGACCGCCTGGTATACCTCACACAGAGCGTGGAACAAGCCTACCCGCAGGCAGGAGGTCCCTTCCGAAGCGACCGCCCCGCCAAGGTGTCAGATCACCAGGGTCGGCGCAAGTACACCGAGCCCCCAGCACTCGGCCTAGCCAATCCCCAACGAGCCGAGCTTGTCGAGTCGGGCAGCAACCGACCCACCATCTCTCCACGTAGGAACGAGAGACCTCCCAGCCGAAGGGAGGAAGAGCTAGCGCAGTCTAAAGACAACCGCCAACCTTTTGAGCAACACCACCGCTGCCGGAGGGAGAACCCTCGGGACAAGGGCGGGCACCTCGGTCGACGCAACGCCCACTCAAGAGCCAAGGGCCAACACCGTACCTCTCCCACGTCGGTCTCAAACCTATGTGACGTCCTGAACAATCGCCATGCCAGACGGGAAGCGCACGGTCCCACCTCGGAGCATTCCGAAGTTCGTGTCGACCCTCACCGTGCCCGTGAAGATAAAGACGGGTGGCAAGTCCCAGCTAACCCTCGGATTGCGGAACTACGAGCCAAGCTCAGGGCCGTCAAAGACGAGCTCTAGCAATTTCGAGAGAGCCGAGATGACACCTCGGCCGACCAGAGCAGTCCAACGGGGAGGATGGATGCTTTCACCCCTAATATAATATCCGAGTCTCTCCCCCAGCACTTCAAGGCTCCCACACTAGAAATGTACGATGAGACCTCAGACCCCAACGACCACCTGGAGAGTATTAGAGCGTTCATGATACTTTATGGGTATTCCGACGCTTTGATGTGCCGAACTTTCTAGGCCACCTTCAAGGGAGCCGCCAGTCATTGGTTCTCCAGCCTCCGGCCTCGGTCGGTCAACTCATGGGAGCAGTTCGCCAACCTATTCCTTGCTCGCTTCATCAGCAGCAGACAATGCCCGAAAAGCATCGTCTCGTTAATGTCTATCAAGCAAAAGCAATGAGATTTTGCGGTCCTACACCGATTGCTTCAAGAAGGAAGATCTCAAGGTCTCTGACCTCGACCCCATGGTCTCCATGCATGCTGCCATCAATGGCTTCTACCCAGTTCGACCCTGAAGTGCTCGATCGCCAAGACCCCGCTGTAGACGAAGCTAAAATTCCTCAAGAAGACCCAAAAATTCATTGCGGCCGAAGAGGCTTCGGCCGGGGACCCCCAAGAAAGAGAGGCCGAGCGCCCCAATGGGCCCCCAAAGAAGAAGAGGAAAGGTGGAGACAACCACCACAACAACAACAACAGCAAGGACCACAAGAAGCCACTATTCTCGGCCCAGGCTTACAACCAATACACACCACTCAACTCCACCCGGACGCAAATACTGATGCAGATCAGAGAGGAGAAGTTCATGAAGTGGACTGAGAAGATGAAGAGGAACCCCAAGAGGGGAAATCCCAAAAAATATTACAAGTACCACCATGACACCGGCCACAACACAGAGGGTTGTTATGATCTGAAGAACAAGATAGAATCCCTCATCCAATGAGGGCACCTTCAGCAGTTCGTGGGTGGCGAGCCCGGTGCCTCATCCCCCCATCAACAATAGTAGCACCAGCAGATAGCCAACATCATTGACGTCATCACTGGGGGTACAGCCTCAAGTGGAGCCTCGGCATCGGCCTGCAAGGCCTACGCTAGGCAGTTGAGCATCCACGGGCCTGTCCCAAGAAATCCAAACAGTAGGAAACCCTCTCCTTCACGGACGAGGAATTGAAGGGGGCCACAATCCCCCATGATGACACTTTGGTGATCTTGGCCATCATTGCAAATTTCGTAGTTAAGAGGATCCTTGTCGACACTGGCTCCTCGGCTGACATTCTCTTCTACGAAGCTTTTCAGAAGATGAAGATAACGCCTGAGCGCCTCCAGCCAGCTAACGTCTCACTAGTCAACTTCTCTAGTAACATGGTCAGACCGGAGGGAAAAATTACCCTACCTGCCATAGTAGGGACCGAGCCTCGGCAGGTGATGAGGATGAATGAGTTTCTAGTCGTGAGGATCGGCTCACCCTACAATGCAATCATGGGGAGACTGACCCTTCACGCACTCAGGGTTGCCACCTCCTCATATCACCTCTCCCTCAAGTTCCCCACAGAGCACGATGTCGGAGTCGTTCGTGGGGACCAGCAAGCAGCCCGCCAGTGCTATGTGGCAACACTGAAGGGTAAGAACAAGGAAGCACTACCACTAGAGGGCTTCGATCTCAGAGAGGAACCATCGAGCCGATGCCAACCAGCTAAGGACCTCGTCTCGGTTCCCCTAGACAGGGCCAAGCCTGAGAAGACAGTCTGTGTCGGGTCCAATCTTCCCCTAGAGAGTCTACCCGAGCAGGTAAGTTTCCTCAAAACTAATGCCGACGTCTTTGTTTGGTCCACCGCTAACATGCCCGGAATTGACCCCTCGGTAGTCACTCACAGGTTGAGCGTGGACCTGATCTCTGGGCCAGTTCAGCAAAAGAAGAGGAACTTTGCACCAAAGCGTTGGAAGACTATAAGAGAGGAAGTTAGCAAGCTACTCGACGCTGGCTTCATCCTAGTGGTATACTACCCTAACTGGTTGTCGAATGTGGTTTTGGTAAAGAAAAGCTAATGGACATGTATTAACTTCACAGACCTTAACCGAGCCAGCCCAAAGGACAGTTTTCCTTTGCCGAGGATAGACCACCTCGTCGATGCCAATACAGGGTACGAGCTACTCAACTTAATGGATGCATTTTCCGAATACAACCAAATAAAGATGCACACAAAAGACGATGAGAAGACCTCGTTCATCACCGAGCATGACACTTACTATTACAAAGTGATTCCCTTCAGCCTCAAGAATGCAGGGGCCACCTACTAGCGCCTCGTCAATAAGGTGTTTAAAAATCAGATGGGGTGAAACGTCGAAGTCTACGTGGATGATATGGTGGTGAAGAGCCTAAAAACTGAGATGCACACCTCGGACCTGGCCGAGACCTTTGACACCTTGCGGAAGTTCAACATGAAGCATAATCCCAGCAAGTTTGCCTTCGGCATCACCTCAGGCAAATTCTTAGGCTTCGTCGTTACTCAAAGAGGCATTGACGCCAACCCTGACAAGATACAAGCCATACTAGACATGGCACCCCCTCGGTCGGGGAAGGAGACTCAGAGATTCACTGACTCTCAACCGCTTCCTGTGAAATCGGCTGACCGTTGCCTTCCCTTCTTCTGCGCCATCAAAAATTTGAAGGAATTTCGATGGATAGAAGAAAGCCAGCGCGCCTTTGACGAGCTAAGGTTCTACCTAGCCTCACCTCCCCTCCTCACTCTACCAACCCCAGGAGGGACCCTATATCTATACCTATCGATCGGGGATGAGACAGTCAACTCAGTCCTGATGAAAGAAGACGGAACGCAAAAGTCGATATACTACATTAGCAAGGTCCTCTGCGACGTCGAAACCAGATATCCCAAGGTGGAGAAATTGGCCTTCGCCCTCATGGTCTCGGCTAAAAAGCTCAGGCCGTACTTTCAATCTCATACTATAACAATCCTGACAAATAGCCCCTTTGGGCTGTCCTCACCAAAACTGAGACCTCAGGGCGCTTGACCAAATGAGCTATCGAGTTGTCTAAATTTGACATACAGTACCAAGTCAAGGCCCGCTATCAAAGCACAAGCCCTAGCAGACTTCGTAGTGGATTGATCTTTCAGCCGAGCCCCCGAAAATGTTGAAGGGGACCGCTCGGCCGACGAGACTCATCCCAAGTGGACACTCTTTGTTGACGATTCATCCAACTCCAAAGGAAGCGGGGCAGACCTCATCTTCCTCACCACAGACAACGTAGTCATAGAGTATGCACTAAGGTTCGACTTCACCACATCCAATAGTGAATCCGAGTATGAGGCCCTCCTCGCTGATTTGCAGCTTGCTAGGGACCCCGACTCCTTACATGCCAAAGCTTTCTACAATTTGCAACTGGTGGTGCATCAAGCCAACGGCGAGTATGAGGCCAGGGACCAAAGCATGTCCAAGTACCTCACCAAAGTTCAAGAACTATCCCGCCACTTCCAGCCTCCTTACAGCAAGTCCCGCAAGCCGAGAACGCAAGAGTCGATGCTCTTTCTAAGTTGGCAAGCACCTTTGACGCAACCCTCGGCCGCACTGTCTGCATGGAGAAGCTACCTCAGCCCTCTATAGAAGAAGTCCAAGTACTTCCAGTAGAGGTCGAACCATCATGGATGGACCCCATCATCGACTTCCTTACCTCTGAAGCCGCCGTTAGGAGGAGAGCAAGTATGTGCTCCGAGAAATTCATGAAGGCATCTGCGGTAACCACCTCAGCGGCCAAGCCCTAGCCCAAAAAACACTAAGGCAGGGATACTTTTGGCCGACCCTTCCCAAAGACGTAGCCGAGTTGGTACGAAAGTGTGACCAATGCTAGAGACATGCCAACTTATGCCATCAGCCAGCCACCACCCTCTCCGCCCTCAGCAGCCCTTGGCCCTTTGCCAAACGGGGGATGGACCTCTTCGGCCCCTTTCCTCAGGCAATGGGGGGCAAGAAATACCTTGTCGTCAGTGTAGACTACTTCACCAAATGGGTAGAAGTTGAACCCCTAGGTACCATCACAGCTCAAGCAGTTCAGAGCTTCTTTTGGAAAAACATTACCTATTGCTTCGACCTCCCCCACATGTTAATCACCAATAATAGGAAGCAATTTGACAACAAGTTCCGAGAGTGGTGTGCCTCCCTTGGCATTAAGCAACAGTACACCTCGGTGGGCTACCCTCAAACAAACGACCTACCCAAGGTCACTAATAGGACCATCTTAAATGGACTGAAGACCAGACTATACCGAACCAAAGGCCAATGGGTTGATGAGCTAAGTAGTGTCCTCTAGGCATACCGAACCACACCTTGGACGGCCACGGGAGAGACCCCGTTCGGCCTGACATGCGGTACAAAAGAAATTATCCCAACAAGAGATCGACCAGCCGGTGCTTTGAACCGAAGCGTACAGTGAAGCCGAGAATAGTGAAGCACTTAGAGCAAACTTAGACTTGTTGGAAGAAGCCCGAGAGTAAGCACAGATTAGAGTAGTTGCCTACTAGCAACGAATGGCCCGCTACTACAACTCAAAAGTGAAAAAAATACACTACTAAGAGGGAGACCTCGTCCTCAAGAAGGTCATGGTCCCTGAGCTCGGAGTAGGAAAGCTAGCCACAACTAGGAAGGCCCCTACATAATCAAGCAAGTTTTCGGCCCCGACACCTTTTCGTTTGGAACATTTAGATGGAAGACCCATCCCTCGGACATGGAACTCGAAGAATCTCCGGATGTATTACTAGTAAATGCAAATTTTGAAAAATGAAGTGCAAAGTTCCCCTTCGGCTCAATGATTCGCGCGTGTTCTCACTAAGTCCTAGAAACCCTCGGTTTTGCGACTAGCCAAAGCGTGCAGCCTCTTCTGAGGACCATGCACTCGAGTCGTACCGTCGTCGAGGTACATAGCCAGTGGCAAACACCCTAACTTAATGCCTCTCCAAACTAAAACACATTAGGATGGCCGAGGCATCGCACACCTCGCCACCCGTTTCGGTAGTGGATGGCCTCATGGTTGTATACATTTAGCGCAATTAAGTAAATGACAACCCCGACCAACTCGACAGATTGCCTCGGCCCGAGGCCCTGACCTCCTTGGAGCACCACCTTGGCCTCGCTAAAGTAACCATTTGGGAAAGAGACTAGCCAGGCAGCTGCATCTCGGCCTCGGCTTCCTTCCCCTACTTCGACGTACCACCTCGACCTAGCCTAAGTAAATACTTGGGTAAAAAATGAGCCAAGCAACCTTGGTTGCATACCTTTGCCTCGACCTCAGCCCCTTAACAATCTAAAGTGAGCATCTACCTAAAGCGAGCCATTACGAAGCATTTTTTTGAATTGTGGTCTCTTCGATAGGAGGGGTAGAGACCTCTTGAGAAAAAAAACAAGAGCAAAAGAGAGAAAAGGAGAGAACACATCGTACAAAAAATGCTTGTATTTTTCATTTCACTTCAATATAAAGCATTTACAAAAAATTTTTCCGACCTCGGAGGCCGAGTCCATTTACATCTCAAAAAAAAGAAAGAAAAAACACAGGAAAACCATGTCAAGCGTCGCCGTCAGGTGGGGGAAGGGTAGAGCCATCAATAACCTGAGTCTCGTCAAGGGAGTCAGGAATCACCTGTAGCCCCTCGGCATCAAAGTCAGGCATCCCTTGCAAGAGGGCCGTATTGGTGTCCTCAATTCCATCCAAGTAGGTTGTGGACACATACTCTGCAAGGGCCCACTGGTACTCGGTGGACATCTTGAAAGCCTCCACCACCTTGGTCGCTGCCTTAGCTGCCCACTCCTCCATCCTTGCAGTAGCCCTCTTCCCTGCCTCAGCTACCCTTTTCTCGGCCTAGGAAGCTCGTCCCTCAGCTTGGGTCACCCGCCGCTCCATCTCTGCGACAATGCTCTCGAGGCGAACCCTCTCCATTTGCTCTTTGACAAGGTGGGCCCGCATTTCCTTCAGATCGGCCACCATCTTCATTCGAAGCATTTGTTTGTCCTTGTAGGCCTTCCTAAAAGTATCCCACTTGTCCTCGACGGCAGCGACAACAACGTGGAGCTTTTCCTTCTCCTTATCGAGCTTGTCCAAGCGTGGCAAAGTCAGGCTCATTCAGTCTCCTAGACTGACAAAGTGAAGACGGTCCTGCAACAAAAGTTACCAATAAAGACTACAACAAAAAAAATAACCACAAGACGAAGCATGAGAACAAAAATTACCTCGATCAAGTGGTACAACCCCCTATCGTAAACGGCTCTCGGCTCGCTCTACATCATGCGGAAGCAATCCCTCGAGAGGATCGCCCCGCTCACCAGGGCCTGACTAACCCCTTCCTCAGCTATTGAATCCCCATCGCGAATCAACCATCGGGGAAGAAAGACCTTGGCAAACACTCTACTCCTTTGACGAGTTCCTGTCCTGATGGAGGGGTAGATGAAGGCCCCATTGGATGCCCCTTAGGGGGAGGCTTCATCGCGGCGTCCCCAGCTAGAAGCTCGACGTGGGCCACTTTCTTCGGAAGCTACTCTCTCAAGGCCCCTTCGACAGGCCTCTTCTTACCTGCCTTGGCCCCCTCTATTAGCTTCTTCGACATCTCGACCGACTTCTGGGACCCCTCAGCCGTTCTCTTCCCCTTGGCAAGGACTTGTTGAGTTATCCCCTTGGCGGGGAGTTGTTGCTGAGTAACCCCCTTGGGGGGGACTAATGACCGCTCGCCCCTCGTAGGCTCATTCTCGGCAGGCCTCCTCGGTGTCTGCCCTCCTGCCTTCTTCTCTGCCTAGGCCTTCAGCTTGGCGCAGGCACTTTCGAGTAGGAGCTTCTTGGCGTCCATTGGTACCTCTGCAAAAAAAAAAACAATATGAATTAGTATACCAAACGAGGACGAGGGGAACGTGTAAAGAAGCTAAGAAACCTCTCCTATCGAAGGGGGCAAGGCAGAGCCCCACAAATACCAAGAAGAGCTCCTCCTCCACCAAGGGCTTCGCCTTAACCATCCCCAACACGATCAGGTGTGCCACGGCAGCGGCCTCCTCATCCCGAAGCGGAGGGGGACTTCTCCACCATCTTACAGGCCTCTCCCCACTTCGACCTAAACAACCAACCTTCGGGGCAGGAGATGAAGAAAAATTTGTCCTTCCAGTTGTGGACAGACATGGGGTTATCAACCGGCCTCCCCCACCGTGGCTGTAAGTAGTACATGCTGGCCTCGGAAGAGTGCTTCCTCGGCACAAACATGGCACGGAACATCTTCGGGTTGGGTCAACTCTACATCTTGAAGCCGAGCCCACACCAGCATAGATACAAGGGTCCTAATGGAGTTAGGGACGAGCTGACTAATGGTTATGTCATACCACTCCAGCAACTCGGAAATCAAAGGGTGGAGAGGGAACCTAAGGCCGAACTCTAAAAAATGTTGGTATATATAAATTTCCCCCTCTTCAAGGGTCCACAACCAATTATCGAGCTCAGGAACCCTAAGCTAGTAAGACCGAGGTATGTGAAACCACCTAGCTAGGGCCTCTACTTAGTCCACCTCCAGAGTACCGTCAAACTCCAAACGCAGAAGATCAGCCATCGCTACCCTTCGGGCAATGCTTTCGACCATCCTCCCCGAGATGGGCTCCAGGATTTGCTCCCCCCCCCCCCGGCCTCCCTCAACGTCACGGATGTGACACTCTCACAGGGAGGGTCATCGCTTCAGTGGCTGCCCTTGGCACCCCCGGAGGCTACCCTATCCCTCAGCACCATCACCTCTCGGTAAAAGGCAATGACAACCAACTAACCTAAGGGAAAAAGGGGGGAAGGATTCCAAGGAGAGCTCCCTTCTGAATCATTCGGAAGTTCATAGCACTCAGGGCCAGAATTTGAGAAAGACATGACTGGAATGGAAACGAAAATAGTTACCAAAAAAGATGAAGGCAAGAAGAGAGAAGACGAGGTATGTGGAAGAGTTGAAGGTCTAGCAGCGGTGTTCACTCGATAGCAAGGGCGCTTAGAGATAGATGACGAAGAAAAATCGCCACTAAGGCCCCTATTTATAGGAAAATGAACGCCTCAGATCATGTTAGATCCAACGGTCGTGAAGCATTCACCTTCACTGACCATCCGCGGTATGACACTCGGCGTCCAGTCTTGGGGAAGTGAAATGACAACTAGTAAACCAGTGTGTGCCTAGCCTCGAGGAAGTGAAATAACGCCTAGTGAACCGGCGCTTAGCCTTGGGAAGACGAAATGACACCGAGCGAACCGATGGGCCCGTTAGCCGCAACCCATCGGTTCGGACGCATAGATCCGATTGACGCGTAGACCGGTTGGCCTAGAGCGCCTATCCCCTAGTGAAGGCTCTCCTCACACCAAACCCGTATCGAGCACGACCCCAGCATGTCAACTAGTGAATTCCGTACTATGCACAGCCCCCAGACTGTCACCGCATGAGTACAAGGCATAGGCTCGGCTCAAGCGGACCCCCCTCCACCTCGAGCTCCCTAACCGAAGCTGAGGAATCCACAGCTTCACTCCTCTTTCGGGAATTGAAATCAGGCCAAAGCAAAAGCAAGACGAAGGCGACTCCAGTATAGGGTACACTCTGTTGAACAAGCCCGATGGCACCTACCAATATCGACACTCCCTTCTGTCGAAGCCGAGGCCCCTTTTGAACCCCCACCTCGTCCTCGGGAGTGGGGGGCAAGTGATGTAGGCATATTCGGATGGCCTATACAAGGCTGGCATGTGTCAAATGGAGGATGCATGCATAAACTTACCATGAGGATGCTCAGGGTTACCTGACGCGGACCAGGGCGCTGCGTGGCACTGGCAGAACATCTCGCCAGGCCCTCGTACGGCTCACATCTGGACCATCCGAGCCCAACTACCCCTGGCAACTCCAGCTATAAATGCAACGCACCCCCCACAAGGTAAAGGATTGGAAAACTTTTGGATCTCTAGCACTACTTGAGACCTCGTCTACACCCCTCGGTTCCAAACTCATCACTTACCTTGTGCACATACTGACTTGATCGTCGGAGTCCTTGCCTCGGGTAGTCACCCGAGGCCTCTAACACTTTCTCCCTCGTAGATTCACTACAGTGGGAACAACATCTTGAACACCCTTCTTAGTACTAGCCCTCGGCTTCTACAACATTCGAAGGAACGACTCACCTCGGCCTCGGCTCCTCTCCCCCAGACTGTCAAAGCCTTCAGCCCTCCTTCGAAGCTTGGGAGTGAAATTAATTTGTTGCCCTCGGCCAAACCGAGCATCAACAGTAGTATAACATGAGAGTTGAGATCTGCAACAGGATCACCGTAGGAAGAATTAGTATGGGCTCCGAATGGGGGTTGAAATGCATATCTATTTTTCAGTTGGACCGCACTAAGGTTGATGCTTGACTTCGACTAAAATCAGTTTCTGGTGTGAACTTTACAAAGTGCTGAATCAAGATCGCCATGAACAAGATCGCATTTGTTCTTGGAAGAAGATGAGGATCGATCGAATTCTATACTACCAGTGGAGTTGCAAGGGAGTTGTGTGGTGCTTTGTCCTCTATAGTTGCAACAACAAGCAAAGGGGAGAGAAGAGATAGAAGGGAAAATCGATTGGGTTGATGGAGGAGTTGCAGCGGTAGGAAGAACATAGGACAAGAGAATGCCGCCACTAGTAAAGGTTGCAGCGGCAGTAACGTGAAACGGGAGACGCAAAAGGTTCTGGAGAAGAATAAAAGGGGGATGGGGAAAGAAGAAGAAGAAGAAGGAGAATGAGAGATAGACTTTGTCGGAGATGAGAGGGTTATCACTGTTGTCGCCTCTGGTTTGCTTCGAATAGGAAGATGAACAATGAATCCTTCTCCCCTTTTCAATCCCCCACATGAGAGAGTTAAATTATACAGGGAAAATCCCCTATAGGTACCCTGTACTTTAGGTCGAGTGCCAATTTAGTACCCGAACTTTAAAATGCGACAATATCTGAACTTTCATTTTTCGACGATTTAGTACCCGACGTTAATTCACTGTTAAATGTCATGGGAAAAGACATGATTGCCCTTTAAGTGTCGTCTGATTTTCTTTATCAACCTTTCGTTAATAGGTGATCCCAGGAGTTGCTAAGCTTGTTCCCTCAGCCATGTCCACCAGCTCGTTTGAAACCGGAATGAGGGCTCGACTGTCCCTCAGCCATGCCCACCAGCCCATTCCCTCAGCCATGTCCACCAAATCAAATTCTCTTTCCTGGAAAGGTGAGGCTAACGAGAAGTGAATAAAGAGCTGATTTGGATGGGCGCATCTTTGTTCATTTTCTTTCTTGTTGAAGCCAATTGGAGAAGGCGTCAAGGGTCATCATGTCCGCTCTGTAATTTTTCTGAGTAAATTCAAGCAACGTCGTCCATGTGAAGTCTGGGTACATGGTCGACATTGAGGAAATATTCTATCTTGAGTAAAACATGTCAAAAGAGGGAGATATATATAAAGGCAGAGATGGATGAAATGGGTGGTTCTGTGTTTATTATAGAACTACCGATATAGATAAGAATCTTGCAATGACCCAACATCCATGTCGACTTTGCAGAGATAGAGAGTAGGGGGATGGTTTTATTGACAACCAGTAGGAAAACTGGAATAGAAAACAAAGGTGGTTTTCCTATAGGGCTGAGAATTAGAGCGGGAAGCAACGAACGAGAGCGACAGAGGTGGGAGGGAGCAAGCTTTGGGTTTTCTATGGAGAGCATTTGATGGTGATGCGTTTTTTAAGCTTCATGGCTTTTAACAAGAGACGGAGACCTCTGGGTTTTTTAGCCTCAAGCCCTCATTGAACAGGAAAAAATAATGTTGTCTTACTCATCACCCCATTTGGATCGTCTTTCTTGAGTAATTTCAAGCAACGTTGAGGAAATATTCTTCCACTGTTTTGTGTGGTTGTTAGTGGGCTAAATAGCTGAAGGAGAGGGCCTCTTTCTAGGGGAGATTGAAGGAGAAGTGGCCAGTAAAGCTACTATCATATCCACAGCTTTCGCCAGCTTCCTCTGAGCCCTCTGCTTTTCGTGGAGAGAACTCATAGCCTCACAATATTCCTGGTACACCCTCCTATGCAAACCGAACCAACGCAATGGCAATTGATTGCATTGCAAACGTAACCTCCAATGGCCCTCCATCGTGGAAAGATGAGAAAAAAGGAGCAGCCCACCAACAACCACACAAAACCATTGAAGAATATTTCCTTAACGTCCTCGGTGAAGGTTTCAGGGAATTTGGGTAAGAACAAATTCTTCTATTTTTTCCTTGAATATCTCTTAAACATTGTTGCTTAGTTAATTTCCTTACGTGTTTTCTTACTCTCCTCTTCTGCAGTTCCTGTTCCGCCTCCATTGTAGTTCGCTTTCTCTATCTTGATCAGGAACATCAAGCGTAGGCCATGGTGGCGGTTACGGTAGCGAACTGAGAACACCACCCCTCGCTTGCCATGGTAATTTTGACAAGATGATGAATACTGTGTTTTATTTTTTTTTAAAAAGAAGATGATGAATAGTGTTTTATTTCCAAGGATAATTTTGATATTTTCAAAAGTCTTAGATCGCACATGAGGTCACGTGATATACATACTGACGGTCCATTAACGGTAGGTACTAGATTGTCCCATTTCAAAAGTTCGGGTACTACATTGTCACATTTTAAAGTCCGGGTACTAAATTGCACTCGGCCTAAAATACAGGGAACTTATTGGGAATTTTCCCAATTATATATTATGGGTAGTGGCACTTCCATAGTTTGGGGGGATTAGGGGCATTTTTGTAATTTCATGAACATGGGTCAAACCAGGTCCGAAGGGTAAAGCCGGGGGTTCTAGTTCAATGGTGGGGATTTTTTGGTCAAAATGGAGGGTTAAGATGAGTTTGGGTGCAAAGAAGGGTTTTGTGTGTACGGGCAAATAAGATTGGCCGAAACAAAATCTTTTGAGGTGGAAGGGTAAATGAGGGTATTCTTACATGAAATTTCACAAGGTGGGGTTTTCGGACATCCCGCGTTTATTGATGACGTCAAATTGGGCTATTGGGTCTGGATTCGGCAGATCTAAAAGTGATTTGATTCGGTCAATTCAGAGCTTCAAAACGGAATCTTTGTGTGATGAAAGAGAAAACAATGGTACTTTGGGCTGAAATTTTATAGGGGGTATTTTAGGACAGCTTGATATGATTGGTAAGGTCAGATTGGGCCACCTGGGCCCAGATTGGAAGATTTAGAATTCGGTTAATTTTGAGCCTTGAAATGAAATCTTTGTATGATTGAAGGCAAATGGAGGTGATTTGTTCTGAAATTTCATATGTAGGGGTTTTCTAGCATTCTGGGGTGATTGAAAAGGTTTGATTGGTTTAGATGTTTTCGGATCAAGTGGATATGGGTTGTGGGTACAATAGGGGTCAAAACGGAATCTTTGTTTAATGACAGGGTGAATAAGGGAGTTTTGGGTTGAAATTTTATGGAAATGTGTTTTGGTGTGTCCAGAGTCTAATGATGGTGTCTGATTGGTTTAGGTGGGTCAAGACCGTAGGAACTTTGGTCAACGGGATTAGAAGTGTCAACGGTATTCGAAAATCCGATTTCGAATTCGATATTCGACATAATCGAATCAAATTCAGATAATTCGAATATCTAATCGGTCGAATTCTAATGACCTGATTCGATTCGATAAATATCCGAATTTGACAAGTTATTTAATTCTTATATATAATATATAAAATATTTTATATAATATATATAATAATTAAGGAATATAAATAATTTATATATTTATATACTTTATATCAATAAAATATTTATTAATTATCTAAAATAATTAATTAATCGAATTCGGATTCGGATATTAGTTTTTCAATATCCATCGGATATCGAATCAAATTCAGATATCGGGTTTTCTAATCAGATTCAAATTTGGATATTGCATGATCCGATTCGAATTTGATCCATTTACACCCCTAAACGAGATGCTTCGGAACGGAATCTTGGTATGATGGAAGGGCAAATGGGGGAATCTGGGGTTGAAACTTTATGACAGGTATTATGATGTATCCAGAGTTTAATGGTGTGGTCTGATCTAATGGTTGGGGTGTAAGTACCGGTTAATTGGAGCCATCAGATAGGTATCGAGCAGGTTTAACAGTAAATCGGGTGCTTCGGAAGGATTAGAAGAGTCTAATCGAGTGTTTAGGGCGAATTGGGGGTTTAGACATTGGACTATTCGACCAGGAACCATCCATGTAACTGGTTACGTTTTACCCCAAAACCGATCCATGGCCAAAAGTCATTGAAACGTCGACCCGTTCAACATTTTTTGGCAATTTTCTATTTTACTTATTTTTTTTAAACTTTTATCAAAACAGGCCATCCGTTCAAACCTGATGGTCAAACTGTTGACTAGGTTTCAATGACCAATCGTCTCTCTATCACACACTCTAACTAGGGGTATTGATTGGACTAGATTTGGTCCAATCCGATCTGGTCCAATGTGAATTCCTTACAAATGGACCAGGTCCAATCCAATCCAATGAATAATTTGGACTATTTTGAACCAGTGCAATTCAATGTTCGGACCGTCGAATGTGTTCAAATTCATTTTAATTTAGATTGATTTCAATCCAAACCCGGTCCATTGACACCTATATTCTTATCTTATATCAATGGACCGGATATTGGCTAAATTCAACCAAATCCAATATAAATTTATTAAGGATGAACGAGATTCAGTCCAATCTAAAATAAATATTTTAAACCGGATTTATCCAATCCACTATATTTTTTGGTTCGTCCAATCCGTCCAAATTGATCGACGGGTCCAGTCCAAAACCGGTCCATTAACACCCTTCACTCCAATAGAAAAGAATCCAGACTTCCTTTACAACAGAGAAGTATCAAGCTCACTAAGCAACCAAAAGGCTAGAAGGATAAACATCAAAATACTTACGGAAAAGTCTATACATCTTATCTTATATATCTATATATATACTTATTACGGAATGGGTGCTCTCGGCATCCTCGAGGAAATGGACTTTACTCGTGGGGGTAGATCCCACGTGGGAGCACCCATTCTGTAATAATTACCATGGTTTTTAAAATCGGACCGGATCGGATGGTCAGACTAGAAAAATTGAGAATCGGTCACCTGACCAGTTTCATTTTTCCCAAAGACCGGATTTCCCCCCAAAACCATTGATTTTGGTTAAGAAACCATTGAGTCGGGCGGTTAATCGTTCGAATCGTTTGAATGGTTTTGACTGTTCTTTATTTTTTTTTCTATCAGAATGGGCCGAGCATTTGGTTCGAACGATCGAACCGTTCGACCTGATAACTGGACCCCTGACCGGTTCGGTTTTAAAAAGAATGATAATTACCGATTACTACAGTAATTAATTATTGTAAGAGAAGATAACAGTAATTACTGATTATTATAGTAATTAATTGTTGTAATTTAATAAATATTGATTATTATAATAATTTAACAAATATACAATTAGTGATTATAATTAATAATTATTGTTAATAACTAGATATTTACTTTAACTTTACTTTAAATTAAAATTATAAATATTGTTATTAAAAATACTATTAATAAATTTAGTAACCCAGTTTTAATAATTACATATTATTACAATAACTAATAAATATATAATTAGTGATTATAATTAATAATTATTGTTATTATAAATATTGTTAATAAATAGATATTTACTTTAATTTTACTTTAAATTAAAATTATAAATATTGTTGTTAATAAATTTAGTAATTATTGTTACATTAAAAATAACTAAAAATGTTATTAAAAGTATTGTTATTGATTATTTAATAAAATATTATAATTACTCACTATTACTGATAAATGTTGTTAATTTAATTTAATTTTTGTAATTATTAATTTAATAAAATTTGTTAATAAATCATATTCATAAATTTAATAATTATTATTATATTAAAAATAACTAACTAATATTATTAAAACTATCATTAATGACTATTTAATTAAATAGTATAACTACTTACTATTAATGATAAATGTTGTTAATAATGTTCTAACAACCGACAATTAAACCGTTTGGTTCGAATTGATGGCTCGTTCCGACAACAAAAATTACAAGCAAAAAATTATGGAACCATTTTGGCCACCGGTTTTTGGGTCGACAGTTCGATCAACCGGTTCGAACGAACAGCCCGTTCTGACAACAAAAATTATAGGAAAAAAATTGAGTTTGTGAGGTCCATTAAGTAGTATCATACGTGCTATGTCATTCGAGCATGTGACTCATACGACCCGAAAATGGAACCGTTCTGGCCACCGGTTTTTGGATCGACGGTTTGACCATTTGATTCGAATGGATGAGCCGTTTTGACAACAAAAAATTAGAAGCAAAAAATTATGGACCATTCTAGTCACTGGTTTTCAGGTCGACGGTTCGATCATCCAGTTCGAATGGACAACCCATTCTGACAACAAAAACTATGGGCAAAGAATTGAGTGTGTGAGGTCCATTGAGCAGCATCATACATGTTATGTCATTCGAGAGAGTGACTTATACGACTCGAAAATGGAACCGTTATGGCCATTGGTTTTCAGGTCGACAATTCAACCGTCTGATTCGAACGAGTGGCCCGTTTTGACAACAAAAATTAAAAAAAAAAAAAGCCAAAAACCATTGAACGGGTCAACGGGTTGACAATTCGACCACTCAGGCCAATGGATCGTTGACTGATTCAACGATCTTAGGCTAGGGACTGGGATTGGGGTAAAACGGAATTGATTACCTAGACGGTTCCCAATTAAAAAAAATAAAGAAACGGGCAACCCATTCTAATAACAAAAATTACAAGCAAAAAGTTGACTGTGTGAGGTCCATTAAGCAGTACCATATGTGTTATGTCATTCGAGCGTGTGACTCATACGACCTGAAAACGAAACCGTTCTGTCCATCAATTTTTGGGTTAATGGTTCGAGTGTTTAGTTCGAATGGAGGGCCCGTTATGACAATAGAAATTAAAAAAAAAATGACCAACAATCATTAAATAGGTCAACGGTTCGACCGCCCGGGTCAATGGGTCATTGACTGATTCAATGATTTTTGGCTAGGGACCAAGATTAGGATAAAATGAAATCGATTGCTTGGATGGTTTATGATTAAAAAATAAAAAAATGGTCAAAAACCATTTAATGGGTCAACAAGTCAATGATTTGATAGCTTGGGTCAATGGATCGTTGACCGATTCAACGATTTTTGGCTAGGGGCCGGGTCAATGGGTTGATGATTCCATTCCAGCCCCTACGAAACAAGGCCCCTCCGCTAGTATATATATATATTAAAAGGAAATGGGTGCTCTCTGCATTCAAGAAATGGAATCTACTCGTGCGAGTAGATCCCACGTGCGAGCACCCATTTCCTATACATAATAATAATCTTATTTACTGTAATAATAATTGCTGATTATTACATTAATTTAATAAGTATATAATTAGTGATTATAATTAATAATTATGTTATATATTGTTAATAACTAGATATTTACTTCAATTTTACTTTAAATTAAAATTATAAATATTGTTATTAAAAAATACTGTTAATACATTTAGTAACCTAGTTTTAATAATTATTGATTATTATTTTAATTTAATAAATATATAATTTGTGATTATAATTAATAATTATTGTTATTATAAATATTATTAATAAAAATATGTTTACTTTACTTTTACTTTCAATTAAAATTATAAATATTGTTAATAAATTTAGTAATTATTTTATATTAAAAATAATTAAAAATGTTAACAAAAGTATTACTATTGATTATTTAATAAAATATTATAATTACTGACTATTTCTGATAAATAATATTAATTTAATTTAATTTTGGTAATTATTAATTTAATGAATATTACTAATAAATCATATTCATAAATTTAATAATTACTATTATATTAAAAATAACTAAATAATATTATTAAAACTATCCTTAATGATTATTTAATTAAATTGTATCATTACTTACTATTATTGATAAATGTTGTTAATAACGTTTTGACAACCGACGGTTTGACCGTTCGGTTCGAACGGATGGCCCTTTCTGACAACAAAAATTTCAAGCAAAAAATTATGAAACCATTCTGGCCACCGGTTTTTGGGTCAACGATTCGATCATCCTATTCGAACGAACAGTCCGTTCTGACAACAAAAATCGTAGGCAAAAAATTGAGTTTGTGAGGTCCATTAAGTAGTAGAATACGTGTTATATCATTCGAGCGTGTGACTCATACGACCCAAAAATGGACCCGTTCTAGCCACTGGTTTATGGATCAACGGTTTGACCATTCGGTTCAAATGGGCAGCCCGTTCTAACAACAAAAAATTATAAGCAAAAATTTACGGAACCGTTTTGGCCACTGGTTTTCAGGTTGACAGTTCGATCGTCCGGTTCAAATGGACGACCTATTCTGACAATAAAAGTTACATGCAAAATATTGTGTGAGGTCTATTTAGCAGTATCACACATGTTATGTCATTCAAGCGTGTGAATCATACGACCCAAAAATGGAATTGTTCTAGACACCAGTTTTTGGGTCGACGATTCAACCGTCCGATTCGAATGGACAATCCGTTCTAACAAAAAAATTAAAAAAAATATTAAAAAAAGCCAACACCATTGAACGGGTCAACGGGTTGAACCACTCAAGTCAATGGGTTGTTGACCAATTCAATTGTTTTTTGCCCGGGACCGGGATTGAGGTAAAACGGAACTGGTTGCCTAGACGGTTCCCAATTAAAAAAAAAAAAACGGACGACCCATTATGGCAACAAAATTTACAGGCAAAAAATTGAGTGTGTGAGGTCCATTAAGCAGTACTATACATGTTATGTCATTCGAGCGTGTGACTCATACAACCTAAAAATGGAACCGTTTTGGCCACTGGTTTTTGGGTCAACGGTTCAACTGTTCAGTTTGAACAGATGGCCCGCTCTAACAATAAAACTTAAAAAAAATAGAAAAATGACCCAAAACCATTGAACGGGTCAATGGTTCGACCGCCTGACTTAATGGGTCATTGATCGATTCAATGATTTTTAACTAGGGATTGAGATTAAGATAAAATGAAACCGGTTGCCCAGATGATTTTCGATTAAAAAAATAAAAAAAGTACTAAAAACCATTGAACATGTCAACAAGTCAACAATTCAACCTCTCATGTCAATGGGTTATTGACCGATTCAATAATTTTTTACTAAGGACCAGATCAACGAGTCAATAGATTAACGGTTCCATTTCAACCCCTACGAAGCTGAAAGTGCTGAAAACACGGTCAACGTTGGAGAAAATTGGGAAACGGACAATGCTTGATCCGTAAGTCAAGCCCTAATATTAACCCGTATCGTAATCGAACACATTGTATAAATGCCACTACAATAAACAAATGATGTCCAATCGATGAGCCAAAGTGCATTCTCAAGATTAGAGATAGGGGTGTTCACTATACCGTAAAATCAAATTAAGTCAAATCGAACTTGTGGTTTGGTTCGGTTTCGTGAATTTAGAAAATATATAATTTATGGTTTATGGTTTGGTTTATTAAATTTTATGAAACAAATTAAACCATAAATATTAAATCGTATTAATATAAATAGATATAAAATAATATAATTTAATATATTAATATTAAATATTAATTTTTAATTTGTAATTATGATTTTCTCTCTCCTTTTCTCGATACCTAGCCAGCTAACCTTTTGTTTCCCATTTGGTTTCTTAGAGAAAGAGAACACCAACGCCTAACGGAGAAAGTGAAATTTTCTTCTCAGAGAATGTCGAGTCGCTTGCTGTTGCCACTAGTTTAGTGTCGTCGGTCATACCTTCGTCGTCCAGCTTTTTGTGATAAATGCTCTCTCTCTCTTTCTCTCTCATTCTCATTCTCATTACTTGAGACAGTGAAACCCTAACCATTCTCGCCAACCCACCATTTTCACCAATTCACCGCCGGCGACTCCACCATTGTCACTGCTCTAGTCTCCCTCTCATGATGTCATCTCTCTTTTAACCTTAACAAAACACCCTAACCAAGGAGGCCAGGAAACCGACTTCCACTGTTCAACCGATGAACTCTACCCGGCCTAGTCCGGCAACTCCGGCCGGCTGCTGCAATCTCTTTATCATATTCCCATCTCCTCTTCAATCTATTCTATTATCTGAAAAAAGAAAAACCCTAATGGCCTATCCCCTTTATCACTTCTCTGTTGCAGTAACATATGTTCAACTGTGAATACCCAAGAGAATAACTGGAACTCTAGAAACACAAGAACAAAATTCGAATGTGGGCTTGGGAGAAAGGTAAAATATCAAACAATTTTAGAATTTTGGACTAAAAATTTAGAATTTATTTATTTTTTAATTATATGTTTATCAATATATGCATGTTTTTAGCACTAGAATGCAAATGTTTATATTAATGTTCAGATTTATTTAATTGATTATTTTACATTGCTCTTAAGTTTTTTGGTTTTGTTATGCATTGTATATATTTAAATTGTCAATAATAAACTGATTTATTTTTATTTCAATTTTATTAACAGATTTGTATATAAAATATATTATATTGCTCTTTGTTCAAATGTTCCTATTTTCAAAATTGTTTAGATCATAATTGTTAATATACTTCATTAGTCCCCGGACCATATTGAAATTGCACCAAACTGTAATAAAACGATTTGATTTCTATGCCCAAACGGTTTAATTTGGTCTAAGAATTTTCCACACCGTAATTTACTAATTTGGTCTGAGAATTTATCCAAGCCGGACTGCGAACACCCCTGATTAAAGAACCGTTTGAGATTCCAAAACCAATGGTTTTCTTCTTATAAACTACCTAAATATAAGCACAACATTTCATGACTATAATAAGATGAGCGATATGAAAGAGGTTGTTTCATCTGCCTATATTCTGGTTTTGGTGGATTATTGTGGAGTATGTTCCTTTTGTGAGTTGCATAACTGACAACATATTCACTCATTTTTATTCAACATCTTACTCTAATATTATCAACAATTAATCAAAATGTGCATTACATTCACGAGAATAAGTAAAACAAACAATTTACAAATAAATTAGTTGTAAGGGCATTGCTATTATGATATCATTGGGAAGATAACATTCAAAATTCTCAATTATGTTTTCAAATAATCTTTTAACACAATAAAGTTATTCCCAAACCAAAGTAGTCAAATGAGATCATGGAGAGGAAAATTTAATGGATTCCTTAAACTTGATTGGCCCTTATAAGAAAGTGAGACGAGACAACGCTACAAAACCATTCCTAAACCAAAACACAAAAAGAACGACGTTTTATAGCACATTTTGAAAATCTAAAAACCATTAATTTAAGTTAGAAATTGGTTTATATGTTCTAAGTTGTCACTTTCTTCATCATTGAAAGAAGAAAAACCAAAATAAACATGACACGATACGGTGGGTCAGCCAAAACTCAAACCAACTTGGATTTGGAGTTGCAAATTGGGTTGTGCTGCCCGTGGCCCGGTATGACCCGACCCGATTGGATCAGCCTGGCCAGCATGGCACAACGGCATGTAGGCCATGTCAAGTTTGGCACGACCGTCCGTGCGTGCTGGGCCTAGGGTTCAAAGTCCACAAGCCGGCACGACAGCCTACGGGCTCGTAGCGAGCCGTGCTCGGCCCGCCCGACAACTAGCCTAGTTTTAGCTTTTTGGGGGGGTTTACAAAAATACCCCCAAACAACTATATAGGATGGTATTTATGTATTTTTGTTATAAGGGGATAAAAATGACATAAATGCCCCCAAACAACTATATAACAGCTAATTTAAGGGGCATTTTGGGTAAAGTGATAAATTAATTTACAATGACCAAAATACCCCTCCCAACAACTAAAAATGAGTAGTTTTAGGGTATTTTGGGCAATTGAATTATTTTTAATTCCTATAAATAGCCCTATCCTTCACCATTCTCATCACACCAATTCAACAATTCTCTTAATCTCTTCTCTCATACATTCTTTGAAATCTGAAGTGATTTGAACTCTGATTGACTAATTCTCTAATTCTCAACTTTATTGAAGTTTCAACAAGAAGAAGGCTTGCTTAATCAGCTCAAGTATCTCAAGGTAGCAATTTGGGAGGCTTGGACTCTTGGAGTTGAAAGGCTTCAACCGTTGAAATCAAGTTGGGATTCCGAATCGGCAATCCGAGTAAATCCAATTAAATTAATTTATTTTTGTAGAATTAAAAAAAAATGACCGGCTCCTCCCAAAACCAATTCCCCAACATGTTCAATGTCGACAATATTCAGTTGCATCATGATAGTGTTAGCACTGATATAAATGCTATTGATATTAATAGAACTTCCACCTCTAGTACGATTTTCTAGTGGTTGCCACTCCCTCCCCGTATAATGCAGTACTGAGCCGACCCATCCTACACGCCCTTCGGGCAGTTGTTTCAACATATCACCTAGCTGTTAAGTTCCCCATTGATAGAGGCATCAGAGTCATGCGAGGCGACCAATTGGAGTCTCGCAAATGCTATGTAGCTGCCCTGAAGGAGAAAGGCAAGATTGTCGTCGACATCGACTTGGAGCCATTACCTGAAAACACAGACGAGTGAGCTCAGCCAGTTGAAGAAACCGTCCTGATGCCGGTCTCAAAGGCCGAGCCGGAGAAGATGGTTCAGATAGGAGCTTGCCTAACACAACCAATGTGCTCCAACTTGGTAAGTTTTCTACTTAATAACTTAGATGCTTCCACTTGGTTGGCTACAGAAATGCCCAACATAGACCCTAAGATAATAACTCACAAGTTAAATGTTGACCCAACAGTTAAACCAGTCCGATAGAGGAAAAGGAACCTCACCCCAGAGGGATGAAAAGTAGTAGATGAAGAAGTAGGAAAGTTGTTCACCGTGGACTTCGTGAAAGTTCAGTACCCGAGCTGAATTGCAAATCCGGTGTTACTAAAGAAAGCCAATGGCCAGTGGCGCATGTGCGTTAACTATACCGACATGAACCGAGCCTGCCCGAAAGATAACTTCCCTCTCCCCTGGGTTGACCGCCTGGCAAATGTGACCTCAGGCGTGAAAGTTCAGTACCCGAGCTGGATTGCAAATCCAGTGTTACTAAAGAAGGCCAACAGCAAGTGGCGCATGTGCATTAACTATATCGACATGAACCGAACCAGCCCGAAAGATAACTTCCCTCTCCCCTAGGTTAACCGCCTGGCAGATGTGACCTCAGGGTTCGAGCTGTTGAGTTTTATGGATGCTTACTCCGGTTACAACTAGATTTGATGGACCCGGCTAATGAAGAAAAAACCGCTTTTGTAACCGAGATGGGCTTGTACTATTATAAAGTCATGCCCTTCAGATTAAAAAACACTAGAGAAACTTTCCAACGACTTGTAAATAATGTTCTTTTAGATTTAATCGGAAATAAAGTTGAATGTTATGTAGAGGACATGGTTATTAAGACTCAATTTTCAAATGATTTGATTGTCGACCGGGACCTCATTTTTAATGTTTTGAGAAAATATAGCTTGAAGCTCAACCCAAACAAGTGTGTCTTGGGTGTGACATCAGGTAAGTTACTCGGATACATTGTTAGCTGACGTGGCATCAAGGCCAACCCGGAAAAAATTGAGGCAGTACTCGACATGCGACCCCCTAGCTCGGTTAAAGAAGTCCAAAAGTTGACTGGCCGAATAGCCGCCCTGAACTGATTTATGTCTAAGTTGGTTGGGAGGTGTTTACCGTTTTTCAAAACAATAAAAAGAACCAAGACTTTGAGTGGACCAAAGAGTGTCAACTAGCTTTTGACGAGCTGAAAAGATACCTAAGTTCACCACCCTTGTTAACTATACCTGAGTCCAGGGACGAGCTTAATCTCTACCTCTCCGCGAGTGCTGAGGTAGTCAGCTCGGTCCTAGTTAGGGAAGTAGGAAAAGTACAACACCCTATTTATTATGTAAGTAAGGTCCTACACGCTGCCGAGACGAGGTACTCGAGCATAGAAAAATTGGATTTTGCCCTAGTGTTAGCAGCCCGAAAACAAAGACCCTACTTCCAAGCTCACACAATTGTAGTCCTAACCGACTGACCTCTAAGGCAAATCTAGTAGCTCGAGGTCTCAAGTGTACCTTCAACTCGCTGACCCCTAAAGTTGCCGAGCTACAAACCACATCGGAGACTTCAACTAGTGTGACACCTTCCCCAGCTCGAGAGATCCCAACTTGGGTGAGGATCCCTGGATACTCCACATGGACGGCTCATCCAACCAAAGTGGAAGCGGACCTAGGTTGATACTCTATGGACCTAGTGAGGTGAAACTGGAATACGCGCTTCGGTTTTTATTCTGAGCTTCAAACAACGAAGCTGAGTATGAAGCACTTATAGTCGGGCTGTCGCTATCAAGGGAAGTCGGGGTCAAACATCTTGTAGTTTGCAACGACTCACAACTTATAGTAAACCAAGTGAATGGACAGTATGAGGCTCGGGCACCCGCCATGTCGGCCTACCTACCCAAGGTAGGTAGGTCGACACTCTCTCCAGGTTGACCAGTGCAACCGATTTGACAAAAAGAACGGTCTACGTAGAGGAGTTAGCTCACTCATCCATAGAAAGGGCAATAGGAGAGATCATCCAAGTGACGATAGCAGAGCTGAGCTAGATAGACCCGCTCGTCGACGACATACACAAAGGAATATTGCTAAAGGAATGCAATGTAGTTCGAAGAATAGAGCGACATGCAGCTCGCTACATGATCGTGGGCGAGTAGCTATACGTGAGATCTTTTACACTACCATACCTGCACTTCCTGTGTTGAGATGAAGCAGACTATGTATTACGAGAAATTCATGAAGGACTTTGCGGAGGACACTTGGGGGGGCAGAGCCCTCGCTCAAAAAGCTTTACGGCCGGGGTACTACTGGCCCACGATGAAAGCAGGTGCGATCGAGCTAGTACAGAGATGCAACAAGTGCCAGCGACATGCCAACATCCTGCACCAACCAGCAGCCGACCTGAAGTACCTCACCAGCCCCTAGTCGTTCACACAATGGGGGATCGACATACTGGGCCCTTTCCCGCCAGCAACTAGGCGAAGGAGATTTTTAGAGGTGGCAATCGACTACTTCATGAATTGGGTAGAGGTCAAGCCACTAGTCACGATTACAGCTCGGAACGTGCAAAATTTCTTTTGAAAAAGCAACATGTGTAGATTCATATTTCCCAATGTCCTGATCACAGACAACGACAAACTGTTTGAAGACATTAAGTTTCAAAACTGGTGTGCAGAAATGGGTATAAACTTCACCTTGATCGCCCATCCCAGGTTAACGGTCAGGCCGAGGTAACTAACAAGACAATCCTCGACGACCTTAAAGCTCGGCTTTTCCGAGCTAAAGGTTTATGGGTGGATGAGTTACTCAATGTGTTATGGGCCTACCAAACAACCATCAAGACGGCGACAGGTGAAACGCCCTTTAACCTAACATACGAGACCGAAGCTATAATATCGACAGAGATAGAAGAGTCGATCTTAAGGACCGACACATCAGACGAGGAAGCTAACGAGGAAGATCTATGGACCAACCTCAACCTAGTAGAAGAAGTCAGAGACCTAGCCTACATTCGAAGAGTAGCATACCGATAGAGAGTGGCTCAGTACTATAATGCTAGAGTCAAGAAATATCAATTCAAAGTTGGCAACTTAGTACTCAGAAATGTTATGGTACCTGAGCCCGATGTAGGAAAGTTAGGCCCGAACTGAGAAGGCCCTTACAGGGTCTCCAAAGTGATAGGTGGAAATGCGTAAGAGCTTGAAACTTTGGAGGGGAAGGTGGTACCCCATTCATGGAACATAGACAACTTGAGAAAATACTACATCTGAAAGAAGAAGTTTTGATCTATGTCCATAAACTCGTGAAAATTTACTAAGGCATTTGGGCTGACCTCTCAACGTCTTGGCCGAATGAAAGCATAGAAGATAAGTTATGAGCAGCAACTATGAATTCTCAAAATTTGCTATGGCATTTGGGCTAAGCCCTTGACATCTCGGCCAAAAGAGAGCTCTTACACTTAAGACATCTGGTCGGCTTAGCGATGGTTCGACCAAGCTGAAAAACAGATAAAGAGGAAAGGAACCCCATCCAAAAGAAGGTACCAGATATGAAAAACCAGGTTCCATTAAACAAAATGGCCAACGACCAAATTACATGTATGCAAAAAAAAGCTTGGTATCATCGTGTTCAGACATTCAGGAGCACACAGGCCCCCGGAAACACCAGAGAAGAAGTCATCAAGCAGGCCAATCTACTCCTCGTCGCTGACATCATAATCCTCCTCGCCCCCTCTTCACCATCTGCTTCCTCATCGTCCTTAGGAGTCAAAGGCTCCTCGGCAACCTGTATGGTGAGCTCATTTACAGCGTTCACAGAAAGGGTGCCAAATTCGAAGTTGGGGTGCAACATCTTCAAATAGTGGCGGCAAAACTTAAAGCCCTTCTTCATCGAAGGGATAGCATTGTCCACCTTCTCCTTTGTGTACTAAAGAGACTCGCGGAAATGGGCAACGACTGCCACCTTGGCTCAGCAGATATCTTCGGTATATTTCGTCCGCCTCTCCTCATCTAGAGCTCTTGGGGGCAATGGTTTCTTCGGCCTCGGCCAGCTCAGGCTACATTTTCTTGCCTAGCCCGATGAAATGTTGGCAGTCTTCCTTTGCACTGAGCTAGATCCCACGCATCTGGCATTGCAGTGCCTCGACGTTCGATTGCAAGGTGGCGACACTAGCTTGCAGCCCGAACCTTTCCTTCTAGCCCACAGAAACCTAATCCAACAGAACCTACCCTATGGTGTTTGCCTACCAAAAGAAAGAAAAAATATGATAAGGACAAGAATTTTAGAAACTAAAAGACAGAAATCTCGAAAGAAAGCATACCTGAACAATGCAACGAGTTAATCAAGCTCCGATGTCGATTGGGTCCAAGCCGCGGTAAGACCGCACATCCTCAGGAAGCACCATGTCCCTGGCGACCCGAAGAGCTACATAGGGATCATTCACACGATCAAGTACGAAGACGTCGGCATTATGAATGAAGCAAGGAATATCCAAGGTGTACAGGCTGGCCTCATGTTCCTCTTGGCCAACCTAAGGTTGAAAGATCATGGGACCTGTAGAGTATTGATTGGTACTCATTGGTTCGCCAACTCCCTTGAGGTCAGTGACAGGAGGAGCAAAAGATGGCGACCTCACCTCGGCATTGGCCGAGGTCCTGTCCATCGATGAGCGACGATCCACCCTTCGCTTCTTCTTTGAATCCTTCTTCTTGGAAGCTGCCAACATTGATTCCATACTCCGCATGTTTGAAAAAGGTGAAAGAAAGGTTAGCTGAGCTAGAAAGCAGTAGTATCAAAAGCAGAAAAAAAAAACTCACAGATCAATCTACCTATGTTACTCAGGACGGCCTGCATAAGCATGGGCTTGGACAAAACAGTTTGTACTTTAACTTTTTGGTGGACAAATTCCTGAATAGTAGCATGCAACCTGAAACTTCAACAATCACTATGCCAAACGATGTTCATGCCCCAACCACCGCTCTTAGAGATGAAGAAATACCTACTCTTTTGTTCCTTAACTTTATTGGGAAATTCATCTAACACCTTATAGCCACGACAAAAGGGGAGATAGAAACAAAAAGGAATGTGGGGGACTTTCTTCATGATACACAGAGCAAAGAAGATATCTAGATTTAAAGGGAAATTGCGGTGGTGACATAAACAAATCAGTCCTACCAAGGTCTAAAATGCATTAGGGACGAGCTGACCTAGAGAGATACCATAATACCTCAACACCAAGAGAATGAAAGGATGTAGGGGAAACCGAAGGCCGACGACTAGCGCCTCCTCAAAAATACAGACAACATCCCTGTTGTCATCCCAGGGATATTCATTAGGGCCAAGCTTAATACAATCATACTCGGTGGGGATCTGGTAAGTGTGGTATAGTTCTACAATGCACTCCCCAGCAAGCGCAATTGGACCAAAAACAGACGACGTTTGTTCGATTGCACTTCTTGTCCCTATCGGAGATCCAAAGCAAAACTCTCCCAAAGATTCCTCCCCTGAGGAACTCACCTCTTCATCTGACCTCTAGTCAGGTGACCTACTCCCTAAGCTATAGAAAGAAATTGGTAAAGGCAGACTACTCTGCGGAAAAAAGAACAAAGAAGATCGGCACCAGCGACTAACAGAACCTCGACAAGTGAACTGGGAACAACACTTCGACCGCAACCTCCTCAGATCGGACACCACCCCAAAAAACTCCAAAAACAGTGTAAGTGGGGACCTCAGTGGGGACCCCATATTTATAATCCACTAAGCAAAAGAATGAGTGACAGAGATGCATTGACAAAGAATCGATGGTTGGCGACACGCTCGGGCAGCTTCGAATTCAAAATTTTGTGCCATGCTGTGCGCGCCTCTTTTTCAAGTTTGAAATTGGCGCGCTTGCAATGCGTGCCTCTTTTTCAAATTTGAAATTTGAAAACCGTCGTGGTCCCACCCAATCTCAGATCGGATCAAGAAAGCAAGTTGGGCGACCTACGAACCAATCAGACCAATTACCTTATTGAGAGCTACTCCCTTCACCGAGCTGACGTAGGCTAGGGAGTGGGGGCAATTGATGAGGGGTAATTTGGTCCTTCCAATCACCTCGCGACACATGGCCTTCAAGTTAGACCTCAACACTGACTAAACGAATCAATTTGGCAAGTTAACCTCAAACACCTTGCCCAGGCTGACCTCCACATCGGCCAGGCCGAACTGATTGGTTCCCTAACTCACAACAACTTGTCTCATAAACCGGCCTAGCGGAAGGAATCTATGACAACCTTCGAGCAAGTGAGCTGACTTGCCTCGAAGAGATGTTACCAAGCCAAGATCTCAAGAGCATTAGTGCCTCAACCGTTAGATCGGCCTACCGCATCGCACGCCCCAAAGTTACACGAGCATATCGTAACCCTCGAACAAAACACGCAACCGACGTAATAACCCACCAAACCAAGTGGAAACGGCTCCTCGAGAAGATGAGACCCTTTGTAAGAGGGCTTAGACTACTGACGCCTATATAAGACACTCATTTCTACCTGTGAAGGTACGCATGATTACAAGCTCTCAAGCTCTCTCTAAATACTTTCAACACTCTTTGACTTAAGCATCGAAGTGCCCACCCCGAGTAAAGACAACCCGGGCACTCTAACTCTTCATCTCATGAACAAAACCAACTCGGCCATCTCCAGCTCGACCTAGCAAAGCATAGCCCGACAAGGCACAATCTGAATCATAGTCCAAGTCATCTGACACAAGGGAGCTACTAGATCGGGCTACATCAAAAAGTATTGTTGAAGTAACAGAAAATAAATTTAAAAAATATTGGGAGAACATTTCTCCTCTTTATTTCTTAGCTACAATATTAGATCATAGGATTAGGAAATATGGTTTAGATATTTTACTTGAAACATATTGTGAAAATATGAATATTGAATTTGGAAATAAAAAAGAAGAAATTAATAGTTATTATTTGAAATGTACGGTTTATATGAAATTGAAGTAATAGGAAATAATTCTACAAGTTGTACAATTGCATCTTCTACATCTGAACTTAAGCCCAGTAGTAGAAGAGAAAAGCTTTTTTATTTAATAAGTAAAAGGCAAAAATCTGCTACCTCAGCAACAAGTTCATTTACTGAACTTAGTTTTTATTGACAAGCAAAATTTTCTACTTTAGGTGAGGGAACAAATAATTTTGATATTTTAGCCTGGTGGGGTGAACATTCAAAAAATTATCCAGTTCTCGTCGCCATGGCACGTGATCTACTAACTCCTATGATGTATACAATTCTATTGGAGTCTTGTTTTAGTGTAGGTACTAGGGTGTTGGATGACAAGAGAAGTTGTATGAATGATGAAAGTATAGAAATGTGCATCTGCTTTAAAGATTGGTTGGATGCTGAAGACAGATTACAAGACAAAGGAGTGCATGACACTACACCCGATATTTCACCCAAAAAGATGATGAAAGTCATGAACAATAGTTATATAGCATTTTTCAAATTATTGTAAATTTTGTTTTAACTTTATTTATTATTTTTTAATAATGCAATTTTGTATTTTCAATTTGTAATTATATTGTATTTTTATATTTTATTAATTTATTCCATTTTCCATTTTTCATATTTCATTTATCCAAGTATCCAACCACTGTATGCTTTATAATTTGTATCATTCAAATTTAAATGAAATAAAAGTCCTATTTTTCTTCCAATTTGTTATTCCATTCTTATTTGGTTAAGTATTTTTTCATTTATTTGTTAGATTTCTCATTTCTTATTTTTTCAAATAATTCCCAAAGCCTAAAGGAAAGTTAAATGTTTTAGTTTTACACTTTTACATAGCAAAGAAATAAAAAATAAAAAACAAAAAAGTAAAAAACCAGTCTGGCCCGGTTTGGCCCACGCTTGCACGGGCTTGGGGTGTGGGCCGTGTCGGGCCGACCCCCCATGTTATCCTTGGGAAGGGCAGCACGTCTCGCGGACCACCCACTGTTTTATACCTCTACTTGGATCAAATAATCAAAACCCTAACCCAACCACCTTACACCAAAATAGACCTAACCTTAATCCGACCTTATAGGTTGGGTCAAGCCTGACGTATTGCTTAACCTAACTCATGGACATCCCATAGAAACAACATATGGTGACCTGAAAATGGGTATATGCATTTTGACACATCACTATACTAACATGTTGTGACAGTCCATCTCACAAACAACAGCATCGGCATGCCATCCAAGTATCATCATGTGTGTCTTGGGTGGGTCATTGTATGCTTTTTGTATAGGGGTATTCTAATGGCAATATTGTAATTACTAGTATAATTATCCAACATATGATGTATCCTTTTATTAAATCCCCAAAAGCTTAACATCCTCTTTAGGGGAAGGTAGGTAGTCAAAGGAAACTAATGTGTAAAGATTAAGCACGACCCCCCTAACACAGAAATGTGTGCTTGTGCTTTCCACATTTAATGCAATACAAAGAGCCTTTTGTCTAATTTGTGTGTATTTTTTGTTGGCTTTGTTCCTTGCATTGTTTATTTTGTGGGCTTACTTGACCATCATCGAGTGTTGCACGGGGCCCCAACGCTTTGCCCCATGACAATTGGTATCCATGCTAAGATACAAGAAGAGATGTTGCAGGTCTACAAGAATGAGGACAAGCCTAGAGACATCTCTCCCAAAGACAAAGCTACGACACCAAAGGCTAGCAAGCACGAGGAGTCCATCAACAAGTTTGTGACTATGAACAAACGCATCACTTGATGCAAAGCAATAGTAAGTGAAGCTCGTGGTCATGTTGATGAGCTCTACCTTAACCTTAAAAGCTTAGTAGTTGTTATCAAGATATTGGAGCGAGGAGCACTCCAACAACACCTTCGACACACTAAGCAACCCACTAAGAGGTTGGTCAAGTGCTTAAAAACACAACTTAAGGACTTGAAGGGTGAGGTGACCCTTTTGAAGAAATTGATGGTCAACGCCTCCAACACCCATACAACTCTAACACCTTCCAAGGTCTAAGTTGGAAAGCTTACCCATTATGCGGGGGCCTGAGGTGTTGGGGAACTTGACAACTTCCTATGGCCAATAGAACAATATTTTACTGCCATATAACTAGTTGAGGAAGTGGCTAAGGTACGCATAGTTGCTATATATCTTATTGATGTTGTTATGTTGTGGCGGTGTAGGAGATGTGTTGAAGCAAAATGAGGCCTATGATCCATTAATACTTGAGTTGTGTTCAAGAGCAAGATAAAGTTCCAATTCTATTCGAAGAATGTTTAGTACCAAGCTCACTGAAAACTCAAGAACTTTAAGCACATAAATTCATTGCACGAGTTCATGAAGGAGTTCTCTGCATTAACGCTCAAGATCATGAACATGTCAAACAAAGACCTGTTGTTCAATTTTATGAACGGATTGCAATAGTGAGCTGATCTGGAACTTCAACGACAAAGTGTAAAAGACCTTGCCACAACCATGGCAATTGTTAAACAACTAGTGGAAATTAGACAACCAAGTAAAGATGGCCCTAGAGCCAAGACCTCCCAAGTTCTAGGTAAGTCAGGTAGTGACAATAAACCCTACTATAGGCCTAAGGGAGACTCTAGTTTGAGAAAACCAAATGACTTCGAGTTCTACAAGGGTGGCAAGTTCGTGAAGAGGACCCCTCCCTCACCTTGTTTCATTTACGTGGGGACATATTGGGCTTGTGACTGCCCTATCTAGGAGAAGTTTAATGTCCTCCTCACTAAGCTTAGTGATGACAAGCATAACGATGAGGAAAAGGATTAGAAGGAGGCGAGAATGGGATCTCTACAAAGGATCAATGGCATGAAGCGAAAGGTAAGCCTACCAAAAGCACCAATGTTTATGAATTGATGTAGAGATTTCTCTAAATGGAAAACCCACAAAATCGATGGTAGACATAAGTGCCCGTACATCTTTATCTCCATTGAAAAAGCCACAAGATTGAGGCCAATACCAACGAAGCTAGATGGTTGAAGGTAGTGAACTTTAATGCCAAGCCAATACAAGGCATAGCTCATGGAGTGGTCCTACAAATTGGTAACTATGAAGGAAATATTGATGCTTTAGTAGTGCCTATGGATGATTTCCAAGTGGTTTAATGCATGAAATTTATAACTTAGATGACGTCGATGCCCATGCCTTATCTCAACTCAGTGTGCAGCTTCATACTAGTGGTTCCAGAAGCAAAGACTATCCCCAAGATTCTCCCATCCATACAACTTAAAGATCTAGAATATGGAAAGGTAAAACAACTTACTTAGCTACTTTGGTGGAGTCTAACCTATTTGAGCAATCAGCAATGGATATTCCTACAACAATCGTGACATACCTATATGAGTTCAATGATGTCATACCCTCCAAGTTGTCAAAGAGGCTTCCCCCAAGGAGAGAAGTTGACCACAAGATTGTTTTGGATATTGGCACCAAACCACCGACTCATCCACCCTAATGAATGTCTCATCTTGAGTTAGTTGAGCTCTAGAAGTAGATGAACGAATTGTTGGGTGCTAGGTTTATTCATCTTCTAAGCCCCATTTTGGAGCACCTATGTTATTTCAAAAGAAACATGATGGTTCCCTTCGGGTTTTCATTCATTATTGGGCCCTAAACAAGCTTACCGTCAAGAATAAGTACCATATATCCTTAGTAATTGACCTCTTCAATTAGCATAGTCAAGCCAAGTACCTAACCAAGTTAGACCTCAAGTTGGGATACTACCAAGTCTGCATTGCGCAAAAGGTGATGAGCCAAATACCACTTGTGCAACCAGATATGGGTCCTTTGAGTTTCTTGTAATTCCTGTTGGGCTCACCAATGCTCCCACCACATTTTGCACTTTGATTAACAGAATATTTTATCATACTTGGGTTAGTTCGTTGTTGTATATATTGATGATATTGTAATATATAGCAGATTTTTGCAGGAACATGTTAACCATCTTCGCATTGTTTTATAGGTTTTGTGAGACAACAATTTGTTTGTAAACAAGGAGAAGTGGCCATTTTGGAGCATGTAATTTGAGAGGGCGCAATTAGTAAGGATCTAGCCAAAGTTAAGGCCATTCAGAAATGGAAGCCTCCCACCAGGGTTATTGAATTCCGCTCCTTCCTTAGTCTTGTGAATTACTAATAAAGATTATCTCTAGATTCTCAGCACAGGCTACTACCCTCACCAACCTACTGAAGAAGTCAAGCACTTGGATTTGTACCAAGCAACTTTTGATTATTTGAAGCAAACAATCTCTAAGGCTCAGTTTGGAAAGAGTACAAATGCAAATATGTATAGTGCAATTATATACAAAATAATACAAAACATAAGGTTTTGCACTTTACAAATTTGCATTTGTACTCCTTCCAAATGGAGCCTAAATAACATATCCTTGGATCATAGAAAGCCTTAAGAGCTATAGATTGGTGCTTCTGACTTTGCGATTGGTAGGGTTTTGATGCAAGAACGACACCCCATTGCTTATGATAACTGCAAGTTGAATGATGTTGAGAGGAGGTATGCTGTACAGGATATGGAAATGACTACCATCCTCCATTGCTTTTGCACTTGGCAACACTATTTTCTTGTCTCCAAGTTCATGGTCAAGACCAACAATATAGCCACCAACTACATAGTCACAAAATAAGTTGAGCCCTAAACAAGCTCAATGGCAATACTTCTTAGCAGAATTTGATACGACTCTTGAGTACAAGTCAAGACCAATGAACTAGGTTTTTTATGCACTCAGTAAAAGGATTGAGTTAGCAACTTTGTTTACGGGTAAGGGACCATCCACTAGCTAAGTCAGATTGAGCTTCGCTGACCACAATAGAGAAGCGCTCAAGAAGGACCCCCACAGGTCAAAGTTTAATGATAGTGTCTTGTATGTACTCAAGAACCACCGCTTGACCTTGGTGGTTGGACCATTGACCCATTTTAGCTGATCACCGGATCACGGGTTGTGCATTTAATGTATGTGCAAACTTCTAGAGGCTACAACTTTGCGCTCAGATATTAGTTGAGGTTATCATTTTTATTATGGGTATTTGTCCCGCTATTTTCGCAAAAAAAAAAAAGCGTTTTTCATCATTTTGCAAAATCTAACTTTTTTTACAAATAAAAAATTTAAAACATAAAATAATATTTATATATACATATATTACATCTAAAAAATAATTATTCATTTTTTGATAAAATACATGTTTATACACACATACACATACATATATGCTGGCGTGAAATGGTCTAATCCAATTCAACCTGAATGGTTAGACCAGCGACCAGTGACCTGAAAGCAAAAATGGTTCTGCCACTGTGTCGGTTTGGTTGGATGGTCTTTTATCATCAAAACGGACAAGCAATGTTAATACTTGTGTATAATTGAAAACTTCATTTGACTAAAATTGTTTCAATGTGGAACAGACCTTATATTCATGCAAACCGGAATGGGTGTTCTCTAACCATTTTTTCTAGAGCTACAAATGGGTTGAATTTAATGAAAGTTGAATTTAAATATGACTCATTTAACTCATTTTATGAATTTTGTTTAGCTGCAATCAGCGTGAATTAGGTTTGAAAACTGTCTTGAACCAATTATTAATTAATTTTATAAGATAGACCAAAACCAAATCGATTATTAATGAGGATAATTTGGTCTTACCCAATTATACATCACATGTATAATTACCTATATTAATAACAATTTAGAACTTCATTTGACATCCCATAGAAACAACATATGCCGACCTCGAAATGGGTCCGTGCATTTTAACACATCGCTATACTAACACGTGGCAAATTTCAGCCTGATGTCTATTTAAGCTGTGTTTGGTTTGAAGGAAAACGTAGGGAAAGGAAGGGAAAGGTAGGGAAACCTTTAAAAACCTCGTATAGGTTTCTCTACTTTTTCATCCCTTTCTCTACCTTTTCCTTCGAACCAAACATAGCCTTAGTGTATGATCAACATCGACTAATCATATTCAAACCTATGGAAATCAACATTGTGTGGTTTTCAGGGGTAGTGTGGGTAATGACATTGTGGATGTGCCTAATATAGTCTGGTTGGAGGTAGTATTTTCAACCTGTGGTTGACCCATTGAAACAATCACCTAATCAAGACTTGGGTCCGGCTTGCATGAAACTTGCCATTTGGTAAAAAACTGCCTAATCCATGCAGTTGAACCATTGACCTGTTTGACCCGGTTATTGGATCACGTTTTGCGCATTCAATGTATGTGCAAACTTCCTGAGGTCATAACTTTGTTTTCAGATGTTCAATTGGGGTGATATTTTTTTTATTTTTATTTTGGGCAAGGTTCAAAATATCGATATGCCGGTATGGGCATATTAGACGAATTGATACAGCTTTTGTTTTTTTATTTTTATTTTATTTTTTTTTGCATTTGGTTCAAGGGAGCCGGTTTAGGCCTCCTCCACACCATGAGCCGGTCAGACCCCGATGCACCCACTATAGGAGCATATTAGAGGGGTCTCAGAATGATACATATTGATCGATACGGGCCGATACCGGTACGTGTCGATACTTTGAACCTTGATTTTGGGTAATTACCTCGCAATATTTGCTAGAAAACTTTCTCCCCTCAAATTGCAAAATTTAGCAATTTTTACAAATAAAAATTAAAAACCATAAATTGAGCATAAAGTAATATTTATAGATACATACATTACATCTAAAAAATAATTATACAGTTTTATTGATAAAATACATGTTTATATATACTTATACACACACATTATTTATATATATATATATATATACTTAACATCTATAATTACCTATAATAATAACAATTTAGAACTTCATTGATGGTACAACCTTAATAAAAAAGGCAGAAAAATAGCAACTTGTTTGAATGTTAGCAAAACAAAATTATTTTTATATTTTATACATTGTTTAGTTCCGAACAACAAGGGCAAGTCCTCACCCAATTATTAATTGAGACGCAAAGCACAAAACTAGAACTGACATAATTGGTGCATTCAGTTAAATTATATTGGGTAAATTATAAATAGATACTCTATACTTTGGGGGTAGTGACACTTAAAGGGCCTGAACTTTCAAGTGAGACATTTTAGTACCCTGAACATTTAAATATGTGCTTAAATCCAACTATGTTAAAACTGGCATTACAATGAGAGTAAAATTACAGATTTGCCCTTGTTTAAGTTTGCTTTCAATTTTTTACCTTCAAATGATCTACGTAATTTGAATCATATATGTTGAATTTGAAAGTAGAACTTAAATATTTTTACTCATTTTATCGTCCTTTTATTTTAGTCCCTTTTACATCTGAAACCATCTCTGTGTTTCTTTTTAATAAAGAATAAAAGCATTTCAATGGAATGATGAAAATTAATGAAGAAAAAGAAACTTGAATATGAACATTTTTGTAATTTTATCCTATTGTAATATTAATTTTAAGGGAATTGGACTCAAGTGTATATTTCTAAAAATCAAGGTTACTAAAATGTCCTATTTAAAAGTTCAGACTTTTAAGTGTCACTACAAACGTTATAGCATATACACCATGTTTTATATTTAATTTTATAGATTAAATTGTACATAAGTTTACTGATTATTGGCGGATCGGATTAAAAAGCACCCATCGAATTTGATCCGATCCCTTCACAGACCAACCTCTTTTATTTTATTTTTTTCCAATTGTTTCATATAGGAAAAAGATAATTTTATTTTACCCTGAAAAAAAATACAGAAAGGACAATACATCAAGAACAATTTCGTCAACAAAAAGTATTGCGTTCTGTTATTTCTCAGATGTACTGTCTGTCCGTTTGGAGTTCCTATCATCAGGGGATGTTTCCAATACACGGCGGGATTATGCTATGTGGCGTTGTGGGGCAGAGATGTGAACTTGATCGTCTGATGGTCGAGTTCCTCTTTCCACCACGGCACAATGCCGATCCCAACAATCGGTCAAGGGAGATGTAAGGAGACCGGTTGTTGGGATCCTGTGATAGAATTAGATCGGCATTCCAATCGACGACGAGATGTTCTCTATGTACGGTTAAATGAAGGATGTTGGTACTCTGTTGGGACTCTGCATTGAGACCTGATCCGGACTTACAAGGCCACAACCACAAACAAAACACATCTGCTGGTGCCTCAACGCTGGTGACTAGTGACTTCTAATTAGCGAGTCCGGATCTTCTCCTCTTCACAGGAGAGCAAATCAGTCCCTACAAGATTGTCTCCCACAACGTTTTACAGCACATTCAAGCCGTGTATTGGGAACATCTCCCGAACATCAGAAATGGTGATGTAATCATTGAAAAATATTCAGAATGAAGATGTGCTGTGGAACGTTGTGGGGGGCTAATTTACTTTCGAAGAGAGTTCACAATACCGTAAATTAGGAATATTTCTATACTTGTATTGGAGAGATATTTCGAATAGAGGGTGGGATGTGGCTGTGAGATCGGTGTGTGGCGCGCTAGTTAGCAGGCTGAACTACCGAAGTAAACAAAACCAAATCGAATCTTTTTTACTCCTAAGGAGTCCTGTGTTTCTTCCACGCCGTTAGATGGTCCATCCAAGATTTTATCCATATCAACCCGACCCAATCCAACGGCTGGGGCTTGGTCTATAGAATTCTCAACATCTTCCCTTAGCGGATACGACTCTATCTGCATCATTTTTACCTTATCACATTCATGAAAAGACAAATTAACCCTCTTCAACGATCAATAACCCAAAGCCGAGTCAAATATGTCTCTGTCTTAAAATCAAAAGCCAGGCCTTCTGCTCCATTTCGGCATTTCGTCCGTGCAATTCAGAAGTTCAATTTCAACGCAGCGAAACTTCAATTTCTTTTAAATTTTGTTTAAAAGGTTTGGGGAATTTTATTTCGCTGTTTTTTTTGAAGTAATTTCGGAATCTGTCTCTGTTGTTTTCTCATCATTAACATGGTGGATTGTTTTTCTTTAGCTCATATGTTTTTTCCCCTATTTTTGACAGTGCTGTTTCGTATAAATTTCAGTACTTCGATTTTAGTTTCGACAGTTCAAAACCCTAATCCTGGGATCAGCCGAAAAGGCTATTCATTTGGAGACCACCAACAGCTCATAAGGGTTTCAAAAACCCTTACTGCTTCCAATCTACTTACGTGTTTCATTTGATTTTGTTCTGGTGTTAAAGTTCAATTTTATGCTTATTTTTTTTTGATGAATACTTCAATTTTATGCTTATTGAAAAGCTTTCTATCTCATTTCCGAATCGGTTGAAGATAGATGCCTGGCTTTGATATATTCCTGTTTTATTATTGTTGCCCCTGTTCTTATTGTTATGTTCCTTTTCTCTGTTTTGCAGATTCATATAGTTACAAAGCATTTGTTAATAAGACTTGCAGCTGCCATTGATTCAATTTCGATATTGAGGTATTTTCTTGGTAATATTATTAATAATGTTGAGCTTTGAAATGCAACTTGACGAAAACATGTTTCATTTATTCATCACAAAAGAAAAAGAAATGCAACTTGACGAACCAAACCTGATCGACTACTAATATGGAATTTGTTTATTTTTATTTTTCATTTTTTCCTTCTCCTTTTTCGAGTTTGCAAAGAAAACACAGTTTTTCACGTATTACAATCCGAGATGAAATTGTTTTTGAATAACGCTAAATGATACGAGTTAACAAAAAGTAACTTACATGACTGAAATGTTTCTAGCAAATAAAGGGAATAAATGAGGTACAGTGGACTCTACTAATATGAAATGACCTTCAAATTGTACTGCATTGATCACACACATACATTGGGGCCATTGTTTGATGTAATGGTAAAATCTTGGGCTGATAAGCATTGATTCAGATCCCTAGGTTTGTCCATAACAGTTATGGATAATGATGGGTGAGGTAACATAGGCAATCAAGGATATAAGCATGGCAACAATTATTTCTTTCATTATTTTATTATCTTCTTTCCAAATGAAAGAGGAAAGATTATATGGAGGTCTAGCAGAGCTGCTGTTTTGCAGTTCTTTTTGGAAGGAGAGGAATGCTAGTGTCTTTCAAGACAAGAAGATTCAGCTAGAAGTGTTGATGGACTTAAATTTGAGAATGGATAATTTGATCATCATTAGAAATTGAGTTTGCTAATTTTTCTGTGGATGGTTCATTGAAAGGATGGCAAGAGATTTCAAAATCCTCCACTATAAGTCAGATTAATGTGCAGAACTGGTCTCCCTTCCCAGGGAGCTATTAAGTTAAACTTTGATGTCTGCTCTCTGAGAAATCCAGGGATAAGCGGTCCTTTTAGAGATTCAAATGTAAATGTTTTTTTTTTTAACGTATACTCAAGTTTGGTTGGTCATGGCATTACCATAAGAGAAGAACTTGTTAGAGGGGCTGAAACCAGTGTTGCATGGACTTGGATAATGGAATCAAAATCCAACACGTGTCTGGAAGTCTTGATAAGGAAAAAAAATCAAAGACTCATGAACATATCCATAAAAATTTATAAACTATTAAAACAGTCCATGCTTCTTTGTTCCCACTTCTAACATTACATTACCTATAAAATTTATCTGTTATTTAGTAACAGTTTCTGGAAAAATGGCATTCATTGCGTATATTAGCAATTTATTTTTGCCACATAAGCAAGTAGATAAAATAACATGTTATTTTGAATGTCCATTAAGAATCCATGGAGTGTCAGAATCCGAAACTTACCTATGAAAATATCCCTTCTAGAGCAATTAATTTAAAATAGAAAGATCTAACCATGAAAAAATCCCTCGGACCTACTGTGCAGTTTTTTATCTGGATCTCCAGTGAAGATCCTATCTGCTGTATTTGGGCTAACAGTTTGACAGAGCAATGACTTTCCAATTACAAGCAAACTTTAGGCCTGAATATAATAGGACTCCATTTCTGATGTTTCTCATTCCATTTGTCCAGTGAAGCCCTGCACTTTTCTTCTTCTTGGTTGATAATTTGAAGCCCTGCAACTTAGGTGATTCCTTAAATCTAGTTATAGGATAAGGGATGAGGAAATGCAAACAAGCATATCACTTCTAATAGAAAGTGATGCTTTAGTTTTCTAATTACAGTAGGAAGCTCTAGAGGATTTTATTTTGATAGTAATTTGATGGGTTGACTCACCTAGATTTCGTGAAGAAGGTTGAGGATGGTGGAGAGAAGACCCAAGGGGGGTGAAGTGGAAAGGTGTAAGATTTCACAGAAAACTAAAAAGATATGGAAACTGAAAAGAGAGTTGGATGAAGCCATTTTGAGAGAAGAAATTTCTTGGAGGTAGAAGTCTAGATATAAGTGGCTTAAGGAAGGAGATGGGAACACTAAATTTTTTCATGAACTAGCCAATGGAAGGAGAAGGAAAAACCTAGTATCCAAACTGTGAGTGGATGGACGACTAGTCCTTGATTCCCAAGAGAGGATAACCAATTGTTTTGTTGACTATTTCAAATCCATCTTAAGTAGGCCCCTTGGACCTAGTGTGGAGTTGGAAGGTATGACCTTGCAGAGGCTTCCAGAAGAGAGTAGAAGCTAGTTGGAAAGGGATTTTGAGGAGGAAGAAATTAGAAAAGCTGTTTTCTCCATGAACAGATCTAAAGCATCAGGGCCAGACGGTTTTACAATGGCTTTATTTCAAGATTGTTGGAACATAGTCAAAGAAGGTTTTATTGAGGTCTTCAAGGATTTTGAGGATAATTCAGTGATTAGTCATGGAATTAATGCTACTTTTTCAGCCTTAATTCCCAAGAAGAAAGTGGCCAAGCATCCAAAGGACTTTAGACCTATTAGTTTGGTGACTAGTGTATACAAGATTGTGGCTAAGATAAAAAAGGTGCTTCCTTGTCTTATCAGCCAAGCCCAAGGAGCTTTTGTTTAGGGGAGACAAATAGTAGATCGGATTTTAATAGCAAATGAGTGTGTAGAGGAGATGAGGAGATCGGGTCATCAAGGTTATGTTTGTAAATTAAGTCTTGAAAAGGCCTATGACCTAGTGGATTGGGGATTCTTATTACTTGTACTAAGGAAGTGTGGGCTTGGGGATAGATGGTGCAAATGGATAAACGGTTGCCTTCCCTCTTGCCATTACTCCATCTAGTCAATGAGGTAGTTAATGGTTTTTTCCCAGCTAGTGGGGATTTGAGACAAGGTGTTCCCATGTCACCTTTCCTATTCACTTTAGTTGCCAATGCTTTTAGTAGACTCTTCTCAGAAGCAGATAGGGCCAGATCTTTAAGAGGGTGGACAATAGGTAGAGATAGAGTTTTAGTAACCCATCTTCAATTTTTAGATGACATAATAATCTTTTGTGGAGGTTGTGATCTGATGGAGGTGAGGAATTTGAAGGATAATTCACTTTGAGAGGGCCTCAAATTTGAAGATGAATTTTGAGAAGAGCTGTGTTGTGGGAATACATTTGAACAGAGAAGAGATGGAGTCTATAGCAGCCTCGTTAGAATGCACTTGGTCTTAGTGTCCTCTATCCTACCTAGGACTTTCCTTAGGTGCAAGTCTAAAGGAAAGTAGGTTCTGGAACTCGGTGGTGGAAAAATTCGAGAAAAGATTGGCAGCTTGGAAGAGAAACTATATTTCCTTGGGGGGTAGAGTTACTTTGATTAAAGCAACTTTAGCCAACTTGCCATTATACTTCCTGTCAGTCTTTAGAATTTCTAAAAGTGAGGCAAAGGGTGTCAAGACTGTTGGAACAGGCCAACAGAAGGCAGTTAGTTAGTTTTACAAGAGGAGGCCACATCAGCTCAACTAACCAGCCACTTGTAATAACCGCCATCTACTTGTAACAACTGCCACCCAATTGGACTGTCAAGACTGTTGGAACAGACCAACAGAAGGCAGTTAGTCAGTTACAAGAAGAGGCCACATCAGCAGCCACTTGTCACAACTGCCATCCACTTGTAACAGCTGTAACAGTCAAGATTGTAACACTATAAGTAGTAGAGCCAAAAAGGAATAAAGGAGGACTCTTTCAGCATTAGACTCTCTCTCTCTGTTTTCCTCTCTCTTCTTCCAAGAATTCAGGAGGTTGGCCCCTCGAAGAGCCCTGAGTTAGGCATGTTCCTAACAATTTGGTATCAGAGCTAGCATGACCAACACAAGAAACACATCAGTAGACACCCGAGTGGATCAGATGGAAGTCGAGATCCATCGAATGTCTTCAGATCTCAAAGAAATGAAGGAAAGCTTCACTGCTCTCCTCCATCGACTGGAGCAGGGGGCAACAAACATTGACAGAGGAAGCCCCGAAGAGCGCAGCAATGAAAACAGTCGCAGAACAGGGGCGACAACACGAATAGCCAAAATCGACTTCCCTATATTCTCAGGCGGCGACCCAACCCCCTGGATTCTCAGAGCAGAAAGGTATTTCGATTACCATGAAACACCGGGACAGGATAGGGTAGCTCTGGCTTCTGCGTATCTTGAAGGGGAAGCTATCCTCTGGTTTCAATGGTACCGAAGGGGGCACCCCCGTCAAACCTCGGCAGACTCACGGACGCCATGATTGTCCGTTTTGGATCATCTGGGTTCGAAGATCTTGATGAAAACTTGGCAAAACTGCAGCAGGTGGGATCAGTAAAAGAATACTAGATGGAGTTTGAAAGGCTGGCCGTGAGAGTCCAAGGATGAACTGAGAAGGCGCTGGTGGGAAGCTTCGTCGGCGGCCTAAATGAAGAATTGCGACTGGAAGTGAAGGCGACGCAGCCCACTTCTGTCATCAATGCGGTAGCACTAGCAAGATTGTATGAGGACAAGTTCAGCCTAGCAAGAAAGGTGCAGCGACCATGGGGTCCAGAAGCAAGAAGGGAGCAAGAAAAGACAACAGCACCAGACAAGGAGGAAGGAGTACTGGGCCCAGGCCCACTGGTTCCTTTCAAACGGCTGACTTGGGCAGAGATGCAAGCCCGTAGAGACAAAGGTCTCTGTTACAACTGCGAAGAGAAATTTGGGCCGGGCCATCGCTGCAAGAAACAACAAGCGTTTCTCCTCCAAACAGATGCCGAAGAGGAAGATAACATCCCCGGTTGCGGAGAATCTAACCCAGGTTGGGAAATACAATCCAATGGCACGCCTGAAATATCCTTACAAGCCCTTATGGGACTTGTGTTTCCTCAAACAATGAGTTGCAGGGCTGATTCTAGGGCGCCAAGTGTCAATCCTCATAGACAGTGGCAGCTCCCTTAACTTCATAATCCAAGTCTTGGTAGATAAAATGGGACTTCCGGTTCAGCCAACAACAGCCTTTACGGTTCATGTGGCCAATGGTAACAACCTCTCTTGCAATGGCATTTGCATGAGCCTACCACTAAAGATTCAGGGTCATCAGTTTGTGGTGGACCTATATCCTCTCCATTTCAGTGGAGCAGACGTGGTGCTAGGCATTCAATGGTTAAGGCAGCTAGGACCCGTGGTCTGTGACTGGGCCCGTCTCACCATGGACTTCACATCAGGAAACTCTACAGTCCATCTACAAGGGCAAACATGCAAGGGCCCAAGGCCCATCAGTCTTGCAACACTGACAAAGCAAAGAGGAGACCCAGATCAGCCCATATTCATGCACATGGACTCAAACTTTCCTACTTAGATCTGCAATCAAATTTCCTGCATTAGACCTTGAGGGCAAGGTCACTCTAAAGAAAGGGGGGATTGTCAAGACTGTTGGAACAGACCTACAGAAGGCAGTTAGTTAGTTTTACAAGAGGAGGCCACATCAGCTCCACTAACCAACCACTTGTAATAACCAACATCCACTTGTAACAACTGCCACCCAATTGGACTGTCAAGACTGTTGGAACAGACCAACAGAAGGCAGTTAGTCAGTTACAAGAAGAGGCCACATCAGCAGCCACTTGTCACAACTGCCATCCACTTGTAACAGCTGTAACAGTCAAGATTGTAACACTATAAGTAGTAGAGCCAACAAGGAATAAATGAGGACTCTTTCAGCATTAGACTCTCTCTCTCTCTCTGTTTTCCTCTCTCTTCTTCCAAGAATTCAGGAGGTTGGCCCCTCGAAGAGCCCTGAGTTAGGCAGGTTCCTAACGAAGAGGTTGGAAAAACTGATGAGGGACTTTTTATGAGAACCTAGGGAAGAGAAAAAAGATCACTTGATTAGGTGGGATGTGGTGAGTCAAAGCAAAAAAGGAGGCCTAGGCTTAGGGAATGTGGTGAATAAGAATGAAGTTCTTTTAGATAAGTGGCTTTGGAGGTGGCCCCTGGAGAGGGAGAGGTTGTGGCATGAAGTAGTGAAGAGTATCCACGGCTGTTTTGAATCAGGTTGGGACGCGAGGGTATCTCGAAAGGCTTTGCTCACAACACCTTGGAAGGCTATTTCTGGCATTCTCCCCAAATTCTTCAGATTTGTAAGGTTAATGCTTGTTCTGGAAACTCCATTCTTTTTTGGGAAGATATTTGGGTGAGCACTCAACCCAAATATTTGGGTGAGCACTCAACCCCTAAAAGACCGTTTCCCTTCTCTCTATTCCATCTCCCTCTTTAAAAAGAAACCCATTTCATGGTTCCTTTCCCCCCGTTTCACCCTTTGGCTTTAAACTGGGATTTTGGGTTTCAAAGAGGGTTAAGGGATGAAGAATTTCTTTGTGCTTCAGAGCTCTTCTTGCTTCTAGACTTGGTGTGTTTGGACCCCCTAACCCAGATAAAAGGGTTTGGTCTCTAGCCCCGGTTGGCTCCTTCAGCTCTTCTTGCTTCTTTCTTTAAAGCCCTTTGCTCCAACCCCTCCTCTCAGGTCTTCCCTGTTAAAGAGGTTTGGTCAAGGCCAATCCCTAAAATAGTAGTGTTCCATTGGGAAGCCTAGTATGGTAAGATTAATACTGTGGAAAACTTGCAAAAGAAGAAACCTTATATGTGTTTGTCCCCAAATTGGTGCTTTATGTGTAAAGTGAAGGGTGAGGACTGTAACCATTTGCTGATATCATGCTCTTTTGCTGCCAATATTTGGAATTGGGTTGTTTCATTATTTGGGTGCAGGTGTAACTTGCCCTCCAAAGTAAAGTTACTGTTCACTCCAGCTGCCTTTGGGAGATTGACAAAAATAGGGAAGCTAATGTAGATATGCATCAGAGCCGCTACCTTGTGGACATTATGGGAGGAGAGAAATGCTAGAATATTTCAAGAAAAGGAAAGAAGTCTTGCTGAAATCAAAGAATGCATAATGACAAGGACAGTCTTGTGGCTGAAATCTTCACACTTGTTGGCATATTACTCCTTTGATGACTTAACGAGAAACTGTGCAGCAGTAGCTTCTACAATCTCCACAAAGAACAGCTGACAAATTGAACGGAAACCCCCACTGGATGGAGTGGTAAAATTGAATTTTGATGGTAGCTGCCAAGGTAACCCAAGGCCATCCGGAATAGGAGGGATTCTGAGAGACAAAGACAGCAACATGTCTTTATTTTCAGGACCAGTGGGTGTTGGTGATTTTGTAAGGGCAGAGATACTAGCAGCGGTACAAGGTATACAGATGGCCAGTCAACTTGGAGTGAGCAATTTGATAGTAGAAGGGGATTCGAAGTTAGTAGTGGGCTGGATGACAAGTCCAGAAATAACTTGTTGGGGTTACAGGGATCTGTTAAAGAAAGTTAAATGGTTGACAAGAAATATGATAGTCAGGTTTCAGTGGGTGAGCAGATCAGCAAATGCAACGGCTGATTCTCTGGCCAAGCAAGGGGTGTCAAGGGGAGATCTGTTTTGGGCTACTTTGTAATTGTGTTTCAGGCTTGTGTATGTTTAGTGTTTATGGTTCAGTCCTCGGGGGAGGTAACACCTCGTGCCTCCTCCTAGGCTGACTGTACTTTCATTATTTGAAAGTATAGTTTTCTTGAATTCAGGGTGTACAGTTTGCATTGAATTTACTAACTAGCCTACATTTGTATAGTTTTCTTGCATCCATCTTTCATAGGTAGGGTCATCCTCCTTGGGTTCCTTCTTAGTCATAGTGATGTACCCCCATTTCCCTTTATTGCGGACATGGATTTTAATTGATTGGTACCATGCCAGATAATTGGTTCTATCCAAACTTCACTGTGGTCACTACCCCTAACAAAGTCTCCTCTGACCTTCCTTGGCCAAACCTAGAGTTTGTAGGTTGTTTTGTTTCACCTCCAGTTTGCTCCATTAGCTAATGGAGCTGAATTGCTAATGGATGAGATAGTTATGCAATGAAATATTTAGGGGTGAAGCAGTCATCTCAAAATGTCATTCGACAATTATAAATCGTAATTAAGGGGCTTGCTTTCTACTTATTTACTTAGTCACTGAAAGACAAATTGATAAGGCTTGCCTGCTGGAAAGGGAATTACCTATTGATGGGTGGGAGAATTATTTTGATCAAATCAACATTAGCAAATCTGCCAGTTTACTTCCTTTCAGCCTTTAGGATGCCTGTGGGGATTTGTAGAAGGCTAGAGAAGGTAATGGGGGACTTTTTATGGGAACCTGGTGAGGAGAGGAGGGATCATAGGGTGGGATGGGAAGTGGTGATTAGAAGTAAGAAGTTAGGGGGTCTAGGAATTGGGAATATTCAGAAGAGGAATAAAGCCTTACTGGGTAAGTGGCTGTGGAGATTTCCGGTGGACAAAGACAAACTGTGGACAAAAGTGATAAAGAGCATTCACGGGCTGACGACAGATAGTTGGGATGCTGGAATTTCGGTTAGAGCTTCAACAACAACACCTTGGAAAGCCATCCATTGCCATTCTTCCTTGTTTTCTACCCTTTGTCAGGTACAATTTGTGTTTTGGAAATATGGTGAGATTTTGGGAGCATGTGTGGGTGGGGGAGACACCTCTTAAAGATCAATTTCCTTCCCTTTTCTCCCTTTCTAGGTACAAAACCTTAACAGCCTCTTCTTTAGTTTCTTCTGTTGGCCCAGGACTTCAGATTAATTGGGATTTGGGTTTTAGACGAGGCCTTAGAGATTCTGAGATGGATTTTCTGTGGTCCTTGATTCAGGTTATCCAAAAGGTTTTTTTTAGATCCGATTAAGGAGGATTCCCGAATTTGGACCCTCTGTTCTTCTGGCTCTTTCAGTTGTGCCTCCTTTTTCAGTGCCCTGGCCCACTCTTCTGTTGCTTTTGCCTCACCCTTCCCTTCTAATGAAGTGTAGGGAAGACCGGTCCCACCTATGGTTGGAGCACTCTGTTGGGAAATAGCTTTGGAAAGAATTAATACCTGCGATCTTCAAAAAAAGAAGCCTTTTTGGTGCTTGTCCCCGCACTGGTGTACCCTTTGTAAAGCTGATGGTGAGTCTTGTTCTCATTTACTTATATCCTGCCCTTTTATTTCTTCTATTTGGGAGTGGTTTCTCTCTTTATTTGGTTGCAGGTGGACTTCTCCACCAAGCATTCGTAGCCTCTTCACCTATGCAGTTGGTTGCTGGATCAAAAAGAGGGGAAAAATATTGTGGAGATATACTAAGGCAGCAGTTTGTTGGACGATTTGGGATGAAAAGAACCAAAGGATATTTGCTGAAAAAGAAAGAAGTAGGGACACAATTATAGAAGTAATTTCATTGAGGGTAGCACAATGGGTAAAACAATAAATCTCTTTGAGGATGTTTCAATAGAGACCATCATGAATAATTGGCAGGAGATAGCAGTCTCGGCTTCCAGTAGACTGAATGTCCTTCTGACATGGACCCCTCCGATGGAAGGCTTTATCAAACTCAACTTTGATGGGAGCAGTGAAGGAAACCCAGGGCCATCAGGGGTTGGTGGTGTGTTCAGAACAGAGACAGGTTCAGTTATAGCTCTTTTTTCTGGACCAATTGGAGTTGGAGACTCTTTGAGAGCTGAGATTCAGGCCCTCCTGGAGGGGTAAAAAGGGCTAAGGAGTTGAATATAAAGAAGTTGACTATTGAAGGTGATTCGCAAGTGGTAATTGGTTGGATAGAGAAGGCAAACGACGGGTTATGAAAAAAGGCATTTCAAGTGGCTAACCCAAGGAATGGATGTGTGTGTTTGGTGGGTTAAAAGATGTGCTAATTCATTTGCAGATGCTTTGGCCAAACAGGGGGTGGGAAGAAGTCATTTGTTTTGGGCTACCATGTAATCGTATTGTTGGGGGGGGGGTGGTAAGAGGGTTTACCTCCCCCCACATTTGTATTTTAATCTTCTTATAATTTAATGAAAGTTTCCTGTTACTGATATAAAAAAGACAAATTGATAAGTAATTGAACTAATCCAATTCAGCAGTTATGAAGTGACCCTTAAGAGTGGTTAATGCCAGCCTTTTCTCCCCACTTAAGTTAGGAGGATCATCTGGCACATTATGGAAACTTTTCTTGGATGGTCATTAAACATGTTATGGCAACTTCTTATGTGCCAAGGGCCAAGTGTTGGGCACAATTTCCAAGTTGAGATACAGGTCGACCAATTGGTTTTAAGGTTTTTTGCCAACACTGTAAACTGTTAAAAGGATGATAAGAAGTGGTTTGTCCTTTCCCTCGTATTGTTTGCACTACTTTTAATTTTTAATAGTATTATGCTGGAATTTTTTTTTTGTTTGCACTCATTCATGTTCAATTTAATTATGTTTTGTCATTATTCTTTAGAAAATGGCGCAAGAAAAAAACTAACCATAGATTTTACTTTTCATTCATATGCAGTAACATATTTACCCAGTGATAATTACATTGTCCAATCCAGTCATGTACAAGAGGATTGGGCCCAGTGCATCAATGAAACCCATATCATACCATTTTGATGGACTGAAGTTTACCAAAAATTGCTTGTCAGACAATTCATTTGGGATTAGCTAAATTTGCACCAGTATGATTGTGTAATTTAACAAATATAGAACCACAAAACTTCTTTGTCTGTTTCTGTGTCAAGTGTTTGATTGAACTTGGTATACAATCATGATGCTGACAACCTCAATCTTATTCCATGCAGAGATTTTTGCGATGCACCGTGTTGGCAGTGCAGGGAACACGTCCAATTCAACCCGTCCTCGTAAGGAAAAGAGGTTAACGTATGTTCTAAGTGATGCTGATGACACAAAGGTGTGTATCTGTGTGTGTGTGTGTGTGGTTGGGTGGGAGAGAGGGACTTTCACTTTCTTTTTTTTGGAGGGTTTAAGGAAAGGACGATGAGTCTGTTCTCTGTATCTGTATTTAATATATTTGATCTTTTATCTGTTAGCCCTCTTCTATCATTTTCTTCATACATCTCAGGATGCTAATGTCCCTAAGGAACCCTGCTTAAATTGTCAGGAACAAATCATTCATGTATGGTCAGTCTCTTCCAAGATACAAAAGTAGCAGAAAAAATGTTATCGACAATCATATTGCAAACATGATTTTATTGTATCGATTGGATTTAATCTAAGATATGAATATCTTCACATCAATCATGCCGATATGCTTCCAAATATGTCTATTTGCAGCACTGTGCAGGCATAAATTGTTTAGCTGTATTAAAGGCATCTGCACCTGATGCCTGTGATTATCTATTTACTGGAAGCCGAGATGGGACTTTGAAGAGGTGGGCATTAACTGAAAATGCTGCTACCTGCTCTGCCACATTTGAATCTCATGTTGATTGGGTACTTTACTTTCCTATTCTTCATTCTCTTTCTTTTAGTATCTTATTGCATCTATGTATATTTGCATCTATACGTACTTCAAATTTCATTTGAATCTCATGTTGATTGGTTAATTTACTATAACTCATTTTCTCTTTTGATAGTTGACTTTAAATTTCATTGAGTAGAAATTACTATAAGTATGTAACACTGCCAAACAGCCCAGAAGGTGATAGCATTACCAACTCATTTTATATTATAGAGCTATGTGATATCCCAAACTCCTCTTAGTTCATTCATTACTACTACTCCTTAAATAACTTGTTTGTATTGACACCCTTCTTTGCCAAATCAGCAAAGCCATTTGCTGATCTATGAACCCAAGAAAATTAGATGTTCAATTTCCTTATTATTATTATTATTATTAAATCTCGCCCCTGGTGCTTCTACATTGGCAAGTTCCCTTACTGCCTCTCTCTCATCCTTCCCACTACTACTATCAAGTCCCCCTCCATGATCATGGTTGTGATGTCTAGAGATGCCCAATTTTATGTCATATAGGGGATAACAACTCTGCCGCTGTGGAGTTTCCAACATCTACTGGCCTGGAGATCATAGCTTTGATGTTGCCATAGTTGTTTCTAATAACTTCTCCAATACCTATAGGTCCTAGATTACCCAGATTGCATCCATCAAGATTTAACTTTTTTTTTTGATCAGCAAAAAAACTGAGAATTTTATTAAAAATAACTAAAATTTGATATTACAATACGTCCAAACAATCCCCACAAGGAACAAATGCGCCCAAAATAATTGTTGCCTGTTAACCCCTTGTTTTGCAAGAGTATCAGCCATCCCATTTGCAGTTCTCCTTACCCAGTTGAAAGTAATGTTCAGCTCCTGTTTTATGCTTTCTATTTCCCTAAACTCATGCCTATAGATCCATGGCGTGAGCTGTTTATTCTTTGTCCAAGAGATGATTAGCTTGGAATCCCCCTCTACTTCCAGCTGCTGAAAGTTTGCTTGTTTGGCAAGTCTTGAGCCTTGAAGTAGTGCCATCAGTTCTGCCTTTAGAGAGTCTCCCAACCCCAAGGGAAAAACATAGCCAATACTTTCCCTGTGCAGTCTCTAAAAACGCCTCCAATACCTGCCATTCCAGTGTTTCCCATGGAGCTCCCATCAAAATTTAACTGATTAGCACCAGTTTGAGGTGGATACCACTGGGTAGTCCTTAAGGGTTTTGGCATAGAAGAATACCCATCACCTTCTCCTAGAAATGACATCCATGGAGAAATTGTGAAAGAGCTTTTGAGTCTTGATATGGCATACTTTAATCACAATGTTTTAAAATCTCTCTTTTTTAGATCTTGCCTTATTCAAGAACCTTCCATTTCTTTCCCCTCAAATAGACCATAAAGCAGCTCTATAGCATGTCTCCACAGTATTCTCTCTCTCTCTCTCTCTCTCTCGCAAAAAAAAGTAGACTTAAAGCGGCTGGATCATAGTTGTCAAGGCAATGCCTAGGTGATAAGGTGCCCTTGGAGGCTCATCTTGCCTAATTGCCAAGCAGTTTTGTACATTGTGTTGTTAATTATATTCTTATTTTTTTGAGATTATAATTATAAAAATGGACATTATTAAAATGAAATATTCATTTTGTGTGTTTATATACTAATTTCTTTTTATTATTTTCTTATTTGTTAGGGTTTAATCAACATAGACATTGCTAAATGCTTTATTGAATCCTCAAAGACTTCAAAACCTGAATCAATAAGTAAGGAAGAACTTAAAATTTTGTCTATAATCAACACATTTTCTTCTTATTCTTCAACCTTATCTTTTTTTCTTTTCCTATAACAAAAATAAGGGTTTAACCCCTATATTTTTTTGAAATTTATTTTCTTTCTTCTTTTTCTTCTCATCAATATGTTGATTTCTTATACTTAAACATGAATTTTATACTTTTCTTATGAAAGTTATGGATAATTATTAAGGAAATATGGTTATGGAACCTAGGCAACTACCCTAGGATATATATTTTTTACATAAAATAGTCCATTGCCTAGGCAACGCCTAGGTGACAAGGTGCCCCCCTTGTCACCTAGACTTGGAAAGCTATGCTCTAAAGTTACGGCTCTTCATATAAGATATATAGACTTCCTAGTTCTTTGATTGATGTAACTGTATGTTTAATTAAATGGCTGTTTCTTTTTATATTTTTGATGTGTAGCTTAATGGTTTTATTGATTAAAATGAAAGAACATTATGTGCACCGATAATCTTGCATCCCAAGATTGGTCTAATCACAGTAGCCATTGTTTCTATTTTATGCCTGTACCAAGAAAGGTTATTTCTTTTATTGATAATAAACTATAACTGAAACTAAATAGACTCCCAAACATAGGTTTTTATGAAAACATGGATAGTCTGATGGACTGAAAGTCTGAAACTAAGACAGAATATACTTGAACAATACTCTGGTCTGTTTTTTGAACTTTATAACCTTGAAAATCTAGATTTCAATAGAATAAAATGAATAATTTGGATGGATTGTCTTACCATATTTCCACTTTTGAGTGATTTATATTGAGATAAACTTATTAGGCTAACACCATGATTTAAAATGATTTGGGTAATATAAACAGGAAGAATTTAGCACTGTTAGGTAAATGACTTTGGAGGTGGCCGTTGGAGAGGGACAGATTGTGGCATGAGGTGACAGCTAGCATACATGGCAGGCTGAACTCTGGATGGGATGCAGGATTTTCTTGATGGGTTACCCTTGCTTCATCTTGAAAGTTATTCATGGTATTCTTCATCAGTTTTTCAGTTTCATTAGGTATGATGTGTGTTTTGGGGAGGTTCTCAAATTTTGGGGAGATGTTTGGGTTGGTTCTTCGGCTCTTAAGGATTTGTTCTCAAGTGTTTCTCGCAATTTATTGTTCCTCTTTTTCTTCCTTTGAGTCATGATTGGAATTTTGGCTTCTGAAGAGGGTTGAGGGATGCCAAATTTGTCGAATTGAATGGGCTGTTGCAACTTCTTGAGTTTGTTTGCTTTGATCCTTCCAAACTAGATACACATATCTGGGTTCCTTGCCCAAAGGGTTAATTTTCTTGTGCTTCTTTCTTCAAGTCTCTTTGTTTGTCTTCTCCTTCTCAACCTTTCCTTGCTAAGAAAGTGGGCATTGGCCTATTTCTACCAAAATAGGAGCTTTTTGTTGGGAAGTGTACCATGGGAAGATCAACAATTTGTACATGTTACAAAAAAGAAGACCCTTCATGTGCTTATCCTCAAACTGGTGCACTCTATGTAAATCCAATGAAGAGAATTGTTACCACTTACTAATATCCTGGCCTTTTGCTGTAGATATATGGGAATGGCTATTCTCTTTGTTTGGATGTAGGTGGACCTTGCCAATGGAGGTAGACAAGCTTTTGGACCCTTCTACCTTTGTTTGGCCTAAAAGGAGGGGAAGGATTACGGAGAAGTGCTAGAGCGGTGATAATATGGTCTCTGTGGGAGGAAAGAAACAATAGAACCTTTTAAGGAAAGGAGAGAAGTAAAGAAGTGGTAAGAGACTGCATAATGATGATTGGTGAGGGTGATACATTGGATTAGGACCTTGGATTCTTTCTCGCATTTGTCTTTTGATGATATTAGGAGAAATTGGAAGTGGTGGCTAGAAGCTCCTCAAAAAACAAAAAAGAAAAGATTTTATGCAAATCCTTGATTGAAGACTTTGTTAAACTAAACTTTGATGGGAGCAATCAAGGCAACCTGGGCCCATTAGGCATAGGAGGGGTGTTGAGATGCAAAGAAGGAAATATCATTGCATTATTCTCTGGTCCTGTGGGAGTGCAGTGTTCCATTAGGGCAGAACAACTTGCTGCTATGAAAGGGGTACAGATTGCAAGTGAGTTGGACTTGATAAACGTGGAGATTGAGGGGGCTCAAAACTGGTGATAGGATGGTCGAAGGATCTAGAGTTTATGACCTGGTGCTTTAGGGATGAGATGAAGAAATTTAAATGGCTAACCAGAAACATGAATTTGAGAATACTTTGGTTTAGGAGAACAACTAATGCTATGACAGATGTGTTTGCTAAACAAGGGTTAAATAGGGATAATTTGTATTAGGCTTAGTTGTAATTGACTTTTGTAATTTGCTTCTTGTGTGAGAGGTAGCACCTCGTGTCTATGAAATCCCCTTAAACATTGCTTTGGAAAGAACATAGAAAATATGAGATTGGCTTGATGTCTATGGAATCCCCTTACATGTTTGGAGTGCTGAAATTTTTAGGGCAATCAAAAAAATGTTGGTGGATTCTAAGAAGCTGATTGTGAAAGCTAGTCCCAACTCCCAATGGGAGAATTAGGTGGGACCAACCGGCTTGGATAAGGGGAAGACCAACCGGCTTAGGAAGGTTAGAAGGTATAATAGAAAATGTCTAGGTCCTTTTAGGCCAAAATTTAAAAGAAGCAGGGCATCGGGAAGGAGTGGCTTGGCTGAGAAAAGGGGGAAAAGTGGGTTTGGGTGATTGTTGAGTTCGATAAAAATGGAATAGGGGTGGGGAATGCTAGGTGGCAGTTTTCTTCTTCAGATGAAGGTACGGGCTTATTCTCTCAGGCAATCTGTGTCTTGCCTGTGTCTGAGGTTGCGGAAGCGACATTTCAAGAATCCAAGCACGATTTGGAATCAACAGAACTGGTGGTATTTGAAGAGATCAACTCAACTGAGAATGGGGTCTGGTGGAGGAGGATAAGGAAGTAGGGGAGACAATTGACGATGACAACGTTGGTGGTTAGGAAGAGGATAATGTTGTCGACTTCTTTTGTTTTGAGGAGGTGAAGGTTGGAAAATTGGGTGTTGACTTGGGTCGAAGGGGCAAGACTGGAGAGTTGTATAAAGGAAAGACTTAAATAAACCGTGCGACTTAAATAATCCTAATGTTGTGCATGCAATGAAAATCTTCTCTAGTCTGAAGCTCAGTTTGGTTGGGGCATGGCCTACTAAAAACTACAAATGGGTCTATAGGAGAAGAGGCAAGAGAGGCATTACAACTCCTAGAGCGGATTTTTGGGAGACGGTAACGAAGGAATCAGCCTTCGGACTCCCACCTGGGGATGGGGAATAGAGATTCAAGACAACAAGGAGAGCGGTGTTGTCCTTGATTTTGGAACAATCTTGGAGGTGCAACGTAATGATATCAAGGATAATGTCTTGAGATGCGTTGCTCTTCAAAAGTTAGTCGACAAGGAGGTCACGATTGGTAAAAGTTTGGGATTTTTTTGGGCGGAGAGGAGTTTGCTAGGAGGGACTTTGAGGAGTTTGAGAGGAAAAAGGGAAGAGAAGCTGGATAAAAAAGCGTTGGGGAGAGGAGCTGAGGCTAGGAATGAGGATTTTTCAGACCAGGTGGTTGAGTTCGTGGGTGAAGACTAAGCCCCTGTGTCAGGCTTTTTGTTCTTTGCTTGAGTCTCTTTTTGTCAAGTCTTTAGATTGTAAGTTGTGTGGTTGCCTATCTAGGTGGATTAAAGGTCTTGTTGTTTGTTTGTTGGGTCCGTTTGTTGTGTTCTTCTTTTGTGTGATATCTTATCACCTTCATGATATTATTCTTTTTCCTTTCTAATGAAATTTTCTTTTTATCTTTCATAAAATTCTGCTGGAAAATTTAGAATATTCGATCAAGGGGTTGGGAGAATTCAAACATTTTGGGCATAAATGTAATTTTTAATTATAATTAAAGTTTAAGGGGAGAGGTAAGAGGGCGTGTCTCTTTCCCACTTTCTCTTGTACAGTTTCTTTTAAATTAGATGAAGTAATAAGTTATTCATAAAAAAAAAATTAGAATATTCGATTTTAGGAAACAGAGGTGGGAGGATATTCAATTTGCAAGAATATTAGTCGAAATGGAGGGTGTGAGGTCAATCCCAACCCTTTTGGATTTATTTTACCTAGGTGATGCTTTCCAGCTTTGGATTGTTATATTGGGAAAATCCTCTATTCCATTTGATGGATTAGAAGGCGGCTAGAGAGGCGCTAAAAGGAAGTAGACTGTAGAAACCAATTATTGCTTTCCCTATGATGGTAAACAGAGAAGACGAAGGTGAAAGGTTTGGGGATATAATGTCTTGTAAATTTAGATAATGCTTGGCCTCTAGATTGGAAAGGAAAGAAAATTTTCAGTTTTTTTTTGATCAATAAAGAAAATTTTCAGTTTTGGGTCAAGTGAGACCGGTCCAAGTAAGCTTTGGGTCGGACAGACTCAATAGTGGCCTTGGCGACTTCATTTCGGAGTCAAACTAATAAGATTTAGGAGACCCACTGATTATCGAAGGAAAGAGACATGTCTGGGAGAAAACTACGAGTGTCTTTGGAAGAGGTGAGTACAAATGCTTTGTAATAAGATATTCTTATGCTAATGGCGATCGATTTGTGAAGGTGCAGGATCTTGTCCAATAGAAAAATGTTTTTTGAGGTTTTCAGATAAGGAAAGCGAAGTGCCAAGAAGGATTGAAAGTACAGGAGTTGGATTCACCTCATTTTAACTAGGGAAGCTTGCAAAGGATTCTTAACTGAAGCTTGAGGCAGAAAAGGATCTGATCGATTGCATTTCTTTGAAGTTTTAGTGATTTGGAGAACAAGCCCTTCTCACCAGAGGTAGGTGGTTTTGATTCTTCTTTTATTTTCTGAATTCGATGGGGGAGAAGGTAGATAGTGAGGTCCCAAAGGAGTTGGGGGCTGGTCCTTTTTTTGATAAATAAAGTAATTCATTGTATTAGTTTAATTTAAAGATTGACCCCTTGTTAACCACTTGAACCTCTTGGTTTCATTCTTATAACACAACATTGCAGAATCTGGATTCTGTAGTCAACCTACTACCCCCTTCGAATCTCCTTCAATTTTCAACTGTACCACACTTGACTGAATGGCAAACTGTACACCCTGAATTGAAGCTAACCACTCTGCTCTAGTGTAATCCCCAACACCTAGGGGGCCCGAGTAAAGAAGTACCGCATTTCCAGCCTCATCCCTTATAACTCCTCCAAATCTAGGACCTGGATTGCCTTGACTGCTTCCATCAAAATTCAGCTTCAAAAACCTATAGGAGAGCTTACACTTACTCTAGCCTTTAGGGAAGAACTACGTGCCACTGCAGCCTAATTTCTCCAAAAATCATTAGAGGAGAATAAAGGAACAGCTCTGAGGATTCCAACCATTGGATAGCCCTGTTTGAGATGCATTCCTTTAGTTCTTGTAGATTTCTCTCCTTCTCATGAAATTCTCTAGCATTACTCTCTTCCCAAATAGTCTGAATCAATGCTGCTCTTTCACACCTCCACATTAATCTTCCTCTTTTTTTTGGCGCCAGGCAAAAGTAGAAGGATCAAAAAGCAAGTACTTCAGCTGGCCTGTTCCACCTGCACCCAAACAACAAAAAGAGCCAATCCTACAACTCTGTAGTGAAAGAAAAGAAAATTAGTAAATGATAGCAGTCTTCACCATGGAACTTGCAAAGGATGCACCAGTGAGGAGAGAGACAAAGAAATGGTTTTCTCTTTCGAAAATTATCCAAGGTGTTTATTTTCCCATGGAACACTTCCCAGCAAAATGGCAAAACCTTAGGGGGAATAGGCCTGCACCAAACTTCCTTAATAAGAAATGATTGTTGAGAGGGAGACTGACACAGACCTGAAGAAAGAAGTACAAGAAAAGGACCCTTCAGGCTGTGGTGACCAAAATCGTTTATTTGGTTTAGAGGGATCTAAGCAAACTTTTGCAAGTAGATTCAACAACCTAGTAAGGCACTCAATTTCCTCATCCCTTAAACCTCTGCGAAATCCAAAATCCCAGTTTGGTGCCAAGGGGTTTTCCAAAGAGGAGTAGAAATTTGAAATAATCTTTCTTTTGCATTGAGAGCAGAGAACAAGGAAGGGAAGAGGTCCTTCAAAGGTAAGTCACCAACCCAAAGATCCTCCCAAAGAGAGCCAAGTTTCCAACCCATACATCATACGTGCCTGCCGAGATGCACCAGCATCCCACCCAGTCTCTAAGCAACCATGGATGCTTCCTATCACTTCATGCCATAGCCTTTCTATCTCCAAATGCCACTTCCATAGCCACTTCCCCAACAGATATTCTTTTGAACTAAATTCCCCATAGCCAAACCCCCTCCTCTTTACTCTGATAAACCACCTCACACTCTAAACACTCCACAATTGCCTCAACTTCTCTTAATTCCAAGTTAACACCTACTACCTGTCTCTTATTAAGATTGCTTCGTAAGTTGGAAAACCTTTCAACGTTTGCTACCAACAACTTGAGGTTTCTCACCTTCTCATACTTAATATCAAAACCATCACAAACAAAAGTAAGCCATCTGCAAATTGAAGATGGGGTGACTGGGATTTCCTCCCTATTCTCCACCCTATTACACTTTGCCTGTTAGCCTTTGAAATCAATCTACTAATCACATCAACTATTAAAGTGAATAGGAAGGGTGATAGAGGGTTTCCCTACCTAACACCCCTACTAGATGGAAAGAAATCCTTCACTACCCCATTAACCAAGACAGGGTAATGATAGGAACTGATACACCCAAAAATCCAACCACACCACCTTTCTTCAAACCAGAATCTCTCAAAACAAGAAGTAGGAACTGCTAGTCCACCATGTCATAAGCCTTTTCAAGATCCAACTTACAAACAAATCCCTTCCTTTTTTATCTTCTCATTTCCTCCACACACTTGTTGGCAACCAAAATCTGATCAGTGATTTGTCTCCCTTGTACAAAGGTCCCTTGAGCTTGTCTAATTAAGGAAGGGAGAACTTATTTAAGCCTCAAAGGTAAGACCTTAGCTAAGATTTTGTATATAGTGGTCACCAAACTAATTGGCTTGAAAATCCTTAAGGTGAGCAGCATCAAGCTTCTTAGGAATTAAAGCTAAAAATGTGGCACTAACTTCGAGGCTCACTATGTAAATATCTGCAAATTCATGAAAAACCTCATATAAAGCATTCTTCAACACATCCCGACAATCTTGATAAAATGCCATTATGAATCCATCTGGGCCCGATGCCTTAGATCTATCCATCGAGAACACTACGTTTTTGATCTCCTCTTCCTGAAATCTTCTTTCCAACCAGCTTATTTTTTTCTTCTTCAAACCTTGGCCATTCTAAACCTTCCGAAGGTATCCTCTCATTCAAAAGCCTTCTGTAGATGGATTTGAAATGATTTATAAAGGTTCTAGCAATTTTTCCTGACTTGTAATTACCTCGTCTTCCCTCTCCAATCTGGCCCCAAAGTTTTTCTTCTTCCAACCTTTTTCAATTGCTTTCTCAATTCTCTATCATGCTCATTTATAGTCCTTTTGAGATTCCTTCACTTCCAGATCTTCAATCTGAGTCATTAGATTCAATTTTTGCTCTTTGACCCTACCAAAATGGTTCTTATTCCACTCCAATTTGTATCTTATTCTCTGCAACTTCTTGTGAAATTTGGTCCCCTTCCACTTTACCCGCCTTATTTATTCATTCCACCACTCCCTCACTTTATTCCCAAAGTTTGGGTGTGTTAACCACATGTTCTCGAATCTAAAAGGTTTTGGATCCACTAACAAAGGTTTCCACACCTATCTTGATGGGGCAATGATCATAAGTGACCCTAGGTAAATCTCTAGAGACCAGATTTCCCTATTGGTTTTCCCATGCTAGGTTAAAAAGAAATCTATCCAGCTTGGAACATAGAAGATTTTCTTGGAGATTAGACCATTAAACTGCTTCACGCTTATTGTAATTGACTGTAATGAGTTACTAGTTTCCACAAAGAATCTTATGACACCGAAATCCCCTCCCACGCACCAAGGACCATCCCATAATCCTTGAATAGCATACAATTCCTCCTACAACTCATTTCTTTCCCTGTAAGTATTAGGTCCATACACATTAGTTAATACCTAGGAAAATCCATCATCTTTCCAAATTGTAACAATTCCCCTTGATGCTCCCCATGACGCAACCGAGGCCCAGCTTACTCCCTTAGATCTCTAGACACTTCTAACCGATCTTCCATCTAATGCAAACAATTGTCTCTTGTAACATCACAATGTCAGGATTTTCTTTCTTGAATGTGCACTACCCAATCGTCTCACATTCCAACTTATAATCTTCATAGTAACACTTCAACTAGAGACCCTCCTCAAACTAATCTCCTTACCTAGAGTTTTTCTTCCTCTTTCCCCTTCCGGTAAATTCTAGATCACCCTCAATGTTAGAGATTAATCTGTCCACTTCAGTTCTTTTTTTTTTGTTTTTCTTTTTTCTCCTTTGTATCTCATTTTTACAGTAGTATTTTTTTCACTTCTCCTTTCTCTTTACCAGAACCAAGCTGCTGATTCCTCCCTTCCTCTTTGGAAGTCACTTCAGCTCCCTTCTCAACTTCCTTCCCAACCTCACCCTCCTCACTAGCGACCCCCTCCCTCTCTAGGTCCTCTTCCAAGTAGCCCTCCTTTTTTCTAAGCTCCTCAAATTCTGCCCAAATCAATCTCCAAATGTTCTCCCCGCCTCCTCTCCCAACCTTTTTCCAAGCTCTAACCCTTCCTTCTCTTTTTCTTCATTGTTGGGAATTTCATTACCATCCTCAGTTTCTTCAGCTCTCTCTTCTAGGTGGGATGCTGGAAAATCTGCAATAGATTTAAGACACTGATCAGTAACAAAAAAAGGAATGGACACCCATACCTTGAGGTACTCTAGCCAAAGAAGAAGTAGCAGAAATTTGACATAGGGAGTCGGCAAAGGAACCCACAACCAGCCCCCTAATAGGATTTTGCTGTGAAGTGGATACGGGTAAAGAACCATCCCCATTTACATTAGCTTTGAGAGAGGTCTGCCCCTGTGTTCTTCCTCCTGGCTTATCTTCACATAGCCCAATGATCCTCCTCCCCTTTACTAGTCACCTGACAAAACTGAGAGGTTTGAGTATCTCCCTCATTGAAGGGGGGTGTATTTTGCTCTGTCCTCTGTTCTTCTCTTTCCCGTTTGCTGCCATCAACATTCCATTCTTCATCTTCTATAAACAATAATTCATTGCCGAAGCTTCCTGCATCAATCAGATTCCCCTTATCTTGCGAATCCAAACTACCCAAGCTCATTGTCTCATCCATATCTGTATCATTGCTGATCTCTTCATCAGATCACTCCTCCATGTCTAGCCTCTCAAGGTCGCTGTGCTTTACTGACCTAGGATTCTGCCTGTCTGACGAGAGTTGATTTACTTTCTTGGCGGAAACCCACTGTAGTGAACTACTGGACTGTACTCCTGCCCTTGCGCCATGTGACTAAGCTATTGAGCTCGAAGAGGAAGGAGATAGACGAGCCTTACCGTCTATCAAAAATCCCCCCCTTTCAATCCCAACTCTGATGCGCAATGACTTGCGCACCCCCTTGCACATACCTTTTAAAGAAGTACAAACCTCAAGGCCCTTTGACCTTCTTCAACATGTTTAAAAAGTCCACGGAGATTTGTAGGCTCAAGTTTTAATGGCCCAGTGGACTCTGGACTGAACCTGCTCCGGCATGTGACCACTTAATGTGTCACGCCTGGTCCCAACTGGACTCGGTTTGAAACCTGGTTGGCTTGGTTTGTAAATCTTCAAATCTCCCACGTCCCCAATTTTTGACTTTCTTTGACCAAGACAGTTACCACCTTTTAATGCCTGTACATAGGACTTGCTGCATGACAGATTGCTACCTTGTTCTCCATGTTTTAGACTATCCTTCTGCTCCAACGCTTTTAGGCTCTCTTGCTTTTGTTGGCCCTTTTTAGTGAAACTTCAAAAATCAGAAGGAAGCTCCAATCCCCTTGAGCCACAATACAAAAATTAAAACTCCACTCTTTTTGTCTTCCTCCTTGTGGACCTCTTTTCACAGGGCTGCTTCAATGGATGAAGCCAGCCAGACAGAGTAGAAACATCCCCAACTCTTACTTCCAGCTTCCTTGGTATATCCTCTGGCCTTACTCCACTTAGCATAAGAGCTGCTGAGCGGAGATCTCGCCAGAAGACCCATCCAACTGTCCTCCACACAACTGAGCAATGGTTTTGGCAATGTCTTGTTTCCATAAGTGAAAGGGGAGGCCTAATACATGTACAATGACTCCATCTTCCACAGAAAGATCTTTGGAGTTGGATAAAGAGCTCCATTTGAAAATTGCAATCACCTCTAATTCAGACAGGAAGTTGAACGCTGATAGATTTAATTTATCTTCAACCAAATTGAGCAATGCTTTACAGTTATCAAAAGGAGTTACTATAAACGTTCCTTTTAGCTTCAGTTGTAATATCAGCAAGTCTGCTACACTTCTCCAGTCCCTAACTTGACTCTTAACTTGGATTATGGATTTGCTATCCCAATCTTCTCTCCTTGAGTAGCCAACCAACTTGCATTGCCCCTTTGTTTTTTGCTTTTGCTACAAGCTCCTGTTCCATGTCTTCTTCTTTACTGGTAGTCTTGATAGCCTCTTCTTCCTTGTTTGGAATCTCCATTTGTGTTGTTCCCAGGCATTGCAGAAACTCAACTAGCACTCTAGTGTCTTCCCTCCAGCCATGGCCCTGTCTTCCTTGTGGGAAGCATACTAGTTGCTTTCCACTCTTTCCAAAGTGTTCAATTAAAGCTATGTAAGAGCCTTTGCTGTTCTTCTTACTCTCTAGGGGAAACCTCTTTTCATCTTCAGTACTGAGCTCCTTCCAGATTATCTGCTTACCTTTGTGGCTGGCTCCAAATGCAAATACCTTAAAACATTCAATCACTTCAAGGCCTCTCAGTTGCACAATGGTTTTTGCTTCCCTAACCTTCAGACTCAGCACATCCTGGATTTTCACTTCTTCAAACAGAAATGCCTTAGATTCAACCTTAGCAATCTCCTCCACTGGCTTGCCTCCAAGAAGCTCTCCATTTCACTGAAGAGTCCTCTCTCTTCTTTACTTGTTGGGGGCTGATCCTCCACTGTCAAATGTTGGGACGAATCAGGTTCTAGAGTCAACCTTGGGCAGGGGTGAAGAAAGGGCAGAAGAACTTCATCCCAGCTTGGCTATTGCTGTTAGCTTGGAGGAGAATGGATTAGAGGAATGGGGAAGAAACAGAGGTAAAGGCCCGATCACTTTGTGGCCCAGAGTGTATAACATGAAGAAGCTTGTATTCGTGGCCCGCTCAATTAGTGAGGCAGGCGAGGAGGAAGCTTGTATTGATGAGACTCATAAGATCGATAGTGTTGTTGATTTAACTATGGTTGCAGATGTGGTAGTTGATGTAAGTGAAGATTTAGGCCTGATTGTGCTGGGAGGTGAATCTTTCACAAGAGAAATGTTTCAAGAATTGGAGGAGAATTACAAGTTGCCCACTGATAAAGCTCTTCTTTCTTAGTTTTAAAAAATAACTCAAAGACACCGCGGGCCATTTCTCTATACTTGAGTTTAACACTTGATCATTCTACAATTGATTGCTTCTTGCTCCTTCAAGAAACGATAATTCTTCTAACAAAAGTGTAATACCTAGAAGTTTTGAAGATGATTGGTAAACTATGTGATGTATGTCCATGGTTGTACAACTTAAGCAAGACAAATATGTCTATTTCAGATAGTTTTGAAGTAATCCAATGAAGGGTTGTGTGGTGCCCGTACTTTAGAAGGCCTCTTTTTGATGGGGAGATGGAGGAATGTGTGAGTTTATTATCAAAGTTGCAGCTGGTTGAAGTGCAAACTGGAGGTAGGGACTTAAGATGGTGGAAGGAAATTTAAAATGACATTTTATTTGTTAAATCTTTCTATAATGCCCTGTAAGGAATCAAGTGGAGAAATCAGTATGAGAGGAGTTTGTGGAGACTCTTTTCTCCTAAGGGTGGAACTGTGGAAGCATTTGCTTGGCTTGTAGTCCTGGATAGCATTCTAGCTTTGTATCATATTTAAAGCAGGGGAGTCTAGATGGAAGGAAGATGCTATTTATGCAAAGTGGCAGAAGAGAATGTAATTTCCTTTGGACTATTCAAAATTGACTTCTTGGAACCTAGACATCTAAGAGAGATTTTTGCTCGATGAGCTACAACATGAGGATATAAAAAGGAGAAGATTGCTTGGAGCTGTGTACCCTTTTCCATTTGTTGGGAAGCCTGAAAAGAAAGAAATGGGAGGATCTTTGAAGACAGAGTGAGAAGAAGAGATAAAATAATGATGCTTTGCAGTAAAAAAATCATAGAGATCAAATAGTGATGCTTTGCAAGGAACATCTTGGAAGTGGTTTTTGGTCTTTACTGAGTTAGAGCCGAGAAGCTAATATTTGTTGTCTTCTTCTTTTTTATTAATAAAATTTTCCTTTTTATTTATTACCAAAAAAAGAGGTAGGACCTCGTGCCTCTCTGTGGGATGCTTGTACCTATCTTCATTGCTCTTTAATAAATACTTACTTTTACTTATAAAGAAAAAAACACCATGACTTAAAATGTCCACATATTTCCTATTATTTTCGCTTTCCATTAGTATCAATGTGAAATATTTCTGGAATTGATGTATTCCCCAATGAAAACTATTGGCACTATGTGGAGTACAAAAGATGGTATTATAAAATAAGTTAGCGACAATATAGGGGCAAAAACTTCAGTCTCTTCTACTTGGCAACCAGTTCTCAACTGGATAGACCAAACTCCAAAGACTAGCAAGATGGAAGGGTAGGTATCTATCTCTTAGTGGAAGGATTACTCTTATAAAGATTGTGCTATCCAATCTCCGGGTATATTACCTTTCATTTTTAAAGGCTCCAACTTCTGTAATAGACTCAATTGAAAAATTGCAAAAGGAGTTCTTATGGGGAGTTAAAAGGGATATAAGAAGTTCCACTTAGTGAAGTGGAATAAGGTCTGCAAGGAAAAGAAAGGTTGGGGGGGGGTTATTTATCAAAAAAAAAAAAACAAAGATGGGGATAAGAAGATTGAAGATTTTCAATAAAGTTCTTTTACTGGTTGTGGAGGTTTGGGTTGGAGAGGAAGGCGTTTTGGAGAAGGGTGGTGGCATATAAATATGGGGTTACTGGATTTGGGTGGGAACCTAGAAAAGTGAAGTTATGCTATGGAGTTAGTGTGTGGAATGATATTATGTGTTTCCAGTTAGCTTTTCTCAATCTTGTGTCCTTCAGAGTTAGTGATGGTACAACAATCAAATTTTGGGAAGATGATTGGCTGGGTATTGGAAAGCTCTGTGATCTTTGCACTCATCTGTATAGGTTGGGTATGAAAAATAGCTCTGTTGCAGAGAATTTTGAGGTCAATCAAGGTAGAGCAGTATAGTGTCCAAAATTAGGAGATCGCTTTTTGATTGGGAATTTAATGAGTGTTTGGATCGTCTGGAAGAACTCCAGTCAGCTGAAACTCAACACTCAGGTGGAAAGGAGGGATTCAGGTTGGTGGAAAGAAGCTAGAAATGGACTATTTTTAGTCAAATCTTTCTACAAGGTTTTGCCAAGGTCAATTGGAGAAAATGCAGAGTTGGACGGCTTTTGGGGGAACCTTGTCTCCCCAAGGGTGGAAGCTTTTGCTTGGCTAGTGGTGATGGATAGCATTTTGACAATAAACCATCTTCAAAATAGAGGCTTGCACCTAGCTAGCAGATGCTACCTCTGTGAGAATGCTGATGAGAATGTCTATCATTTGCTTGTTGAGTGCGTTTCCTCCAATTTCATTTGGGCCTTTTTCTTTGGACTCTTCAGTCTAGCGGGTGGTCTCTAATTTTGTGGAGGAGATTTTCTCTAAGTGGCCAATGGCAAGGGGAAATGTTAAGGAAAGGATCGCCTAGATCTGTATTCCTTTCGCTGTTTGTTGGGAAGTTTGGAAAGAAAGAAATGGAAGAATTTTTGAAGAGAAGGCTTGACCAATGGAGCATATCACATCACTATGTGGCAAAGGAATTATGGACCGGGTTCTCATTCTTCCATAGTTTGAAGGAATCACAAAAGAAGACCTTGGCTCTGGTTTTTGGAACATTCTGGTATTGGGTTAACAGTTTCCCTTTTGTTTGGTTTATGTATTTCTCCTTTTTTCTTTCCAATGTCTCCTCTATGTTTTGTTTCACTATCCCTGTAGTTTTGTTTTCTAGTAATATCTAATCACTATCAGATGTACTTTTCTCTATCATTAATGAATTTTCTTTTTTATTTATTACAAAAAACAATATTCTAGATAATATGTGGACTGGTATATTGCCCGCCTAATTAACACGATTACCACTTCGAGTTAAATCTGGTCATGTGCATAGAAGACCATCCAACAACACCCACAAGAGTAAGGATTTGTTACAAGTTGAAGGGGCTAGAAGGGCAAGGGTTAGACCAAAAAGAACATGCGTAGTAGTCGGAAATGATTTAAGTGCCAGTAATTTAACAATGGATATGACATTAAACAGTATGGATTGGCGAAACAGTATTCATGTATCCCACCCCATATGGTTGGGACAAGGCTTGGATGATGATTTTGGCATATTTCGCAATGTCCCCACTATGTTATAATTTTACAGTATATCCCATGCCACATTTCTGTTATTTCTGACACATTTCCTATACCTGCATGACTGATGTTGCAACCAACGATCGACCTTTTCAAGTGATTGGACCATTGCTTCTAATACACTTCAAATGTTACTGTCCTGGCTTCCCATCTTTCCCTGTATATACTTTTAACTATTTACTTCATTAATCAATGCCGTGCTCCTTAAATCTTTACTTATGTATTATGTAACATGTCTGTGTGTAATTATGCCAGCTATTAATATCTGTGCTTTTGGTCCCTTTAACTTGGATCTTTTGAGTGAAGGGGTTTGATTATCTTTTTCTCTCTATGAACAAACTCTCCTCAATCATTTATTGATCCGAACCACCCTTCAAAAATCTTGTTTTTGAATCTGTTTTTTTTGATCAATAACAAAATTTCATTAGATTCATAAGAAATAGGCACAACAATCCAGAGAGAGTTAAAAAGACTTAGCTCTCTACAAGAGAGCAAAGTAACATCTCACAATACAGCCCAGTACAATCTTGTTTTTGAATCTGTTATTTGCAATTATCTTTGTGGTTAGCATTTTATAATGTCTAGGTACTAGTATTTTGAATAATTATTTATGCATAGACTGAACTGTTTTTTTTTTTTTTGATGAATAAGAAGATTTTATTATAGAAAGAAGATAAAAAGTTACAACTGTTTAGGGAGAGGCATGAGCTGCAACCTCTCCTAACAGACTAAAAATAAATCAAATTACAACTGTGCCCAATACAATTGTTCCCTATTTGCCCCTTGCTTGGCTATGCTGTCAGCCATACCATTAACTGATCTCCCCACCCGTTGTATCCTTGCACATATATTCCTTGTATTTCACTTGAATTTTTTCAGTTCATTTTTGTAACACCAGACAACATTCTCTGGGTTCTGCAGCCACCCCACCACCACCTTAGAGTCACCTTCTATTAGTAGCTGTTGCACTCCTAGCTGTACTGCAAATTGTACCCCATGGAGGGCATCTAGTAATTCTGCCCTAGAGGAGTCCCCCTTGAATTGTTGAACACTAATTTTCCCTTGTTTTCCTTGTAGATCATAGAGGTATGGAAAGATTTTATTATTATGTTACCTATTGCAGCTTAATAGTTAAGATAAACTGATGGTGAATTGGCGGCATCCATATCTTTGTGCTGGGGCAATACTCAGCTAGTGAGGTATTAACTGAAGTGCGTCAATGGCTGGTTGAAAACTATTTCCAAACCCCCTCTTTGGCCTGGGTTGGCCCTGGCTGTTGAGAATATCTAGAAGGGCTCCCTGTTGAAAAGATAAAAGGAATCGACGATATAGATTTCTTTGTACTTGAAGTTTTAATTTTCCTCCCCTTTAGAGTTTGTGTATGAGTTTGTACATCTTTCTGTGGGAGATTATTTTATTTAGCTTTTGATCTTTCTCTTTGTAATTTGCAAGGACCAAATCCTGCCTGCATCTGGGTTTGGGGGGGTTATGGGTTGGGGGATGGGCTACCCCCGGTTGTGTAGCCCTTCAAAAGATATCAGAAAAAGATCTTTCTCTTTGTGTTTCTTTTTTAATTTTTTTAGTGACTACAGATTTGGCTTCCCAAGCTCCTGTTTTACTGTATAGTAATGCATTTACTGGTTATAACAGAGTATTTTGTGCAGGTTAATGATGCTGTCCTTGCAGGCAATAACACCCTTGTTTCATGTTCTTCAGACACAACCCTTAAGGTTCATAAACTCTGAAAAATTAGTATTGCATTGTTAATATTCACCAAAAATATGTACTGTCATTATTGACCTTCTTGCTTCATTGGTGTATGCCAGACATGGAATTGCTTGTCTGACGGAGCTTGTAGCAGAACTCTGCGCCAACATACTGACTATGTCACTTGTCTTGCTACTGCTAAAAAAAATGTAATTGCTTACTCAACTTTTGAAAGTATTGTTGAAAGGGTTCCTTTTTAATATTTTGCACATTATTTTGTATTCATGAGAGCAGTAATTTTGATTTGGTCACCATGAGTTTCTGATCTTTTTGTAGTGTCATGCATTTTAGAGCAATATTGTTGCCTCGGGTGGACTTGGTGGGGAGGTTTTCATATGGGATCTTGAAGCTGCCCTTGTTCCTGTCTCAAAGTCAGCTGAGACCATGGAGGATGATTGCGAAAATGGTATTATTAGTGCTGGAAATTCTGGGATGCCAATTACAGGTCTTTGTTCAATTAGTTCAGCCAGCAGTATATCTCTCCACACGACTCAGTCACATGGATATAGTCCTATTGCTGCCAAAGGCCATAAAGAGTCAGTCTATGCATTGGCAATGAATGACAGTGGAAGCTTACTTGTTTCTGGAGGAACTGAAAAGGTAAACCGATAGTTACAGTTAGCTTCCCCGTGATTTTGGTGTTATTTGGTCTTACCCCTCATAATTGGTCTTAGTTGTCTATACTCTATATTGAGTTGAAGGGGTTAAGGGTCACTTGGACACCCCCTGTAGTTTCACATATTTACTAAGACCTACTCTCTAGTTTGCATATTACTAAAGCACGTCCTATAGTTTGCAACCACTTTACTTAATAGACCTTCCATCAGGAACCATTTATATTTTCATCTTGGAATGGTCATGTAACCTTTTAAAATGTGTGGAAAATGTGAAAGGGCATATGCTCAGGGTTTTTATTCCAAAAGTACCCCTAGTAGTTATTGTATCTACCTTTTAGAAACAAAATCCACCCCCACATTATAACTTGGTCTAGAGATAGCATGTAGTGCATGTGATATGAGAATTTCTGGAGGTATTGTTGGAATAAAAAACCTTGGAGCCTTGTCCTTTCACATTTTCACTCATTTTAAGAGGTAAAATAACTGTTAGTGTCGATTGTGTAGGGGTATTTTAGTCTTTATAGTTATGTTTTAAAGCTGATGTGTAATGTTCTGTTAGTTGATGTGTCTCATACTTAAGTAGGGGCAAAGGAGTCTTGCTTTTATGAATAGAAACATATAAATTAAATCTGGCCGGCTAGAGAGGTGATCATTCTCTCTAGTTCGAACTAGAATTCTTCTTCTTCTTCTACTTCTTCTTCTAGTCTTTCTATTATCTCTTCAACTCTAATTCTAACAGAATTCTAGTGCAGATTAGGTTTATAATATGGTATCAGAGCCATTGTGACAAAACCCTAATCTGCCCAGAATTCTGGTTTTCTCGCATTCAGCCTAGGTTTTTTTATTTTTTCTTCATCATCGAGTGGAGATAGGGAAAGGGGCTGAAAAGGAGTGTCACCCTCTTCCCTTGGAGGTTTCTATGCCTCCAGTCAGCAAGTTTGTGGGTGTTTGCAGTGATTCGTTGGAAGCCCCCCCTAATCGATGGTGAGAAGAGGGCTGGTTTGAGTGATGCAGTGGAGTGTTGAGTGTAGGTTGATTTTTTGGTGATTAGGTAAGTGGGTTTTGTGCAGTTTTCAGTGTGGATCAAATGGGTAGTGAGTTCCAAGTAGTGTGGTGAGAATTCTGGTTGTTGTGTATTAGGGTTTTGTGCAGATTTCAGTGTGGATCGAATGGTTAGTGAGTTCCAAGTAGTGTGGTGAGAATTCAGGTAGTTGTGTAGTAGGGTTGTGTGTGGAGAGTGAAGAATTCAGCAACAAGTGGTGCTGAGTGCAGTGTGGTGAGAGGTGAATTAGGAAGAATTTTTTTTTCAGCTATGGGAGATAACAATGAAAACAAAACTAGTGTAGTGGTTCCCACCGACTACCTGAATGTTCAAATGACTTCTATCAAATTGAATGGGGAAAACTATGTGTCTTGGGCGAAATCTGTAGAAGTCTTTCTTAAAGCTAAGAAGAAAGTGAAGCATATAAGGGAAGAAAAACCCTCTACTAAGTCTCAAGAGTATGGTGATTGGGAACAAGAGGATGCATAGATTATAACCTGGTTATGGAATAGTATGGAACCCAAGATCAATATGAATTTCATGTTTCTTGATAAAACCAAGGAAGTTTGGGACCATACTAAGAAGTTGTATTCGGGACAAGACAACACAACTAGAGTGTATTAGCTTTATCAGGATTACTTTAATCTGCAATAGGGTAATCAGAGTTTTGAGGAGTACTATGTTAGCATGAGAAACCTTCACAATGAGCTGAATGTGTACCATCCTCTCACCTCAGATGTTAAAATTTAGCAACTGCAGAGAGAACAACTAGATGTGACTATATTTTTTGGTAGGACTGAAATCTGAATATGAACCAGTGAGGGCACAAATACTAGGAGGGTCAGCTCTTCCATCCTTAGAAGAGGTGTTTGCTCTTCTTCGGAGGATCTCTATTGGACCTACAGAGAATTCTAGTATCTCTGATAGGTTGGCCTTTGCAGTGTCAAGAGGAGGAGGCCGTGGTGTTAGAGATGGAGCTCGGGGAGCTCAATCTGGCCGTAGTGGTAGTAGTGGACCGGTGTATGGTCGTAGTGGTGGTGGACCTATGTATAGTCGTGGTGGTGGACGTATTGGAGGTCAAGATTCAGGGGGAGTTCGTGGTAGAGGACATAGTTCTGGTTCAAGAAGATGTATGCACTGTGGTATGGAAGGACATACCATCAATTATTGTTATGATTTGCATGGCCTACCTTCAACTTGGGCAAATCATGCGGTGACCAGTGATGGTAGTTCTAGACAGGAGGGTCATCCAGCTGATTAGATGCCCTCTATAACTTATGTTTGTTAGTAAGTTGACCAGATCTCTTAATTGCTCTATCACTTTTTACCCTTCCTCTTGTGTTTTTCAGGATCTCAAGATGGGGATGAAGATTGGTGGAGGGCATGGAGCTGGTGGACTGTATTACCTTGATGGTGGTGGCAATGCGTCAACAACTCTTTGGACATCTCTTTCTCCTCTTCAATGGCATTGTCGATTTGGTCATCCATCACTTAAAAGTTTTGAAGTCTCTTGTTCCATCGTTGAGTCGTCCTTCTGTTTTGGATTGTGAGTCATGTTAGTTGGGGAAACATTATCGTGTTCCCTTTAGTCGTAGGGTTGATAATTGTATGTCGAGTTCTTTTTCTTTAGTTCATTCAGATGTTTGGGGTCCAAATAAAATAATGTCATATAATGGTTATAAATACTTTGTTATTTTTGTTGATGATTATTCAAGGATGATGTGGCTTTACCTAATGAAAGAAAGGAGTGAATTGTTTTCCATTTCCAAAAAATTTTATGCTGAAATTTGCAACCAATTTGGTGAACACATTATGATTCTCTGTTCCGATAATGGCCGTGAATACTTTTATACACCATTTCAGGAGTATTTGGAACAACATGGCATTATCCATCAGACTTCATGTACCTACACCCCACAACAAAATGGGGTAGCTGAGAGAAAGAACCGTCACCTTTTGGAAACTGCTCGATCCCTTATGCACCATATGAATGTACCTAAACCTTTTTGGAGTGATGCTGTGCTTACATCTTGCTTTTTGATCAACCAGATGCCTATGTCCATCCTTGAAGGTCATTCTCCCTTCACCACTTTGTTTCCTACCTTGTCTCCGTATCCCTTTCCTCCTCGGGCTTTTGGGTGTGTCTGTTTTGTTTATAATCTAGGACCGGGAAGGGACAAGTTAGATGCACGATCCATAAAGTGTATTTTCCTTGGCTATTCTTGGACCCAGAAGGGGTATAAGTGTTATAACCCTAGCTCTCGATGTTCCTTGGTGTGTGCTGATGTTACTTTCTTTGAGTCCACTCCATTTTTCTCGGGGTCAGGTGATGTTTCTTCTTCCTCACCACCACCTCCTCTTCCAGTTCCAGTTGAGGACCCCATTCTACTTGTTCCGGCTGTGACCAAGTGTTTGCCTCCGGTGCAACTTCTTATTGAGCGGCCATCTATTCGTCAAGTGTATACACATCGACAACATGTACTGGCTCCTCCCTAGCTCCATCATCGTCGACAGATCCGACTGTTGTTCCCACACCAACTTCAACCCCAGTTTCTGATCTTGATCTTTCGATTGCTTTGCGGAAAGGTAAATGTGGTTGCACTTTTCATCCTATTTCTAATTATGTTTCTATCACTCACCTTTTTGCTTCCCATCGCCAGTTTATCTCTTTGTTATCTTCTATTACTGTTCCTACGGATGTCCAGGAAGCCCTTGCCTCTCTAGGGTGGCGCCGTGGAATGGAAGAAGAACTCTCTGCCTTAACTCATAATCATACGTGGGATCTCATCACATTTCCTCCTAGTAAGCAGGATGTTGGTTGTAAGTGGGTATACACTGTTAAGTATTTACCTGATGGTAGTATAGAACAGTTAAAAGCTAAACTGGTTGCAAAGGGTATTTCCAATCATATGGTATTGACATCAAGAATGATTTCTTACATGGTGATCTACTTGAGGAAGTCTATATGGAGAACCATCGGGGTTTGTTGCTCAGGAAGAGGATGGTAAGGTGTGTAGACTAAAGAATGCCATTTGTGGACTTAAACAATCTCCTCGTGCGTGGTTTGGTAGGTTCAATGAAGTGGTAAAGAAGTTTGGTATGAAACAGTGTCAAGTTGATCACTCAGTCTTCAGTTGTGACTCGCAGGCTGGAAAGATCTTATTGGTGGTATATGTAGATGATATTGTCATTATCGGGAGTGATAGACTGGAAAGATCTTTCTACAGGAACACGTTCAAACAAAGGACCTTGGTAAACTAAAATACTTCTTGGGGATAGAAGTAGCAAGGTCTAAGCATGGTATTAATTTGTGTCAGAGGAAATATGTTCTTGATTTGTTGGAAGAAACAGGATTATTAGGTGCCAAACCAGCTGAAACACCTATGGAATCAAATACTAAGTTGAGCAGTGATTTGGGTGAAGAGTTTGAAGATCCTGGAAGGTACAAGCGGTTGGTGGGTAAACTAAGCTACCTAAGTATTACCCGACCAGATATTTCATTTGCAGTTAGTGTAGTGAGTTAGTTCATGCAGAAACCTCGGGTTCCACATTGGGATGTAGTTCTAAGGATTGTAAGGTATTTGAAGGGAGCTCCTGGTCGTGGCTTGATATATAAGAGTGGAGGAAAACATGAAATAGAGGAATATACTGATGCTGATTGGGCTGGCTCTATATCTGACAGAAGATCCACTACGGGTTATTGTACTTTCCTTGGGGGTAATTTGGTGACATGGAAAAGTAAGAAACAGACAGTTGTGGCAAGAAGCAGTGCATAAGCAGAATATAGAGCTGTGGCACATACCACTTGTGAATTAGTGTGGCTGAGAAATCTTCTACAGGATATGGGATATTCGATTGACACTCCAATGAAGCTCTATTGTGACAACCAAGCTGCAGTCCACATCTCTTCTAATCCGGTGTTTCATGAGAGAACAAAGCATATAGAAGTTGACTGTCACTTTGTGAAAGAGAAGGTGCTGAGTGGAGTGATAGATACTGCATATGTTAACATGGGAAATCAATGGGCATTTCACCAAAGGATTGAGTCAGGGGAGAGTGGACTACATATGTAACAAGCTGGGACTATATGATACGTGCTCACCAGCTTGAGGGGTAGTGTTAGTGTCGACTGTGTAAGGGTCTTTTAGTCTTTATAGTTATGTTTTAAAGCAGATGTGTAATGTTCTGTTAGTTGATGTGTTCCATACTTAAGTAGGGGCAAAGGAGTCTTTTGTTTTTATGAATAGAAACATAAGTTAAATCTGGCCGACTAGAGAGGTGATCATTCTCTCTAGTTCGAACCAGAATTCTTCTTCTTCTCTATTCTCCTCTCTTCTTCTTCTACTTCTTCTAGTCTTTCTATTATCTCTTCAACTCTAATTCTAACAAAATTCTAGTGCAGATTAGGTTTATAATAATAACCTTTCCCAGACAGAAATACAGACAGTTGCTGACAGAAGGTTGATTAAATAAAGCAGTTGCAAGCTATAGGGGGTGGGGGTGTTTTAATAACACACACTAGAGGATACACTTTAGTAAATAAGTGAAACTATAGGAGGTGTCTAAGTATGTGGTCCGGGGGTTAATTGTATTATTTGATTGCTGGTATTTGGTATCCTAGTTATTTGTTTCATTTTTTTCCTCTCTGCAATCAATTTTCTGGTTTCCATAATCTTCTATGTAGGTTTTGCGTGTTTGGGATCCAAGAACTGGTTCAAAGACAATGAAGCTAAGAGGCCATACTGATAACATCAGGGCTCTGCTTCTGGATCCAACTGGCAGGTCGGTTCAGTTAGATGTGCAATTTATCATGTTCAATTTGTTTAAATTTTTAGCCAAAATTCATTTTCCCATTGACTGTAATTTCCACCGCAACCTGAAAAATGTTATTCATACTTGTTTGTTCTGCTTTTATTATTTGAAATTTGACTTGAAAAATGCAAACACACTTGGTTTCATATAGAGATATGAACCAAGATAATGTGGAAGGGTTGAAGGCATATGTTAGTAACAATAGAGCTCTATAACTAGCAGATTCTAAAACCTGCTTATCAGATCAGAAAGGGAATTTTCACTTCCTAATTGTTAATTATAGTTTTCTTAGTAGTTATCTTTTCTTAATGTTTCTTAATAATCAGTTACTTTTTTCCTTATTTTTTTTCTTAAATGAATGAAAACAATTGGCCTTCCTTTCAACCCTATCATGCAACCTGACCAAGGCTTGTTAATAAGAGACTTCAGAAATTAATGTTCCTGTGAGGACAACCTCGGTCTTGGAGGCATCCACATCCCTTATCGGCTCACTATAGGTCCAAATAACAGAATCATTGTGATCTGTGAACCCCCAAGGTGGATTCCAGATGGTCTAGACTCTAGAGTTCCTAAAGAGAGCTTCTGTCAAAATTCAATTTGATATTTTGAATGGTGGAGGACATGAAGCTAAACCTAGGAAATTTGTGGAATCAGTCACATGGAGATAGTTTTGTACAAGAAAGAAGATGGAGGATGCAAAAGCAAAGAATTAAGACTTCTATTCTTTTAATAAAACATTTATGTTGTTCTGCTTTTTGTATTCTACTCCATTGATGGAGATCTTAATTAGAATAGAAAAGGGTTTAGGGGATTAATCAGAGCCCAAGAAGGTAGGCAATTTCCAAAAGAAAGTCTATGGTTCAAATAATAACAAAAAATTAAAAATTGTTTCGGTGAATATCTTGTGTAGAAGGCAAAGTGTGGTATTATTAATTCTTTAAAATGAGAGGGTGGCAAAGCCCATCTATATACAGTGAGAAACTATACATATGTAGAAACACCTCACAAGAAGTCTCAAGCTTTGAGGAATGCTCCTTATACTTTCAGGCATGGCCCTCAAGGTTGATCCATGAGGCCTTTTCCTTGAGCCTTGCCTCAAGTTGATCCTGAAGGCATAAACCTCATATTTCTTCTAACTCTGAACTCTTTGATTGTCTAGGCACCTCTGTAATGTTTCTTTTATTTTTATTTTTTAATTTTTAAATAAAACCCTAAATCCTAGGGTAATTCCCCAGGTTCCATAGCAACCAGCTATCATCTTTTTCCCAGTAATTGTCAATAATCTTCATGATAAGTTATAAACTTCATATCAGAATATAGAAAATCAATATATTCATGAGAAGAAAAAGAAGAAAGAAAAGAAAATTCAGAAAACACAGGAGCTGAGTTCCTGTTTTAAGGGTTAAAGATAGCTTGACAAACATGTGTGTTGTTTTATCCCTAACAAATAAGAAATTAATAAAAAGAAACTAGTATATAAACCCTCAAGATGAATAATTTAATGCAATAATGTTTATTTTGTGATTATAATCTCAGAAAACAAAAAATATAAGATTATTATATAGCGTCTTGTATAAAAAAGAAAGACACTTGGGCATGGTGATCATCCATGGGAACTTTGTTGCTTAGGTGTCTTGACAACTATGGGTAGGTAGCAGGTGCTAGCTGCCTAGCTCACTGAAAGGGTGCTTGGCACAATGGGTATTGTGCCATTGTGCCTTTAATCTTTGATAAGAACAGAAGCCTTTCTTCTGTCCATTCTGCCCTTCTCATTCTTTCAATCACCATTCTTGAATGGCTCTGGTTGTGAAAAGTAGCAATCTTAAAGCTTACTTTATTCACTCGTAGTTTTCAAGGCGTGAAGGCGAGGCTAGGCAACCATGGGGCACTCAAGCGCCTAGGCGATGAAATCAGAAAATAGGAAGCCTACATGTTTCTACCCCTCATGAGCTAGTTACTTGGTTTTATACATTAACCTACAAACCTCTAAACTAAATTTTCTGCTTATGATTCTTGCAGTTGTACTTAAAGTATGCAACACAGAATATTAGAAATAGAAATTCGGACTTAAAAGAACTGAAGAGGGTGTAGCCCCTGTATTTGGCCAAGAAAAGAAAATGAACTTAAGGAGAAAAGAGGAGGGCGGAGCCCCTGTTTTAGACCAAAAAAAGAAAAAGAACAAGGGGCTCCGCTGCTGTTTTAGACCAAGAAAAACTGGGGAAACACTAAAATAAGAGAAGAAAATGAAAAGAAGGGGGCAGAGCCCCTGTTTCAGACCACCAATGAAGAGGAAAAAATGATGAAAAAACTCAGAGAAATGAAGAAGAAAAGGGGGCAGAACCCCTGTTCCAGGAAAAAAGTGCAGGTAAATGAATTAGTCCAAAAAAAATCATGCAAAAAACATAGGGAAAAGACAAAAAAAAAGAAGAGGGTGATTCACCCTCTATTGGAAAAAACGTAGGGACTGAAAACTGTTCGAAGTTGTTTAGATTTCCTTTTCGGTTATGCAGCATTGCAGCAACAGGTTGGAGTTGGATTGTGTGTGAAACAAATCTGACCAGACAGCTCTCCCTCTTATTTTCAGTTCTGCCATGAAAATAAACCCTAAAAATGACAAAAGGTTTGCTAGTATTCTTCTAATAAAAAGAGTGATAATGTGTGATAGGTTTTATTATAATAAAAAAAAAACAAACCAATAAAAATTATTTGCAGGAAAAGACAAAAAAAAAATCATGTAGATTCACCCCCTATTTCTTCATGCATCCCAAACCAGACCGCCGAGAATTCTTTAAACCTCCACCTCAGAAGACCCCTAAGGGACTCAGAGATTTCTGACTTAATAGCCTTAATCCAAACCCTCAAAGATGCCTACATATCCCCCTCTCATTCTGACACCCGAATATGGACCCTTTACCCAAATGGCGAATTCTCTTCTAAGTCTATGTTCAGGGCTTTGACTGCTGAAGATCAGCATTCCTCTTTTCCTTACAAGAAAATCTGGTGCAGCCACATCCCCTCAAGAATTTGCTTCTTTGTATGGGAAGCCTGTCTCTAGAAAGTTAATACTTGTGATCTCCTACAGAAAAAACTTTTGGGAAGACGCTCCATTTCTCCTCATGTTTGTATTTTATGTCTCAGCAAGGGTGAATTTGCAGATCACATTCTTCTTCATTGCAGTTTCACTCAAAGGATATGGTCCCACTTCTTGAATATGGCAGGGTACAGCTGTGCTTTTCCAAAACACATTATGGACAACTTGAATCAATGGCAAGGAACAGGGCTTAGCAAAAGGGGTAAAGTCTTTTGGCAATCAGTGCCTCATGCAGTGATGTGGGGTGTTTGGGATGAAAGAAACAACCGTATCTTCGACAATAAAAGCAGAACCTTGGAGGTGTTAATCTCAGATATTACCTATTTTTGCATACTTTGGTCGGTGAATTCAGCTATGTTTAAAGGACTTTCAGTTAATGATCTTATCAGAGATATTCACCCCTTTTTGTTTCTGCCTCATCCCCAGCAAACATCCTTGAGGCATCCCGTATCCATCAGTGAAGGTGTGATAACCCTTAATTTTGACGGTTGTGCCTTAGGTAATCCGGGCCTTGCAGGTATTGGTGGCACAGTAAATGACGAAAGGGGTGAAATCTGCTGGACTTTTAGTGGTCCAATCGGTTGGGCCGACTCCACAAAGGCTGAAGTGATGCCTGCTCTCACCGGAATCAGGATAATAAAGAATTTGGGAATTCAGAATTTGATAATTGCAGGTGATTCAGCAAATATGATAAAATGGTTAAGAGACAAAAAAGGGGGCCCTTGGAGACTGTATCACTATCTGACTGAAGCTTGGGATTCTTTGGATGGTTTGAATATTAACTTAGTTTGGATTCCTAGGGATCACAATCATACTGCAGATGGCCTAGCTAAATTTGGTGTGTATTTGGAACATTTGTATAGCGACAAGCTTCCTCCTTTGTAACTTGTAGTGGTTCCCCCCTGCTTTGTATATCTCCTCTTGATCCCCCCCTTTTTGTCTTAATAAATTCTGGTTAAATTTTCTCAAAAAAAAAAAAATAATGTGTCTTGCATCTAGGTGCCTCCTTGGAGTTAAGCGCACACTAGTCGCCTAGGCATGCACCTTTTAAAAAAATTACATGGCGTTTGGGCGAGGTGAAGTTTGAAAACCGCCTAGTCGCCTAGGCACCTACTGAGGCATTGCCTTGACCACTATGATCCACTCTACAACGTGACACTTGTTGTGCCCTCTGTTCTGTTTCACAAGAAACCCTCTTTTAACTTAAAAATTTATATGCAAGTGATGCTAATACTTTTTTGATAGTAAAAGCAAAAATTTCATTAAAAAAAGTATTACAATCTAATCAGATGTTAAGGCAACACCTGCAAGCAACACTAAAACACCAATACATACCAAATAAATCATCCAGATTACAAATTTTAACCCAAAAACTTCCCAAAGCCTGTTGCCAAGGTCCTCTTTGTTGACTTGTTTGAATTCTGGAAGTTCCAATACCCATTCTGAGACAGATTTGCCAACAGCTGTCACCAGCCTATCCAAATTCCTAGCTTTATCTTCAAACACTCTTCTGTTCTTTCCTTCCAGATGTTCCAGCAGAATGCAAAAGGTATGCAGCTCCAAATTAACCTTGCTTTCTTACTTTCTTACTGTCTCTGAGCATTGGCCATGATGAGAAAATCTGTGAAGGAAACCTTGGCTGAAAGTTTCTTACCCCAAACAATGCTGTGAAGAGATTCCATATGAAATCAGAAATTTTGCAAGATATGAACAAATGACTAACTGTTTGAAGCTGAAAAGAGACTCCATATGATGCTAATACTGACAATGGAAGAAAACAAATTTGAGGCTGAGATAAGGCCTAATCACCTTAATGTAACTGAGAGGTTCATGTTTCATCTTTTAAGTTGAGCATCTTATCTGGTGGATATTAAGATTTGTGCCAATTTACTTGCAAAAAATTTCCTTGTATGTTCCATTTTGTGGGTTATGTAATGCCATATGGTCATTTTTTTTTTTGTTTTTTTTGCACCCTTTTTTGCTTCTCTTTTTTGCATGGCTGTCTCAGGACTGCTTTTGTCTTAAGTTTTGGTTTGCACGTTGTTCCTCCTTTTGCTTTAACGCAATACATATTCACTAGTTATAAGGAGAGGAGTTTGACATTGTTGATGAAGAATGAAGTGTTCTATTGGTATGCTGCAGGTGAAAGGGTGAGGCTTGTGCATCTGTGGTTGTTCTGCATTTGGTTCCTGGGCTTAGTTTGTGTGCTTATGCGGATGTTTCAGATTCTGGGTTTTAGCTTTTATGTTTCTTTTGGGGTGGTTGGTTTTGTAAGATATTTGAGGGGTTGTTGTGATGGGATTTGGGTGAAAAAGTTTTGAAAGGAAAGTGTTTGGGAGAATGTTGTTCCTTAGCTTTGTTTGGAGGTGTTTCCTCAACACTTCTCTAGGTTGTATTTTCTTTTTCTTTTTAATGAATTTTCTTTTTTACTTGTAAAAAAATACATATTCACCAGTTATCAAGAAAAAAATCTTACTGGTAAGAAATAGAAAAGGGACAAATGATAAACACACTTATACATGCATAGATACATACATAGCGCCGTTACTTGGTTCAATGGTTAAAACTTGGGCTGACAGGCATGAGAACTTGAGTTTGAGTCTGACACTGGTCACTATGTGTTACTTAAACCATCACATGTTAGAACTCTATCCAGTCCACCCCTCATAAGCCCCAAGATTGCTGGGATCACCCTAAAAATATAACATGTATTGAAAAATGTCTTTTTGTAGTTGTGTTCTGCCTACTGTAGTTTTGTTTTTGATCTGTTTCTCTCTTGTTACTATATCATGTAATGTACCAGTCCCAGAAAAGGGTAAGAAATTGTATCATGTGATGTACTCAGGTTTTTCATCATCATGCTGCAGGTTTTGCTTGTCGGGATCATCTGATTCTATGATCAGGTAAATGTTTCATAAGTATGATGAGGTTAAGGATTCATATCAGATTTGTAATATCATGCTACATATATGTGATTACTTGCTAGGTCAGATGGCTTTAACCATTGTTAGTTGGGTCTTTTATTGTTATCCTCTTTTATTTATCCATTTTTATTGGGAACTTAAATTTTTATTTATCCTTTTTGTTAGACCAAGAATGTCTTTGTATATACGAGGGGAAACCCCTAAGTTACTAGCGAACAATATGATGTATGGTTCTATATGTTTTAACAAAAAAGATTGGGGCTGGGGAAACATAAAAAATTAGGGTGGGCTGCTCTTTTTAAAAAAAAATGGGGAGATGGAACAATATGATGCATGGTTCTATATGTTTTAACAAAAAAGATTGGGGCTGGGGAAACAAAAAAAATTAGGGTAGGCTGCTCTTTCTAAAAAAATTGGGGAGGTGGAACCCCCTTGTCAGGGTGTTGAGAAATGTGGGGCCTTCAAGCTTCGTCTGGATAAACATTTTCAGTATGCCTTTACATGCCTGGAGCTTTCAAACATTCAGGGATGTTGGGGATGCATGTGGGAGTTTTAGGTTCTTCTGGGGTGGTGAGGAAGTTTGCCAGGAAAGCCTTTGAAGAGTTTGAGAGGAGGAAGAGGGAAGAAAGCTTGAAGAAAGGTGTAACTGGAAGAGGAGGGATGTAGGATGAAGATGATGATACGCAGGAGGAGGTGTTTGAAGGTGAAGATTAGAGTCCTGTTTCCGCTAGGCTCTGTTTGCTTGTGTCACAGGTTATCAATTGTGGAGTTGTCTGAGGATCTGGCCCTGGAGTGTTAGATCTCTATGCTGCTAGAGTTTTGTAGTTTGCTGATATTTTTGTGAAAGCTGTGTCACAGTTCGTCTTTTCTTCTCTCAGGTGATATCTTATCACCTTCATTTTGTATTCTTTTATTTTTAATGGAATTCTTATTTACTTTTCCAAAAAATAATCTGTGTCAAGCTGGCAATTGTCCATAAGGCCCTGTACAGTTCAGTTTGCTTGGTGTCATACTCTGCTTAATTTTCACAAGTAGTTGGGGCTAAACAGAACTTGCAAAAGTTTGCAAAATTTAACAAAATGAAGGAAAGCAGGTTTTATAGGTTAATAAAGATGGTTTAAAACAAAGCATAAAATGCATATTTAATAGGAAAGGTTGGTTAGAAGTCTAGAAGGATTTTATGGGGATAGAAAGAATTAAGGTGTTGCCAATAGTTGCTTAATAGCCGAAACAAAGGGTAAGTGAAAGAGATAATGGGGATTAAGAGATCTAGGGGATAAATTGGCAGTTGAGAGAGAAAGTAGAACAGTAGCAGTAGTAAATGATCTGACTGCATTCAGGAATTAGTACCTAGATATAGGAGTCGTACTTCTATGCAGTTGTAGTCAGTACCAGGTGGAGCAAAGGGAATAGTTTTTTTTTTCTTTTTTTTTTTTGGGGGGGGGGGCTTTATAAAATATTGGAGTATTGACAAAACTTTGGGGGGGGGGATCAGAAAAGAAACACAAAGCACAGTATAGAAAAGCTTTGATTTTGTGCAAAAGAAAGTTTGTCTAGTTTTATATAGAAGGTGTAAAATATCTCTTTTAAGATCAATGTTTTCAGGCCAGAGAGATCAGAGAAGAGGAAGAAGAGAGAGAGGAAGAGAGAAGAAAATTGGGATTAAAAAATTATGGCTGGCGGCGCCAGCTATTAGCTTTTATATTAGGGCGACCCAACTTATAAAAATAAGAGGAATTACATGAGTGCCCTTGCGACACTAAAGAATAGAAAAATAAATAAACAGCTAGGAGAAACTAACTGATTTCAAAACTCCCCCTCAAGTTGGGACGTAGATATCAATCATGCCCAACTTGTCACATAAATCATTGTTCCGCGGATGATGTAACCCCTTGGTAAAGATGTCTGCAAGTTGATCTGTGGAATTGACATATGGAGTGCACAATTCCCCATTTATAAGTTTTTCCCTAATAAAATGCTTGTCAACCTCAATATATTTAGTTCTATCATGAAGTACTGGGTTGGCAGCAATATTTATAACAATTTTGTTATCACAATACGAGGATATGGGGCCATCAACAGGAAATCCTAACTCATTCAACAAGTTCTTTATCCACAGCTTCAGCCACTCCATGAGACATTGCTCTATATTCAGCTTCAGCACTAGACCTCGCTACAACATTCTGTTTCTTGCTTCTCCACGTGACTAGGTTTCCTCCCACAAAGGTACAATACCCACCGGTAGACTTTCTGTCATTAACTGATTCGGCCCAGTCAACATCAGTATACACCTCAACCTTCAAGTGGCCATTCTTCTGGAAAAGTAAACCAGCCCCTGGAAACTTCTTTAGGTACCCGAGGATTCTATCGGTTGCCTCTAAGTGTGTAGTCTTAGGAGCATGTATGAATTGGCGAAGAACACCCACAGTATAAGCAACGTCCGACTGTGTCATAGACAAATATAATAGTCTGCCAATAAGTCTTTGGAATTGTTTTACATCCTTGATAGTCTCACCTTGACAATCACCCAATCTGTGGTTCGAATCAATAGGGAAGTCAACAGGCTTGAGTCCAAGTTTTCCTATATCTTGTAATAAATCTAGGATGTATTTTCTTTGAGAAATGAAGATCCCCCTTTTTGAACGGGCCATTTCAATTTCAAGAAAATACTTTAAGGAACCTAGATCCTTCACCTCAAACTGAGTGACTAGGAACTCCTTTAGTCTCTGAATTTCCACTTTCCAATCGCTTGTGATCACTATGTTGTCAACATACACTATCAAGGCTGCAATTTTTCCCTTTCCTTTTTTCACAAATAATGTATGATCAGTCAGACACTGTTTATAACCAATTTGTTGTACAACTAGCTGAAACTTGCTAAACCAAGCTCTCGGTGATTGTTTTAGTCCATACAAGGACTTCTTTAACCTACACACCTCTTTTTGGTCTTGAACATAGAAACTAGGAGGTTGCATCATGTACACCTCTTCTTCAAGATCACCATTCAGGAAGGCATTTTTAATATCTAACTGGTGGAGATCCCAATCAAGGTTAGCAACAAGAGAAAAAGGAACTCTGAAAGAATTCATCTTAGCAACAGGAGCAAATGTCTCTTCATAGTCTACTCCATACACCTGAGTAAACCCTTTCACCACCAACCGAGCTTTGTACCTTTCTACTGTACCATCAACCTTGTGCTTTACTGCAAAAACTCACTTGCAGTGTTGCACCCTACCGGTTCCTTTCCCACAGGAAGGTCCACTAATTCCCATGTACCATTTTTATGCAATGCATCGATCTCTTCTTTCATTGTATCTGTCCATTCTGGTACTAAAAGAGCTTTTGCCACATTTTTTGGGATAGGGACACTATCAATGGAAGAGAGAAAAGCATAAAAGGAGGATGAGATGTTCTCATATGAGATAAAGTGGGAGATAGGATGTTTGGTGGTACAGGACCTAACTCCCTTCCTTTGTGCAATAGGGATGTCAAGGTCATTGGCTGAAGAAGAATCAATAACAATAGGATCAGGAATGTCAATAGGAATAATAGTACCTGGTGGGATGGGATCTGTTCCCAGTGAATCTGGTGATGTTGGCGGTACAGTTTCAAGTTGCTCTACAACTTTTTATCCCAGCTGGCCCTTGCGACGATGGAGAAAGACACGAAACAGAGGATCAGGTAGAGGAGGTAGCACTTGAAATTGTTTCTCCTCCACCCTATTCTCCCCCTGAGGAAAAATCAGAAAGAAATGATCACTCTCAAAGAAAGACACATCCATAGAAACATAGTATTTCCGAAAAGCAGGATCAAAACAACGGTAACCCTTTTGAGAAGAAGGATAGCCCAAGAAGACACAAGGGAGCGCATGAGGGTCAAGCTTACCATGGATAGGAGACAAGTTTTGAACAAAACAACGACAACCAACACACGAATGGGAATAGAAAAAAGGGGGTTTTAGTGAATAGGAGCTGATGAGGGGCCTTGTACCCTAACACCCAAGATGGCATACTTTTGATTAGATAGGTAGCACATAACACAACATCCAACCAAAAACGTTTTGGAACACTCATATGGATGAGTAACCCACGAGCTACTTCAAGTAGATGGCGGTTTTTTCTTTCTGCAACACCATTTTGTTGAGGAGTTTTTGTACAAGAACTACAATGGATAGACCCGCACGAAGCAAAGAACTCTGTGAGATCACTGTGGAAGTATTCTTTGGCATTGTTAGGCTGGAAAATTTGGATCTCTGTCTGAAATTGGGTGAATATCATGTATTGGTAATCTTTTACAATCTTTGGTACTTCATCCCTGGATCGCATGGGGTACACCCATGTATATCTAGAATAGTCATCAATAAAAGTAATGAAATAGTTATAGCCAAGCTCAAATGGTAAAGTAACGGGGCCCCAAACATCAGAATAAACAATATAGAAAGGAAAATCAGATTTATTATTTCTTGAAAAAAAGATTTCTACAATGTTTGCTCAATTGACAAGTTTGACATTTGAACCTAGACAATGACACTGATTTAAATAAATTCAGAAGTAAGACCTTTAGAGACTCAAAAAATAAATGATCCAAACGACTATGCCATAAGTAAACTTGACTCATACTAGACTGACTTATAGACTCAAAGACCGCAAGACTAGATTTGTTCTCTAGCATATAGAGACCATCCACCATACAATCTCTACCAATCATCTTCCTTGAGTCCAAATCTTGTAGAACACAAGAAGAAGGGAAAAAGGTCATTGAACAGTTTAATGAATTTGTAATGCTATTGACAGAAAACAAGTTTATAGGTAAATTTGGAACATGTAATACATTAGAACGGGTAAGTCCAAAAGGAAGGGCTATGGTTCCTTGGCCAGCTATGGTGGAAAAATAACCATAAGCTAATCTCACTTTGTCCCTACCAGATAAAAGTTGATAGGACTGAAAGCAATTTTACTTACCCGTCATATGGTTTGAGGTTCCAAAGTAAATTATCCAAGGGGAATTAGGTAATGGGAAGACACATGGAAGGTTGTGGTAGGATTACCATTACCTGAGGTAGATGCAAAAGAAGTTGAGGCAGGAGGAGCAGAATCCATCTGGCGGATTGCTCTCCCATACAGATCCAAGTGGTCACAAAAAGAATTAATGATATCTTCCCGGAGATCAACAACGGATGGGTGGTCCTGGTGAATAGCAGTAGATGATTGAGGCTCCTGAGAGGCCAAGTTTGCTGTATTGAACCTTTTTTGACTATGCTGTCCCAACTTCTTATTCTGATCTGATTTCTTACTCAACTCTTGGGCGCACTTTGGCTTTCCATGGAGGTCCTAGCAAGTATCTCGGGTATGTTTGGCCTTTTGGCAATGAGTACACCATAACTTATCCTTATTTTCCACTCTCTTTTGGAAGTCACCCTTTTTAAAGGAATTTTTGCTTCCTACATCTATACCCCCTTTAGCTACTAAGGCAATCTGCTCCCCCTCGAAGCTATTCATTACACTTTGCCTACTCTCTTCGGACTGTACTAGAGCATACACTTCTTGCACTGAAGGTAGATTTTTACTTCCTAATATCTGAACTCTGAGACTCATATACAGGGTTCAACCCCAAGAGGAAGGCAAAGACCCGTTGTTGGGAAACCAGAGATTTGTAGGCCTTAGCATCAGCATCACACTTCCAATCAATGTTTTGATAGTGATATAGTTCTTTCAAAATTGAGGTCAAATTTGAATAGTAGGCTGAGAGGGTCCTCTCCCCCTGCTTACATGTAGAGTGGGCAGCTTGCAACTGGTATATTTTGGCATAGTGGTGTTGCTCTGAATAGGTAGATTTTGCCTGCTCCCAAATCTCAACAGCTGTTTCAGCCCACATGAAAGTCTTCCTGACTGGAGGCAACATAGACAGTAACAGTCATGATATCACCATGCTGTTTTCCTAATCCCACCTATCCTGCTCTACCCCCTGAGACTTTGGTTCTTTAGTTTTACCATTAATATAGCCCACCTTCCCCCTGACTGTTATGTATAATTTGATTCCCCCTGACCATTCTAGGTAGTTAAGACCATCAAAAGGTATCACAGCCATGGGAAAACTCATGTCAAATACCCCACTCACTCCACCTTGACTGGAGGGGCCACTAGACAGGATAGAATCCTCAGAAGACATATTATAAGATTTAGGTTCCCAGATCAGGTCTGTTCAAAAAAGGTCACAGTTCAGTCACAAATCATTAACAGTTCCGTTCAGATTGGTTCAGTTCAGCCACTGTTTAATTACAGTTCAGTCAGTTCAGTCAGTTCAGTCAAAGTTCAAACCCTAATTCAGTTCAGCTACAGTTCAGTCACTGTTTAATTACAGTTCAGATTCAGTCAAGTATAAATTTTAGGAATACCACACAGATCAGTTTGTCTGTACATTGCTGAAAGACAGTTCAGAAACGAAACTGGGGCTAGGCTGACTTTGTATGTACCCTTTTCATCACTTTTCTTGGATACACAGCTACTGGAAATGCTTCCAAGGAAGGTAGCCGGCCACTGTCTTACAGTTACAGGTCATTTAGGCCTACACTGCCCAGTTGTCTGGGTAAAAAAAAAAAAATTCAGGACTACACAATCCACAGTTCAAAGAAACCTAGCAGTTTCATGTCATCTAGACCTCCAAAAACCCACTTACCTGAGTACAAGAGAGGATCACACGATCCACAGAAGATAGATTTATCCTCCTTCCTTAAGTGTTTCTTGGCACACGCCCAAGGAAGAAGAGAAGAAGACTAGCAGAACACCCTTCAGATCAGTCTGATCTGCTTCTTGATCAGATTTGATCCACAGCAAGGAGAGTAAAAAAAGGAAACTTTATCACACTCTTTCTGATCTCAGAAGGCCTGCTCTGATACCATGTTTTCAGGTCAGATTTATCAGAGAAGGAGAGGAAGAGAGGAGGAAGGAAGAGGAGGAAGAGAGAAGAAAATTTGGATTCAAAACTTATGGCTGGCGGCGCTAGCTATTAGCTTTTATATTAGGGCGACCCAACTTATAATAAAAATTACAGGAATTACAAGAGCTCCCCTGCGGCACTAAGGAACAGAAAAATAAATAAACAGCTAGGAGAAACTAACTGATTTCAACAATCAATAACATATTTATTTTCCTAAGAAGCAAAACTAAAAACAAGAAAAGAAAAGAAAATATACTTGCTTATAATGAAATATTGCAAGGCCTCCCTAACTGTTGAAATTCTCCCAATATCCAGCATATCTTGAGGATCATTTGACCAAGAGATATATGCACAAGACAGAATGGAGTGACGAAACAAAATTTACGCACACACATATTCATGTGCACATACATGTGTGTACATACCTACATGCATACATATTTAATAATATTTATATATACAAATATGACGACATATTGGTTCGGGTTGGGTCAGGTTGCACAAGACCTCAACCCTAACCCGAAGTCAAACTTAGTCCGATCCAGTCCAACTTGATCTTTTCGGGTTCAGTTTGGGCTAACTTGGCTCAATTGCATCTCACTGTATTTGCTTATGCTTGAGAATGAGAATTGGCATAATGAGCTACCTATTAATAACTGAATGTGTGTGTATGTCACATTTTACAGAAGTAGGTTACTCACTAAGTGATTGATTTTGTTATTTGATTTCATAGGCTATGGGATCTTGGTCAGCAGCGATGTGTGCATTCTTATGCTGTACATACAGACTCTGTTTGGGCACTAGCGAGCACTCCAACATTCAGCCACGTTTATAGTGGTGGGAGGGATCTTTCTGTAAGTATTGTTTCCATTAAATTATTTGTCTTGGAAAAAATTCCTCCCCCCATTCCCAACAAAAAAGGAAAAAGTTATTTTGGTTCTTTATAGTTTATATGCTGCAACTTCTGTCACTTTCATCTATAATCCTGGTTGCTATTTCAGTTATACCTGACGGACTTGACGACAAGAGAGAGTGTTTTGCTTTGTACAAAAGAACACCCTATTTTGCAGCTGGCCTTGCATGATGACAGCATATGGGTTGCAACTACAGATTCTTCTGTACATAGGTGGCTGGCTGATGGCCGTAACCCTCAGAAGGTTTTTCAAAGAGGTGGTTCATTCTTGGCTGGCAACTTGTCCTTTACCAGGGCCAGAGCTTGCTTGGAAGGCTCTACTCCTGTAAGTTCTGTCTGCCCTAATTTATTTTATGGTGAAAATTTATTTTGTAATTGCATTTCATGGTGAAAATTTTGATGCCTGAGGAATTAGTCCTAATTTGAGATAAACTGGTACCTGTCATTATTATGTTAACAATATATTGAACTTAACAACACTGATAATATATATATATATATTGAACTTAACATTTCCTCCAGGTTCCATTCTCCACTACCTTCCAGGTTTGCTTTTTTTTTTTTTTTTTCTTAAGACAATTTGCAGGAAACACATGTTTTCTTTTATTATAGTTCTGGCCTTGTAGGACACTTTTGAGACTGCATTTGATTGCACATATTAGTAAACCACACTATTTCTGCCTTTTGTTTCTCCTTCACATGTTCTCTTTTAGTTTTGACCATGAAAACTTTTAAAGCTTCACTTTCTGTAGCTTTGCATGCAGTGCAGTTTAGTTCAATATGTGATTTAGTCCTTTACAAGTTAGTTTGCTTTTTGGTTGCAGAATAGATATATGTTTAGGGTTGAATGAAACTTCCAACAAGTTAGGGTCTATTTCTTGTTGGGAAGGTAAAATCTTAACCTGAGAAGTATTAGAAAATTTGAGTTTCAGAGAGGCCACTTCGTGCTAAAAATGATGGAGGTTAGGACTTAGGACTGTACTGTGTCTAGTCCATCCCTTCCAATTGGACAGCCGGGACCAGCCTTCATAATGGAATTTTGACAACTTGATCTTGCAAGGCCATAAATGATTTCATGAATGACATTTTTCCTCCACTGAAAATGTCAGGTTTCTTTGTTAAAAATGTCTTTCTTTTCTTTTGCTGAACTTATTTTTTCTAGGTCCTTGGAGCTTAAAAAAAAACTTTCTTTTCTAGGTCCTTGAAGCTTATTATTTGATGTGGACCATGTATAAGGGGCCATTGCTTGAAGCAATGGTAAATTCTCAAGATGACAAGTGTGAGAATGCAGGTTCATGTCTTACAGTGCCCACTTCATGCAAGATATTGTCGAAGGTTAGGTCTGTATATGGTCAGCTGGGACCAACATTAATGGCCTCTAGAATTAGACCATGTGACTTTCCCAACCTTTTGTCTCAGTTATGAGCCAGTCGGACTGGTGACCTAGTGACTAGTCACAATCCCAGTTTGTATCAACCTCTAATGGGTTATATTACAAAACCCATTGATTTGGTCAATGACTTGCTGACCTGGATGGTTGAACTGTTGATCCAGCTGAACTGTTCAGTGGGTCATTGGGTTTTTATACCCTTTTATCATTTTTTTGGAATTTTTTGAACTGCTGACCCATTGATCAGGAGGAAAATGGTTCAACATCTGGGCTAGGTTTTAAAAATGGGGGTCTTTAGTAGGCTGACTCATACTGAGTTTATTTTTTTTGTAATACTTTAAGCCTTGTAGACAATTCAATGTTCATAAGAGTTTGGTGAAAGTTTTAATACTCTCTGCCAACCCCCAACCCTCCTTTTCCAAGCTTGGTACCACAATGTATGATAAGCTCACACTGAATATGGCACTGAACAGAATGGAATGGTGAAAGGCATGGAACAGGATTCAAGTAGCTGACATCATATAGTTGGCAAAAAGCTTAGATAATGATGATTTTAAGCCTTGTAGACCATAGTATGGTGTAGGGCCTATAACTATGTGTATCATTTTCAGTTTTCTAGCGCCTACCATTCAATACATGGTTATACTATGTGCCAGACTGGGCTCCTGTGGCGGCTTTTTGGTACATTTGGCAGAAGGCAGTTATTAGGATATTCAAGCACAAAAGTAGCTCCACTGATTCAGTGTTTTAGAAAATTTTGGGAAAATGTTTTCTTGGCTTTCTGTGAACAAATTGTTTAAGAACAGAATTTACAATTCTTTTTTTTTTTTTTGTATATAATAATCTTTTTATAAAGCAGGGTTTGGGGGTATAGGACTGCATGGGCAGTGATTGTAAAATCCCTGTGTACAGCAGCCTGTTGTACATGTTTTCTCTCTTTAATGATATTATTATTCTTTACCTCTTCTCCAGAAAATAAAAAAAGAAAAAACAAAGCTGAGACAGACTGGACCAAAAATTAGCTTGAAATGATGATTGCCACGTTTCCTTGTTTTATTCATTTGGACACTGCAAAGAAAGAAGGGTTCAGTTGCAGCTCAAAAACCTCCATAAAGACTGACATTGCAGAGATCAAATTGCAAGGTCTATTTGACTTGCTGCATTTTTTAAATGCTGTAAGGTTATCTCTATATCCCATCCCTCCTCCCAAGACTACCAATAGTTGGGAGCAACATTGGATAATGGCCATTTTGGATTTGTAGACCATATATTGCCTTTTCTTTGTTTTAGTTATCTTTAGTAGGTTGGCCTTTAGTTTGAAGTTTATCTTGGTAGTACTAAGACCAATCTAGATATATATTTCCTATTTCCAAGTATAGTCTCTCACGACCCTTTTGCCTTTCCTCAAAAATACTCCAGCAAACTGCAAATGGAATGCAGCTCCAAAATATCTTTGCCTTCTTGCTTCCATGTATAACAGGCCACGAAGAGAAAATCCCTTTGGGAAGCTTTTGTCTTCACATGCCTTTACTCAACAAGTAGAGAGTAACCCAACATAAACTTAGTGAAATTGCAATGAATGAAAAGATGCCTGTTCTCTTCTATGTAGTTGCAGCATAAGTAGCATCTATTTTTCATCTGAATTCTCCTCTTCTTAGCAGCCAAGTTGAAGCTTCCACCCTAGGTGATGATAACATATTTCTTTGTTTTATGTTTGGACATTGTAAAAGGTTCAATTGAAGCTTAAAAGCTCCAAGAACAATGCAAGGATTAGATGGAAAAATACATCTGATTCACTTATTTTTTTCATCATCATTGAATTATCTCTCGGTATCCAATCCTAAGTGTACCCTGATTTGTACCCAATTTTGAATTAACATTATTTCTCATCTGGAAGATGGTGGGCGTTGGTGCAACGGTTGGGTTACTCCATTGTGACCTGGGTAACCTGGGTTCTAATCTTGGAAATAACCTCTCTGTATGTGCACGAGTCTCCCTGCATTGGTGGGAGACTCGTGCACTGCACTGGGCTGCCTTTTTTATTATATCTCATCTGGAACCTAAGTGTACCCTGCAATGGGGAACACCATGAGCTCCTGTGGCTTCAGTGACATGTACTATCTATGTTTATGTAGCCCAGATACAACCCCAGAAGCTTCTCCTTATGTTGCATTAATACTATTAAAAAAGTACAACTGGCACCAACCAAAGGATGGCTAAAAAGACCAAAATCATAAACAGCCTACAAGGAAGCCCAAAATGAAGCCCCCCCCTATTTACTCCTTGCTTTGCTAGAGCATCATCCATTCCATTTTCTCATCTTCTTACCCACTTACACTGTACCCTTAACTCCCTTGTTAAGTACAATATTTCCCTTAACTGTTGCTTGTAAGGCCATGCACCTAAAATTCTTACCTGCATCCAGCCGGTTACCAGCTAGGAGTCACCTTCCACTTTTAGCTGTTGCATACCCCGCTGCTTAGCCGGTCTAAGACCTTGTATTAAGGCCTTTATTTCTGCCCGAAGTGAGTCTCCCACCCCAATTGGACCCGAGAAGAGGGCCAGCACTTTTCCTTCCTCATCTTTGAAGATTCCCCCAATGCCTGAAGGACCTGGGTTGCCTAGAGAACTTCCATCAAAATTCAGCTTCACTCTAGCCTGTAGAGAAGGGGACCAACTCTCCTACACTATATGAGAAGTGGAGGAGGAAGTAAACATAGCACTCCAACCTCTAACCAAATCATCATAAGAGAAGTCCTTGAAGAGTTGCAGAATTTTCAGCAAATGTAAAATTTTGATGGTGATGCCCTCGACAAGTGCTTCCTTTGATTTTTCCCTCCCTTGGAAGATCCTATTGATCATTTCTTCCCAAATTGACCATATGATGGCTGCTCTTGTTATTCTCCACATCACCCTACCCTTTTTCTTTGGTTGATGGAAAGCTAGGGTCAAAAAGGCTTAGCACACACGATGGGGGGTTCCAGCTACAACAAAAGAGAGAAGAGAACCAGTCCCAAATGTAAGAAACAAAAGGACATGATATAAATAGGTGATTCACCGTCTCACCATTCCTCAGGCAAAGGCAACAAATGTTAGGGGACAGGCACCAGTTTGGACTTTTTCTTTGAAGTACATCCAAGGTATTGATCTTTTGGAGCACCACTTCCCACTTCCCAGAAAAAAGCCCTAACCTTTGTTGGAACAGGAGTAGACCACACTTCTTTCATAGTAGGAGACTGAATTAATTTATCAGATCTTGATTGCAAATGAGTGTGTAGAGGAGATGAGGAGATCTAGGAAAAGCAGTTTTGTTTGTTAGCTGGACTTGGAGAAAGCCTAGGATCTGGTGGATTGGCAGTTTCTGTTAGAGGTCACGAGGAATTGTGGGTTTGGGGAAAAGTGGTGCAGTTGGATGATGGGTTGTGTCAGTAATTGTCACTTTTCCATCCTAGTAAACGAAGTGGTTAGGGACTTGTTTCCAGCCTGTAGGGGCATTAGGCAAGGGGATCCCCTTTCACCTTTTCTCTTTACCTTGGTAGCTGATGCTTTTAGTCAAATTATCACTAGGGCTGATAGGGAAGAGGTCATAAGGGGGTGGAGAATAGGCAGAAACCATGTTACAGTTCTGCATCTTCAGTTTGCAGATGATTTAATAATATTTTGTGATGGAGGCTGTTGAAATAGCTTAGTTTGTTCTGGTTCTTTTATTCAGTTAATTTAATGATATTCTGTTTATGACTGTAAGTGCTGCAGGGGCATAAGAGTCCTTTCCCCATCTTTTAAGTGTCACCCTATATGATATAATATATTTTGGCACCATCAGAACTGATTTGATTCCCAAACACTTTCTCTTCTCTTCTCCCTTCTTTCTTCTCTCTTGCCTCTCTTCTCCCTTATTTCTTTTGTATTTTTCTGTTAATAGAGGCTTTAGTGAGGCTTTGGTGAGAGCTGCAAAGCAGGGATTAATTTGGAGAATGAGGAGATCGAGGCTATTTCCCATTGCCTTGAATGCTCTACTTCCTCTTGGCCTATGTCCTACTTTGGGTTTCCATTAGGGGCAAATCCTAGGGAGAGTTGGTTCAGGACTCCAGTCATCATGAAGTTTGAGAAGAGGTTAACGGTGTGGACTAAAAATTACATCTCATTGGGTGGAAGGATTTCATTGATAAGAGCTACTCTTACTAACCTACCTACTTAGTCTTTAGGATACTGCCTAGGGAAGCAAAGAAATTAGAAAAATTGATGAGAGACTTCCTTTGGGATCCAGGAGAGGGGAAAAAAGATCATTTGATCAGATGAGAGGTTGTGGGTAGAAGCAAAGAGGAAGGGGGATTAGGTTTAGGAAATTTGGTCAAAAGGAATTTGGCTCTACTAGGTGAGTGGTTATGGAGATGGTGAAGAGTATTCATGGATGCTCAGAGAATGGATGGGAAGTTGGTGCATCAAGAAAGGGCTAACATGGCAACACCTTGGAAGGCAATCCACAAAATTCTCCCAAAGTTTCTCAGTTGTGTTCGGTATGATACTTGTTCTGGGACTTCTGTTTGTTTTTGGGAAGACACTTGGGATGGGGATCTCACTCTTAAAGATCTTTTTCCTTCCTCGTTTTCTGTTTCTTGGTTAAAAAATGAGTCAATTTCAAAGTTCCTTCCTTCTCCGTTAAATCCATTGGCCTTGTCTTGGGATTTGGGTTTTCGTCGAGGGTTAAGGGATGAGGAAGTTGATAGCCTGGCAATTTCAAAGTTCCTTCCTTCCTTCCTGTGGTTTCTTTTTTAAGTCACTTTGTAATACCTCCTCTTAATAGGCTTTCCTGTCCAAAGAAGTCTAGTGTAGGCCGATCCCCCCTAAGGTAGTGGCTTTTTCTTGGGAAGTGTGCCATGGGAAAGGAGCAGCCAGGCATTGAAGGATTACATCTTAAATATGGCAATACATTGGTTAAAATCTATGGAATTGTTTTATCCCTTCTCCTTTAATAACCTATGGAGGAACTAGACAACAGTAGCAAGCTGCTCTTCCATAAAGGGATGGGGTTTCTACAAACTAGGCCCCACTTCCACAAGGTTTCCTGAAACTGGATTTTGATGGCAACAACCAGGGCAACCCAGGGTCCTCTGGTCTGGGAGGAGTTTTGAGAAATGAGGCTGGAGAGGTGGCATCTCATGCCTCTCCAAGGGATTATATCTTCCTCTTGATCTTAATGAAATGTGATATTATTTATCAAAAAAAAAAAGAAACAAGAACAAGAGAAAAACCTTGAGGGGGATTCCGACCTGTAGAGATGATGGGCCGAATGGGCCTCAGTTTCTTTATTTTTCTTCAGTTATGTGATGGTGGGTCGAATGGGCCTTAGTTTCTTTGTTCTCTTTAAGTTATGTGTATGACTTATGTTTGTTAGTAGTGGGCCTTAGTTATGGGCCTGTTTTTCTCTTTTATTATTGTCTTTAGTGCTGACTGCCCTACTAAGGGTAACCATGTAATTGTCCTCATTATTACAATCGAAGAATAAAGATATTGTTGGGGGCTGAAGAGAGGATTAAACAACTCTCTTTTCTCCTTCCCTTTCTTCCATTTCCTTCCTCCATCACTTCTCTCTTTTCCATCTCCTTGAATCTTCTCCTCTCATGTTTTTTCTTTTCTCTTGTTTTAGATTATTGCAGGTGGGATTTACAACTTAAATTCTACTATCCACACAAGTCATGTATGCTTTCTACTACATGAACCCTCAGACTCACGTAAGGAAGAAATTACCTTGAATTTATTCAAAGAAAGGGAATACAAAGAAGGGAACTTATCCTTTTAAGGGAGTGTTCCCACACCAAATATCCTCCCAAAACAGAACTTTGTTACCTAAGCACACATCATACCTGGTGTATGGTTGAAAGGAATGCAGGAGATCAACAATGGCTTTCCAAGGAGAAAAGTGAGAAGCCCTTGAGTCGACACCAGCATCCCATCCATTTGCTTCCAAGCCATGTATGTTTTCTACTACAGAGTGTCATAAACTGTTTGTCTCTAATGGAAACCTCCACAACCACTTCCCTAGCAAAGCCAAATTTCTTAACCTAGGGTAAAGAGGAAGGGGGTCTCCTTGTCTATGGCCCCTCTTAGTAGGAAAGAAGTCCCCAACTACTCCATTCACCATGACAGAATAGTGACAAGTAGTGATACAACCTTTAATCCATTTGCAGCATCTCTCTCCTAAACCTTTGTTTCTCAAGATGAAGTTTGCAAATCTGGCCCTTTTCTCCTTTTCTTTTCCTATAATCCATGCACTCATTGGCGATTAGTATTTGATCAGCAATTTGTCTCCCTAGCATGAAATCCCCTTGATATTGAGAAATTAAACTAATAGGCCTAAAGTCCTTGGGTTGAACTGCATCCACTTTCTTGGGGATTAAGGCTATAAAAATAACATTTGTACCCAAGTTACAAATCTTGGTAAAAGGCCATTGTGAAACCATCTGGGCCTAGGGCTTTTGATCTATCCATAGAGAACAAGGCATCTTTTATTTCTTGAACCTCAAAAGGCCTCTCTAAGGGTTCCAGAAGCTCCCTCTCTCTGATTTGCCAGTCAAAACCCACTAAGGGTTCCAGAAGCTTCCTCTCTTGGCAACACTTCTCCATTCCACTCCAACCTTACTACATTAATCTTCCTTTTTCTTCCATTTGCCAAATTATGAAAGAACCTTGTGTTAACCATCCCCTTCTTTTAACCAGTTGCATCCTGCCTTTTGTCTCCAGCTTACCTCTTCCTTCCCTAGGGTTTCCTCTAATTCTTGTTGCATTATTTATTTATTTTTATCATTAACAGAAAACTTTTATTAATAAGAAAGATTGAAATACAAAAGGTAAACTCTCTTAACTCTCCCCCTAGAGAGAAAATTACAATGTAGCCTAAAACAATTGCCTTTTCCCATCCCCTGTTTGGCCAATGCGTCTGCAAAAGAATTGGCACACCTTTTAACCCATTATGTACGCACTTCCATACCCTGAGTTAACCATTTGAATTGTCTTCGCTCGTTAATGTATGTCCACAACCCATCATTTGCCTTCTCTATCCAAGAATCTGCCCTAGAAGGGTCCAAGAAGACCTTTTGCAGAATTTGAACTAAAGACCACACCAAAACCAACTCTAATTCTTTGAGACTTCTTCTATACCCCAAATCCCAATTGAGTTGAGTCCCTAGACCAGAAAAGTCAACAAAGGAGGATGCAATCTTATTTTTGTACCTAGAAAGGGAGAATAAGGAAGGGAATTGATCTTTAAGTGGTACCTCCCCCACCCACACATGTTCCTAGAACCTCACCAAATTTCTGGAGCACAAATTATACTTGACAAAGGGTAGAAAAAGAGGGAAGATAGCATGAATAGCTTTCCAAGGTGCTACAGTAATTACTCGAGATGAAATTCCTGCGTCCCAACCATCAACCGCCAACCCATGTATGCTCTTAACCACCTTTGTCCACAATTTATCCTGATCCACCAGAAATCTCCACAACCATTTCCCCAACAAAGCCATTTTCCTCTTCTGAATGTTCCTGATTCCTAAACCCCCCTGAATCCTTACTTTTACTCACCATTTGCCATCCAACCCTATGATCCTTCTTTTCCTCTCCAGGCTCCCACAAAAAATCCCTCATTAACTTCTCTAACCTTCTACAAATCCTCAAAAGGCATCCTAAAAACTGACATGAAATAGACTGGCTGATTAGCCAAAGTAGATCTAATCAGAGTGATTCTTCCACAAAGAGAGAGATGGTTCCTTTTCCAGAATTCCAGGAGGCTAGCCTTTATGAGAACCTATCCACTACCAGGTTCCAAAAGTTCATACTTCTAGGATTTCCGCCCCAAAGGTAGCCCCAAGTAATTCAGTGGCCATTCACAAACCTCACAACCCAAAATTCTTGCAGAATTAGCAACCTCTCTTTCAGATTAATGCCTGCCACACAGCCCTTACTGAAGTTAACTTTCAGATTAGGCATCTTCTCGAAAACTTGAACTACCTCCTTCAAATTCCTCACCCAGTTTAGATCACATCCCTCACAAAACAAGATAGTATGATTAGCAAACTGCAAATGGGTGACTGGCACTCTCTCTCTTCCCACCCTCCAACCTCTCACCAAACCTCTCAAATATGCTCTCGAGATAAGGATACCTAGCACTTCAGCTACTAGGGTGAAAAGGAAGGGAGAGAGGGGTCCCCTTGTCTAATACCTCTAATAGCTGGAAAATGATCCACTATTGCACCATTCACTGGAATTAAGTAGTAACAAGTACTTCTGCAGCCTTTAACCCATTTTCACCATCTATCCCCAAATCCAAAGTTCCTCATCACTTCCAGCAAAAATTCCTAGTCCACCAAGTCATATGCTTTCTCTAGATCAAGCTTAAAAATCAACCCTTTCTTTCTAGATCTTTCTCTCCAGATTTGGTCTGTGATTTGCCTATCGATAACAAAGACACCTTGATTTAAGGATATAAAAGAAGGAAGCACTGATTTACATCTTCTTGACAGCACCTTGGTAATAATTTTGTAAAGACTATGGACCAGACTAATGGGCCTAAACTCCTTCAATTAGATTGCCCTATCTTTTTTCGGAACCAAAGCAATGCAGGTAGAATTTAAATCTGGATTTATTTCCCTCTACTAAAAAATCATCAAACACCTTTTGGTTGTCCTCCTCCAAAATGTCCCAGTAGTGCTGGTAGAAGGCCATAGTAAATCCATCTGAACCTGATGCTTTAGATCTATCCATAAAAAAAACCGCTTCCCTTATTTCTTCCAAAAGGAACCTTCATTCTAGCCAATTCTTTTGCTTTCCCATCATTCTTGGCCACTCCAACCCTTCCACATGAAGCCTTCCAGCTAGAGGTTTTCTAAAAATTGACTTTAAATGATTCACAAAGGCTCTAGCAATTTCACTCTGTTGAACAACAGTCTCACCTTCAACCTCTAATTTAGAGATGAGATTTTTCCTCCTTCTGTCATCAGCTAAAGCGTGGAAGAATTTTGTATTTCTATCCCCCTCCTTTATCCAAGTTTGCCTAGATTTCTGTCTCCAACTTATCTCTTCTCTGATTAAGATATCCTCCAATTCCTTTCTTAGTCTCCCTCTTTCCTGCTTCTCTCTTTCTCCAAATATTCCATCATTCTCTTTACTGTCCAGCAAATCAATATTATCAATTTCCTCTTGCTTGTTTGCTTCCAGTCTCCCAAACTTCTGAACATTCCATATCTTGATTTTTGCTTTCAACTCAATATTATCGATTACCTCTTGGTTGAATGACCTTTTATTTATCAATAAATGTAGATGTGCCAGTACTGATTATAAATAAAGAGGATGTCAATCTGTCTTCTGGCCCGATTGTATGTTTATGGCTTCATTGACCTTTCGTTTCTAGTATTAACACTAGAGAACTCATAATTTCCACAAATTTGAGCTTGCTAGCAAAAAATGTAGATTTTAAATGATGTTGATTTCTTGGTTGTGTTGTAGACTCCTTATATGGTGCTGTAGATTTTCTCGTTACATATAGTTGGCCCCTATAGGCAATAGCAGTGATCATGTGCCTTTCTCTCTTTTATTTGAATATAGCTCAAGATAGGAGTCACCTGGTTGACTGAAAAACAAGCATACACAAAATTAGAGAAGACCATTCAATTTCTCCATCCTGTTCTTGATGGATTGGTTGGATTCTAACTATCATACATAGACCAGGTAAAATTAAAACAAAAATTATCTAAATATCCTATACAATCTAAATTGGACATAAGGCCAGTAGGATGGCACTCATGGGCTATGATGTACAGAAGTCTATACATGCTATGTGTACCTGTGTTGGATATTATACTTTCCCAATACTACATTGGATGTTTAGTCTGAGAAACCGTTTTAAATGTTTTATCTTTTCTTGTATTCATTTATCAGAATCATTCCAATTATTTGGTGAATTTACCTTTCTCTGTAGTTTGTCAGCCAATTTACTTAATTAGCATTTTGATAAACTCTTCTTACAACCTGAAATTATTATATTGAACCTGTTTCTTAACTCTCAGAAGTTCTTACCCTGCCCCCCTCCTGGCAGCCTCTTTGTGGGTCTGGTTTGGTTTTTTGGCATTGAGAAGTACTTACTGTTTGACATTTTTCCAGGTCCCTGTTTACAAGGAACCATCTTTTACAATTCCTGGAACCCCAGGAATTGTACAGCATAAAATTTTAAATAATAGAAGGCATGTCCTGACTAAGGTGATTATGATGCTTGCCTTTGACATGCCCATTTTACAGGGTTTTTATTTGTTTTTTTTTTTCTTTTTGTATATACTATGGTCATGATTAAAAAATGCCGGTATTGGTTAATATAGTTTTATAACCTAATCTCCCTTTACTTTTCTTTGGTAGGATACTGCAGGCTCAGTGAAGCTATGGGAGATCACCAGGGGCATTGTGGTTGAGGATTATGGCAAGGTTGCTTGAGTAAAATTGTTCCTTATGTTTGATTGTTGACTAAAGCAATATCATTGTTAGTCATGTGGATGTGCTGGAAAGGAAAAAGTACTGATGATAATGCCAAGTTTTCTTATTTTGTGATGCATTGTTATGGATTAATTATATTGGCTACTTTGCAGGTTTCATTTGAAGAGAAGAAGGAAGAATTATTTGAGATGGTTTGTAAATATAAGATATTTGCATTCAATACCATATACAATTTTCAGTTCTTTAGACGACCTTTCTGTTTTCATTTATTTTTGGCTTCTCCAGGTAAGTATTCCTGCATGGTACACTACGGATACTAGGCTTGGAAGCTTGTCCATCCATTTGGATACCCCACAATGCTTTTCTGCAGAAATGTACTCTGCTGACCTTAACATATTTGGGAAACCTGAGGATGACAAGGTAAATTCTTTAATTGTCTTTCTTTGTATCTTATTTAAGCAATAATATTTTTTGATTGTTTATTTATAGTAATATGAAAACCTTTTCTTTCTTCCCCTTTTGGTGATATAGTGCAGTTACTTGAAAAATGTCTTTAATATTTTGTTCTATAATAAATTAGATGCCCAAAATTGTAGTCATTTTATAGATTATGCAATATATGATAACATGTTGGGGGCTTTTCTTTTTCACATTTTTCTTGATGAAGAATTCTCTAAAACATAGTTGTCAAGCGATCCCTAGGCAACAAGGCGCCCTTGGAGGCTTGCCTCACCTAATAGCGAAGTAATTTTGTACATTGTGTTATAAAATACTTTTCTATTCTTAATTTTTGGAGTTTATAATTTTTAAATAGACATTATTGAACTAAAATATTCATTTTGTGTGTTTATATACTAATTTCTTTTTATTATTTTCTTATTTGTTAGAGTTTAATCAACATAGACATTGCTAAATGTTGTATTGAACCCTCAAAAACTTCTAGACTTGAACCAATATGTAATGAAGTGTGAACCAACATGAAAAAGAATAAATAGTAAATCAAGAAGAAAATAGGAAGAAGAAATAGAGAAGAAACCAAGATTTAACATGCTTCGGCTTGGTAGCCTACATCCATAGGAATAGAAGGAAAAATATCTACTATGAGAACAAGAGATACATGGCTGACCTCTCTACAGATCACAACAAAATATCCACTGTCACTCAACCCTAATCCCACACAACTAATGGCTTAAATAAGAAAAAGACCCAATTATATCCGAATTTTACATAGGCCCCCTTCCTTTCATAAATACATACAAGTCCCCAAAATTTCTCAACATTACAAATTTACCCTTATAACTAGGGATGGATTCGAGTCGAGCCGAGCCAAATACTACCAGGCTTGAGCTCGGCTCGAGCTCGATTTTGAAAAAAAATATTATATAAAAATATTTTTATTTGATATTTAAAAAATTAAGAATTATAATATTTTTATTATATATATATTATTTTCTATCATTTTATTATATATATAATACATATTAAGTATCAAATATATATATATATATATATATATATATATATTCGAGCCGGCTCGCTCACGAGCTCTAGTAGGCTCGAGCTCGGCTCGTTTAATAATCGAGCCAGTGAATTGGGCTTGAGCTCAGTTGAAACTGAGCCGAGCCGAGCTCGAGCAGCCAAACACAATATCTATCTACACCCTCCCTCAAACTCAAGGTGGGGAAGCCAACTTGAGTTTGCAAGTAAGGATATTGAAGCAACCTCCATGAAAATTATTGTATTGTTGAAGCAACAACCATGAACTTGAGATGTTGAAGGGGCCTCTTAGAAACCAAAGTTGAATGAACAAATGTTAGAAAGCTAGAGTAGAGCCAAGTGATGTTCTAGTAATCACCAAACTAAAGCTGGCCAATACAAAACCAACACATATCATGCCAAAGAATTGAAGTTAGCCATCAAAAGGCCAATCACAACCATTGTGCTGAAGACCCAGCAATGTCAAACAACTAGATAATCGGAAATGCTAATAGAATTACCAAAACAAAGTTGGCTAGCGGAAAGCCAACCGTAGTGAACTCCATAAAATAGAGCTAAGATTTAGAGTTGATCAACAAAAAGCCAACTATGAACTCCATAAACCAAATCGAGTAATCAGAAAGCCAGCTAGATAAAGTGAATTAAAATCCCATGTCACCTAAGGAGATCAAAACTCCAAGGATTTCTTCAACAATAACTCAGAACTGATGAGCATAATAAAGGATCATTGTTCAAACATTTTGTCAAACATCTTCCATGCAAAACATAAGGTAAACAAACCAGATATTGATCGATGATAGTAGATCTATCATTCACCAAAATATTCCAAATATCAAACCAAGCCACAAACAAGATCGGATTAGAACCAATCATAACGATGGAGAACCATTGTAAAAATTTTTCACTATCAAGACATTTCTCGAACACCAAACAGTCACCTTGAGATCCAGTATCACATACTCATTGATAATCATAAATAGATCGGAAAAGTTGTAGAGCTCCCAAAGAAAACACCAAACTTGACTAAATGATCATCTGCCAACCTTTAAGATAGGCCTTGTTTGGCACGTCTTTTTGCGCAGGCTGTTGACTGTTTAGATGCTTGGCAGCCTGTGTTTTGGTCTTTTCCCACTTGGTTGGGAAAAGATCTTGCTGTCAAAAGATGACGCCCTGAAAAGACTCGCAAAGCCCATTTTGGGCTATTTTCGGGGAGCTCCAAATGGAGCTTTTTGACTTTTTTCATCGTGTCTTTGTGTGGAAAGATGTGCGGGAAGATGCACCTTAACCAAACGGTCTTCACGCTGCTAAGATCTTAATGCAAAAGCTCACATTGTCTTTTGGTTATCAAGTCTGCCAAAAAACGATGTCAGCTTTTGGTTATCAAGTCTGCTAAGATCTTAACTGTTCCTTCTTTTCCTTTTCTTTTCTTTTATTGAGGGCTTAAGTTATATTTGGAAGATAAGAGTGTTTGTCTTCCCTTGTTGTAATTATTCTTCTGCTGTTTCAATGAATTTAATGAATCTGTTATTGATCCAAAAAAAAAAAGACTTGCCAAACGACACCATAGGTAATCAAACAATTGATATGCAATATAGAAACCAGAATTTAATTGAAGATATGAACTAGTTCATATGCTAAGGAGGGAAACATAAATCCTTTCGTAGAGGGAGTCCTTCCAAGGAGCCAACAAAAGAGAAAATCCAAAAAAAAAAAAAGCAGCTTTAATAGTATAAAAAAATAAGGACTGGAAGATGCCCTAATTTATCATACAGATCAGATTTCCTTACCCAAATGACCCTTTGATCATCTTTCTCATATAAAAATGACCTGAACTCTAACGCATGCTCTGATACCATGTCAACCAACAAGAAAGAGAATAAATAGTAAATCAAGCAAAAAGTGGGAACTAGAAATAGAGAAAACATCAACATTTAACTTGGTTCGGCTCGGTAGCCTACATCCACGGGAAGAGAGGGAAAAATATCCACTATGATAACAAGTTATACATTGGCTGACCTCTCTACAGGCTCACAACAAAGTATCCGCTCTCACCCAACCCTAATCCCACACAACCAATGGATTAAATGAGCAAAAGACCCAATTATATCCGAATTTTACATAGGCCCCTCTTCCTCTCATAAATACATATATGTCCCCAAAATTTATTTTACAAATATAGCCTTGTAACCTAACACTCTACATGAAGAACTTAAAATTTTCTTTTTCTGTTACAAAAACAAGGGTTTAGCGCCTATGTTTTTTGAATTTTCTTTTCTATCTTCTTTTTCTTCTTATGAATATGTTGATTTCCTATACTTGAACATGAAGTTTATACTTATGAAAATTATGGATAATTATTAAGAAAATATGGTTATGGAACATAGGGAGCTACCATAGGGTATATGTTTTTTACTTAAAAAGATCCATCGCCTAGGTGACTAGGCGACAAGGTGCCCCCTGTCACCTAGCCTTGTCTTGGCACCTTGAAAAGTACGCTATAAAAATTTGGTAACTAATAGATGACAAATGCCTACTGTATAGTTATTTTGTCTTATTCTCAATTCTTTTAGATCGGTAAACTTAAATTTATTAATATGTGAAAAAAAATGATGTTGCATTTAATATATATATAATGCAATTAGATATGTTTCTGTATAGCATTCAATATGGCTTTGTTAAGAAAAATGCTGATGTGTAGTAGCCATACTTACCTTAGCTTTCCTCATCTTGTTAGTTGGCTGAAGTTGTTTATCCTGAATGTTCTGGAAAGTATATTTTACTTAGGGTCAGTTTGGAAGGAGTACAAATATGAATATTTAGAGTGCAAAACAGTGTATTTTGTATGTATTTGTACTGTACATATTTGCATTTGTATTCCTTCCAAACTGAGCCTTAAGTATTGATGTATTTTGGTTCCTACTCTGGAAACCTTTAATGTTTTAGTCTACTACCAAGCTCTCTATTTTAAAACTTCTGTTGTTTTTTGATAGTAAGGATAAATATTTTATTAAAAGGAAAAGAAACTACAAATGATTATGGTTTTTCTTTTTCATTAGAGATAAGGGATAAAAGGTAAGGTATAAGAGCTAGATTTGAAATATGTAGCTCCCCCCTGTAACTTAATGTATCCATTGGAGATAAGTATAGAATTAAAACTATCTGCCCCTTATATGGGTCCCCAATACAGCTTCTGTGAAAGGTAAGGAATTGTTGAGGAATGCCTAATGAAAAAGGGGTAAACTAGTATTTATAATTGTTAACGTGTGATCTGGTTTAGAGAAGGTTTAGGAATGATAGTATTTTGAATTGCAACACACATTTACCATAATTATAAAAACACCCCTGGACCCAAAAAGTTGAAAAGACACCCATAATTCCTCATATATTGAACTATAAGGTGGTATTTGAGGACTGTTGAAATAGGTATTGAAACAAATGCAGAAAAGTCCCCAAACTTTAAAACAACTTAAATCCATGGATAGTATTACCATGCTCTCTGATTAAAAAAGGTCAGTCCAGTGCACCAGGCTGCCACCAATGTGGGGTCTGGGGAGGGACTGATGTAGGCACCTTACCCCTGCACGTATACAAAGAGGATGTTTCCAAGATTTGAATCCTGGTCACCCAGGTTGCATTGGATCAACCCAATTGTTGCGAAGGTCCACCCTCACCATGCTTTCTGATTGATATAAGGTGTAAAATTTATACATCTTTAGTGTTTAAATTAATAAAGATTATTGTTATTTATCAAAAAAGTAGGGGTATAATCTCCACCCCCAATGCTAGTGCTTCATCACAGACAAGTAGGTTGCTAGTTTACTAAAATGTTGAATGGGAATTTTCTAAATTTGAAACCTCTTGTTGATTCAACTTTCAATACCTATTTTATCAGTTATCAAATAACAAATGGTTCATATTGATTGGATCCACTTCCAATATATTAAAACGATTATCATACCTTTATTGCCCAAAGAATATTGAAAATGCATGAATAAAGAAAATTTTTCAGAAAACTCCATTTCTTGAACCTTCCCTAGTCAAATTATCTGCTGCCAGACTTAGCTGATCTTGGAGATCATCTAAACATGACCTCCATACTGGCTGTCAATAATCTAGCCTCTCTTATTGCATGCCAATATGGCCATAAGCCAAATTCAATGGTCTCCATCTATCTAATTATAAGGTGAGAGTCTTCTTAAATAATTAATAATCAATTAATCTTTGATAATCCAATACTTTAGCTAACCTCAGTCCTTTGTAGTAGGGCTGTAGGGGTAGTAGTTCTGCACACATTGAATTACCCTTTCTGATTTCTTAAAGCCCTTCCAATACCTGATCTTTCTGGATTTTTGAGATGCTATTCTTTTTATTATCTTGTTTCTCCTTCTCAAATGGTAAACTGCAAATTTGTTGTTTTATCACTCTGTTGGAGTTCTTATACCCCATTTATGAGCATCTCTTGCCTTAAAAAATACAAGTATCCTTTCCTTCCAAAAGCTATCGAAAGGAGCTAAGTTCCAAATAATATGAATTACCATTGTTTCTTTTTCTGGATTATTGGAGTCAACATGTTTCTCTTCTATTAATTTACATGTACTATGCAGGTCAATCTAGCCCGGGAGACCCTTAAGGGGTTGTTGGCTCATTGGTTGGCCAAAAGGAAGAAAAGATCTGGACAACAGGCTTCAGCTAATGGTGATGTTGCATCAAAGGACATGGCTGTTAGAAACCATTCCCAGTCAAGAATTGAGATTGATGGTAATGCAGACAGTGACTCAATGGTCTATCCTCCGTTTGAGTTCTCAACAGTTTCCCCACCCTCTATAATTACTGAGGGTTCCCATGGAGGTCCATGGAGAAAGAAAATAACTGAGTTGAACGGAAGTGAAGATGAGAAAGATTTACCATGGTGGTGTCTCGATTGTGTCTTGAATAATCGATTACCACCCAAAGAAAATACCAAGTAATGTTCCAACCTCAAGTGCATCTCTCTCTCTCTCTCTCTCTCTCTCACACACACACACACACACACACACATTTCTATAAAACTCTTGCTTCTAAAGGCTTACTTGGACTAAGGTGCTGTCTCTATTTCATTTTTGGGTAATTTCTTTAGGTGCTTATTGTTGAATTTGTAACAAAATAAGTACAATTTTTTGGAGAATGCATTTTCACAACAGCCCAGAGATGTCTGAGCTTCTTGAATATATATGTTCAGATTTTTCATCAGAAATTTATTTACCTGTAAGAAAATCTACATTCTAGGTTGATAAAAACTAGGAATTGCATCTTGTTGATTGTCAACCACCTCCTTTCCTGTTGAACTTAGAAATAGAAGAAGAAAAGTTCTTTGTATAACTTCATTTTGAGTTTTTTATTGTTTGATGTAGATATGACAGTAATTAAATGATTCTTAAATTGAGTTTGTTGTTGTTCTCAACAGATGCAGCTTTTACTTACATCCATGCGAAGGTTCAACTGTCCCAGTCCTCACACAAGGGAAACTAAGTGCACCTCGGATACTGCGGATACATAAAGTATGTGCATTTAATTGTTTGCTTTGTTGTTGATTTATCTTTAGATTGGTCAGAATCTACATGCATGGATTGGTCATATATACACACACACACACAATGTATGTACATCTATTTATTATGATGGTAAGTGGTCTTCCTCAGATGGAGATTGTGTGGATGTTTAACCTTTGGATATTTGACAGGATATCCTGACTATTATTTCTATATACTTTGGCCTTGAATTGCAAATATTTTTGGACCTTCTTTAACAATGTTATGTGTAGTTATGCAGCCATTGGCAAATTCTAAATATATATGAATATAGGGAATGGCATCAGTGCCCTGTTCAAAGCTCAAATTTGTACTTCACGTTTGGGTTTTGGGCCAGTCCATACATGAATTCATACTCAGCATTTGAGTCTTAGCTTCTTATTGGACCAAATTCAGATATCTCTATCTGAATTTGATCCAATCCATTTGTGGCACCACATGAAATCTCTTATGTGGACTTGTTTAAGGAGTTTGGTGAAAAGAATTCTAATCACTGAGTAATAAATTTGTATTATTGATATGTTTGTCCAGGTTGTTAACTATGTCGTAGAAAAGATGGTTCTTGACAAACCATTGGAAGGCGGAAATTCAGATGGAACATATGCTCCTGGTTTGCCTGGGCAATCACAACTTGCAACACTTGGAGGGGATGGTTCATTCCGCCCTGGCTTGAAGCCCTGGCAAAAGCTAAAGCCTTTTATAGAGATCCTGTGCAATAATCAGGCAAGTAATTCTATCAAAGATATTTGAGGAAGTTATCAAGTAGCTTGTTAGCCAACTAAATTAGTTTATGGGTTTTAATGTGTTCATGATTCATGGACCACATGTGAAGAACCAAACTGCTTTATCAATGTTGTTCTAATATCATCATTGCAGGATCCATGTTTCTTTTTGAAGAGACCCTCCCTGTTACACTCTTAACTAGCCTTGACAGGCCAAAAGATCACTGGGTTGCTAGTTCTCAGTGCTAATTCTTCTATATATTCACCGTAACTAGTTACCAAATGGTACCCATTTTCCCACTGGTCATTACCCTTCTATTCTTCTACCTGATTCTAAGTTTCAGTTCTGCTCCAGTAAGTTAAACCTGCCAAAATCAACCTAGTCTGAATTCTTGTGGATTTTCTTCTCATCTCAATTATTTTATTTTTGATTCCTAAACAGAGTGATTTATGAAGAGATGGGGAAAGGTGTGTAGCCAAGTGCAAGTCTCACAGTCTTGACGTAAAATAGTGTAATGCAATTTGCAAACCAATTCCATATATAAAATATATGAAAGGAACCCTGAACTAGACTTTAGAAAGTGTACAATCTCTTAAGGTGCCAATTTTTTGAATTTTCAGGTTCTTTTAGTATCCTTGCTTTTACTACATCTTGAATTTTTCTACAATTTAATATTTGTTTCTGAAAATATCATCTGTCCATGGTTTTTTATATGTATGTAATTGTTTACTCTTTTGGACACTTTAATCATCCCACTCGAGTTAATACTGGTTTAGATTATTGGGTGTGCCCTTGTGCTGTGGTTTTATTTATTTTTTGATATACAAGGAAATATTACACCCAACACAAGACCTGAACACCAAGCATATCTGCTAGAGGTAAGAACTTGAGCTCTTGTTGAGTGGCCAAATCTTCTTGAAATTCTCTCTCTTGTCCTTTATTTGCCAGCCAATCTGCCACCTGGTTTCCTTCCCTGTGAACGTGGTTATATGTAACACTCGACTTTGCCTCTTCAGCTAGCTTCCTACCTTGCAACAGTATGACCTTGCAAGTCCATGTCGTCTTCCCACAACCTTTAAGTGCATCAACAGTTGTTTTGGAGTCTCCTATAATAATGTTATTAGCTTCTAAGTCCACTAGTTGTTTATGTGCTCTGAGAGCTGCCCTCATTTCAGCTGTGGCGATGGTAGAAGATCCAATCGGGCATGCTCCTATTTTTATCTCCTCCATGGTTTTGAGTAACATATCTAAAAGCACATAGATCATTTGTCAGTTTGGGAGGGGGGGTCCATTTGACCCATATGTTTGGTTTTTCAAGTCTTTCCTTACATAGGCCCATCTTCCTTTGGGCTTCGATATATTCTCTACAACTTAATAATGGTTGGTCTATGATTTTAGATGGGCTACAATTTTTGTTTTTGATTTTTTTTTCATTTCTGTTTTTCCATAGGTACCACATGATATAACCTGTTTTCTCCCACACCATATCCGATTCTTCGAGGTGTCTATTTCCCTGAATTTCGTCCCACCATTCTATAATACTTTGGTGTCTGTTCTGATCGGGACCTACAATATTATTACCCATTGTTTGAGTCATGATTAGGTGGGGGTATCTGTGTCTATCTAGTTTTATAACATAAGTGGGAATACAGGATAGTTGGTTAGTGTACTTTTATTACTTAAAGGGGTTAACATTGATTCCCTCTCCACCCCTTGCTTAGCTAACCCATCAGCAAAAGAATTAGCTGATATTTTAACCATCCACAGAATTAAGTTGTATTCCAATGGATGCAGCATAGGAAATCCAGAAGAGTCAGGCATTAGGGAAGCTTTTAGGAACGACTCGGGGGGGGGGGGGGGGGGGGGGGGGGGGGGCGTAATTTTAACTCTCTGGACCAGTTGGTGTTGGAATTTCCATAATATTTCAAGGGATGGAATAAGTTGGTGAAGTAGATTTTCAGGGACTGTTAGTGGAAGGGGAGTAAAAGGAAGAAGTATATGGGCCTTGGAATCTCAGGTATAAGATTAGGAGAATAAGGCGTCATTGGCAGATTGCCTTGCCTGTTAGGGAGTGGATATAGAGGAACTAAAATGGGGTGGGTATCCTTTGTGTTAAAATCAAAACTGTATGGATTGGGCTCTTGGTGGGTCAGGATTAGGCTATGTATCTTCTTGCTGTTTACTCTTGTTATGTATATATGAGTGTGCACCTTGTACATTTATCACTTATCAGAACAATTTCACCTATTACTGATCAAAACAAAAGTTATATCCATGCCTTGTTGACACTGGTCTAGGGAATGATACAAATCCAGACTGAAGTTCATCCAACTTGAAAAATGTTAAACTAGGAAAACGGCTTCCTGAATTGTAATTCCTATCTTTTTATACTTTTATTTGTTATGTGGTTGGTGAGATGATGCCATGTGGATTTCATCTTGTTAATTGTTCAGGTTTTATCCCCTGACATGAGCTTAGCAACGGTGCGAGCTTATGTATGGAAAAAGAATGATGACTTGGTCCTTAATTATAGGATAGTGCAGGGTCGATGATCTCTTCACTCAATGGAAGGAGGTTAGTGGAAGCCTGAATTTTTATTTTCAATTCATTAATGCTATTATCTGCCCTACTACAATCTTCTTGCAGTTGCTTTAAGATGATAAAATTCAGTTGATTTGATGAAATTTTGGCTTCTGAGATCTCTTCTTTAGCGTTCCTAATACAGATGTGTATCATGCAAGATGAATTTGACTTTGAGATCCATGATGGTTCCCCAGGTTTTAAACCTTTTTGTTGAGTTAACCGTAGTGTTTTGTGCCACCTCACCTGTCTTGTTTTAAGTTTTGATTAATAAACATTGAATTTGATGTTCAATAGATAAGTTACTATGTTGTTGATTATATTTATGATATTTAGAGTTTAAGCAGTTTAAATGTACAAGGCTTCAACTTCTCTGTTAGTAATATTATGATCTAATCAATTAGCTAATTGTGCTTTTTGAAATATTTTCTTTCAGATTTAGATTTCCAATTTCTTGTACAATATTTTATTTTTCAAAAGTGGCACTTCACTTTGCCCAGGTGAACACCTCACCTTGCGCCTTAGACCTCTGGCTCTAGGAATCCTTGTGCTTTAGCAGTCCATGCTTTTAAAACAATTAACTTAGTTACTTTAATTGGATTCGTAACTTAGAATATGGAATCCTCACAAAACTCGAATTAGTCCAGGAATAAACCCGATCATTTTAATTAAGTTAGGGTTTGAGAGTATCTACATTTTGCATTCTAAGATATTGCTTTTCTTTGCATTTTTTTTGCTTTCTATCTATAGATGGTTGCTGGATTGGAGTTTCTGGCCTGTGGTGGAAAGGTCAGGCATGTAAATTACAGGAGTATAACTGATTCTTCAAGGCTGCTGGTCATGATTGGAATTGCTTATTGCTTTCTTGTAAATTTGGAAAGCTGATTATTCGACAAAGTGTTGTTGAAAACTTGCAGAGTTTCCTTGGAGAAATTTTCTAGCCTGGTACATGATATTTCAAGACAAGAGTTTGTGTTGCAAGCATGTAGGCAGGTGATTGATGGTCAGGGTGTACTTATTCTCAGCGAAATTGACTGGCTAGAGGCAGGAGGTTATGAAATTGTAAATGAGAAAAAAAAAACGATGTTACAATTGTAGAAAACAACCTTAAAAGGAGCAAAATTAGAGATAAAGACAATGCCAAAAGCTGTGTAGATGAGGATCTGTGGGGCACCTAAAGAACTGTTTTTAGAAAGTATTGTTTGTTGGTAATAAAACAATTTCTGCTTGTGTGAAACTAGTCATTCAATTTATATATTCCTTTTCTTCATCTTTTCTGATGTTCTTCTTTAAGAAAGGTTGGAATATGTAAGATATCTGATGAGGTTTTCCTGATTGCTGATTTCTTGTAATTTCTTCTGTACTTGTTTTTAGCTTACTGGTATAAAGAGGTTATGGGTATTATGTATGCCAGGAAAAAGACACATTTCATACAGAACAGGAAGAAGCCCAGCCCTAGTGGTAAATATCTGGTTATCTGCTTTCAAATTTAATAAGGGTCCTTCATTTTTCTTCTTTTCTTTTTAATTGTGGACATATATAATTCAAACAAAATATGTTTTGAGATGTATATTACAAGTGGAACATGAGACTCTTTGGTGCAGGCGGGTTGATGCTTGGGGGTTGAGAGGGTCTCTTTCTGGTCATTTGTATTTTTTGTATTGTCAAGTCATATTTGATGGATGCTCAACAACTCATTCAGTCTCCTCTCTTTGCAACTTCAACTGCTCCAGAGTTGGATTTGCATTGCACGGGCACTGAGCGCCGAGGTGCCTCCTCGATCTCACCAAGGACTGGGAATCTAGCACATTAATACTTATTTACTTGAATCTCTTCGCCTCCACAAATGTAACGTTACACTGTTTCACTTTCACTAGCACCTTCTGTTAGGACCGGATGGTCAAATTTGTGTAGTGTAACTGAACATGTCCTTGGGGTGTCAATTGGACGGATTTGGTCCAATTCGATCCAGTCCAATGTGAGCCCACTTACTAATGGATTAGACCCAATCCAGTCCAAATCCAATCCAATATTGGAACCAATCCAAACCGAATGAAATATCAAAAATTATATAAAAGCACTTTTATCATTGAAAAAACACTTTTGTAAAAGTACTTTGATAAAAATATTTTCATAAAAGTGCTTTTACAAAAGCACTTTATTGAAAGTACTTCGAAAAAGTGCTTTTGTAAATCGCTTTTCGGAAAGTGCTTCCATGGACTTGTAAAAGTACTTTCATAAGTGTTTTCATAAAAGTTAGAAGTGTTTTTCTAAAAGTACTTCGAGAAAGTTTTTGTAAAAGCACTTTTTGAAAAGTACTTTCAGACTTATAAAAGTACTTTTGTAGAAGTGCTTTTGTAAAAGTACTTTCATAAAAGTGTTTTTGTAAAAGTACTTTTATAAAAATGTTTTTATAAAAATATTTTCGTAAAAGTACTTTCATAAAAGTGATTTTATGCTGATTTCAGTTTTGATTGATTTCAAATTGGACAAGGTTTGGCCTCATGATCGGATTATTGGAAGTTTGGTTTAGGTTTAATTCAAACCAATAAGAGTATGGATCAATTTATTTTGGATTGGCTCAATCCAATAATTATAATGGACTGTCCAAATCTGATTTGATAAGGTTTGGATTTGGATCCAAACCAAAACCGGTGGTCGATTGACACCCGTACTTTTGGGTTAATTAAAGGGACCTCGCCTGTGCTTGACCTCTATGGCTCTATGCTATCTTCTTGTAACTTTCATCTAAGGTGTTAACAGTGAAATGATCAGATTGTTCACAGATCATTTGGATTCTTTTGGGGCAAAAATTAGGTGAAGGGGGTTGGTGATTGTGATGGGGGATGGTAGTAGAGGAGATTATTACGATGCTTAAGATAAAAATGACAAGAGAAAAAGAACTGGAAGTGAATGTAATCATCTGAACCATGATGTGGAGGTAGAAGTGGAGATGATGGACTAGTTCCAACTTGTGGAAAAGGCTGAAAGGCACAGATGAGAACGGTGGTAGAGCAAAAGATGGGCGGATGGGGATTAAAGGGGAGATTAAAGCAGGCGGTGATCAAGGTTCAAAATATAGTAACATATCGGTTCATATTGGTCGATACGTACTATTTCAATAAGAATTCGATACATGGAATGCATTTAAATCATTTATTTCATTTTTTTTTATATGTATCAGTCAATACGGGCCCATATCGGGCTGTTTCGGATATGTATCGACCGATACGGTCCCGTATCAGACTATTTCGGATATGTTTTGGTCGATACAAACTCGAAACAGGCCGATACAAACCGAATCCTTTCAGTTCCCCTTCTTCTATTAATTTGATTAATTTATATTTAATACCAAATCTCTCTCATTAATGTCATTTGTTACTCCTATATTTATGTCAACTTTTCCTTCATTAATTAGTTAGTTAGTCCTATATTTAAGACAAATTTAAATTCGAATTTGAATTTTAGCGCCTAATTCCAATTCTTTCATAAATTTGATTAATTAATGATCCTCTCTCTCATTAATTTCGCTTCGTTAGTATAAAAACTACAAATGTTAACATTAGCAAGACTTAAACCTTAGTCACTAGATTTTAACACCCATAACTTCGCCACTAAGCCACTCCAATTTGCTTGTTATAATTATATACATTTTTAGTTTTAAGTAAATTTTATCATTTCTTAGTTGTGCTTATTAAAAAATGCTGAAATTAATTATGAAAATTTATATACTAATAAATATTAAGATAAATTATATTGGTTATCTGAAAATTGATGTATATTCACATTTTAGTTTTTTTTTTTTGCTTTTTTCACATTTTAGTTATTCCATCATTTTTCAACGGTTATTAATTATATCCAAGGTTCAAAATTTCGTCACGTGTCGGCCCGTATCGGTCGATACATATTGTTCTAGCAAGTTTTCGGCATTGTACATGGTACCAAATTGAATGTGCCATATCTATTCGTTGTATCGAGGCCATATTGTGCCCGTATCATTGAGTATCAGTGCGTTTCGGCACTGTATCGGCCAATACAATACGATTTTACTGTGGCGAAAACACAAATAAAACTCCCTTCAAAAGAAGATTTCTAGACCCATTTCAGAAGCCCTCTTTCTTTCCCAAACCCTTCAAAAAGCTTTTAAACCTTTTTAAAGACTCAAATCTTATAAAAATTTGCCAAAACGTCTATATATTTGCAAGATTCAATAAGTTTTTCAAGGTTGTGAAAAAAGGAGTGAAACTAAATATGTTTTTTTTCAAATTTCTTTTACATTTTTAGCCAATGTTAGAAAAGATAAGGGGAAAGAAAGTGGTTTGCCCCCTACCCCTTTGGCTGGGGGGCTTCACCTCCCGGTCCCCTTTTCGTTGTAGCCTAATTTATTTTTTTGAGTTAAGGGGGTCTTGCTCCGCTTTGACAAGACCCCCCTTTTAACAACCATTATGCATTTTTTTTCTTAATATAAAAGTTTTTTATTAAAGATAAAGAAAAAAAATGAAATCCCTCCTTCCTCATCTTAAGGAATCTTACGCCTCTTGCATTCTGAACTATGCTTCATGCCTCTAAGTAGTGGAATGCCTTTGTATTTTAAAACATCGATATATTTTTTTAATTTTTAGAATAAAATATGAAAAATAATTATTTCATCTATTATGTCCACAAATCCATTCAATTTTTTGTTACATGTTTACTTTTCTTAATTTTAATTTAATTTTTAGAATAAAACACGCAAAATAATTATTTGAATAAAAATAAATAATTATTTAGCTTTTAGAAAATTAGAATAAAACATGCAAAATAATTACTTGATCTATTATGTCCATAATTAGATAGTATGTTTCTATTCCCAACTTCCCATTTATTGATTATAATATGTTTTTTCATAAAACCCTCTAAAATGTGTTATTTTTATGCATAAATAGCTCATTTACATCTTATATTTAGTGATATTGATGTTTATTTATGATTTATTAGAGTATTTATAGCATTTTCATGTGTTTCCATGTGTATTTTAATTTTTTGTCCGTATCCATGCGTATACAAGGCATATCCCAATACGTCTCTTAAATTTGCCTTTTCGATACGCATAGCGTTTCCGATACTTTGAACCTTGATTATATCTTGATATGTCACATTTTATATAAACATTAAAATATGTTTTTACATTTAAATGACTTATTTACAATCATATAAAACTTATAAGTATTATTACTAATATATTTTTTATGATTTATTTAAATTTTCTATCATATTTATGTGTATCTTGATTTTTCGTCTATATCTATGCATATCTAAAATGTATCTCGATATGTTTCTTAAAATTGTGTTTTCGATACATCTTGCGTTTCCGATACTTTGAACATTGGGTTCAAAATATCGATACGCCCGATACGTCGGTAGGGGCATATCGGGCGAATTGATACTATTTTTTTTTTGTCTTTTTTTATTTATTTTTTCTGAAACCAGTTCAGGGGGGCTGGTTTAAGGCTCCTCCACCCCTTGAAGACCCCCGATACACCCACTATAGGGGCGTATCAGAGGGGTCCCGGAACGATACATATCGGCCGATACGTGTCAATTCTTTTAACCTTGATGGTGATGTGAATGATGGTGGTAGATTAGTGGAGGCTGAAATCGTTGTATATCATGGATGGCTAAGATTAATTGATTGATCTTTGGATGCAGTTTTGATGGTTGAGGTTGAAATTTTGTCACATTATTTGGGTGGTCAAGGCTGACTAGTTGATCCATTTTGACAGTTTAGATTTTTATGTTGATTAAGATTTGGTGTATTTTTTTGGATTCCCTAGACTAGTTGCATCAAGTGCCTGTTTACTTGAAGCTATTGCACATCATTTGGATTTTTAAGATTGGTTGGCTAATCTTAACAGGTTCTTTTTTTTTTAATCTTTTGTTGTATGACTCCGATCACAAGTATATGTTATAATAATATTAAGGGAAAATTGCAGATTAGTATCCTGTAATTTGGGCATTGACGTTTAAAACATGCCAATTCGGTATTTATACTTTCAAAAACATGCCAATTTAGTAGTTACTGTACATTAATCAGCTGTCAATTATGTGTATTATGTGACATTATGATTGAATTCGGATTAGCTGAACACTTTAGCTGTTCAGCAGGCTGTGGAACCAATTTAGTAGCTACTGAATAGCTAAAACGTTCAGCTAAACTTTGGTCGTCAAAATTGACTTTCAAGAAAAGAACACCGTTCATCATCTTCTTCATCAAGAAGATGAAACAGAGGAGGATGGTATGTTGGCGTGATTGATCCATGATCATTAATAGCAGTAATGATATTATAGAAGTGATCCCTACACCTTTGATACGCTACATCGTAACAATCTTTTTGGACAAATACTCAAAGAAATCGGAACAATCTTTGGGTTGTGGATTTCAATCCTAAGAATCTGTGTGGAATCCTGAAAGAAATCTTAACAATCGTAGCAATCTCTATTATTGGTGGGTTTCAACTGTAACCCTAGATTTTTAGACTGAAAGACCGTCTTCAAGGGATATATATCATAAGTGGGTTCATATGCTGGACTGCGTAATAGCAGTTAAGGCTGTTAAGCTCCCGGTGGGTGGTGAGAAGTAAAAAAAAGCCCGGGCCCTAATCCTTCTTGTTGGAGGAGACCTGAACCAGAAACTGATGGTGACAACCGACGATTTGGTAGACTAAATGTTTCTGCTCCTGCTCCCCACGACCTTGTTGCTCATAAATCTTGGCAAGCTCCCCATTGTGACCTTTGCCACCGGCGACATTAATTTTCATTCCTGATATTGCCCTCATGATTAAGGGTGTCCGTGGACCAGTTTTGGATTGGATTGGATCTCGTACAGTCTAAAATCAATTTGGATGGATTGGATAGACCAACAAGACATACTGGATTGAATCAATTTGGTCCAAAATATTTATTAGATTAGATTGGACCTAGTCCGTCCGTAACAAATTTATATTGGATTGGTTGGATTAAGCTAATGTCTGATCCATTGATATAAGATAAGAATATACGTGTCAATGGACCAGGTTTGGGTTGAAACCAATCTAAATCAAAATGAATTTGAACAGATTGGACAGTCTAGACATTGAATTGGACCGGTCTAAATTGATCCAAAACATTCATTGGATTGGATTGGACCCGATTCACTTATAATGAACTCACATTAGAATAGATCAGATTGGACCAAATCCAGTCCAATTGACACCCCTACTCATGATGAAATTGGGATTTGCTGGAATCTTTGTGGGCTCTTACATTTTTAACAACCCGGATCCTTATAATGATCCCCACATGTTGGGAAAAGACCAATTGTAGTTTGGCTGAGACCATGGTGGCATGGTGAGGCATAATATCAATGAAAATAAATACAGTCAAAGGGTTTGGAGCTGGAAACATTGTAGGTGGATGTATCGTTCTGCCTTTTGAAGAATCGAGTGTGATTTTGTGCTGCTAAATGCTTCGTTTATGTTAATTTTGGCATTTTGTTTTCTTTAAAATTTTATATGCAATCCCTTTTCCAGCGTCACCTTCTACGTATTAGAACCAGCATGAACGGGTTTATAAAAAAAATTAGCTCACACCCAAAGGGCATTTGTGTCTTTTTATATTTTATTTAATGGCTTATGGCTGGCTTACAGTAGGTATTAAATTGGCACGTCTTGAAAATTTATGTACTAGATTGACATATTTTAAAGTTTGGGGAGTAAATTGAGACTAGGCCCAAAGTACAGGATACTAATTGGCCATTTTCCCTAATAAATAGGTATAAATGGGTATACTGTGTTTAGTTGCATTGCAATTTGCACTAGTACAAATGCATGCAACTGCAAATAAAAAGAGTTTAACGTTGTTTTGGGTTTTACTTTACTCCGGGTCTTCTATTACTTTCATTTGTACTGCAACGAAACAAAGAAAGTTAAAATTTGAAACAAAAATAAATCAAAATTTGCACTACCACAGTTGTACATCAGTGCAAATAAATTTGCACTGCAAGAACAAAATTGTTTTATAAAGCAAGACATGGGATTTTTTTAATATTTGAAGGTCAAATTTCTTTTGTATGAAACAGTGATGAAAAAAGATCATTTGTCATCATATAAAAGTACAAGGTACTGTGTGAAACCCCCCCAAAACTACATGTCCCTGTGATTTGCCTATGTGGGGTGGGGGGGCTTTTCTGTGTTTCATGAATCATCCCAAGAAAACGATGACATACTGCAAGACTTTGGCATTTCAACTTCCTAGAAATTTCATTGATTAAGACGGGCTACAAAACGTGAATAACCTCTCTCTCTCTCTCTCTCAGTTATTTGTCTCTCTCATATGCCTCTCGTGTGTTTCTAGTTTGATTACGTGACAAAGTTGGGCACCCTCACAGAAAAGCGGACAAGAACATTAATTGTATAGGATAGAAAGTGAAGCAAGAATCTTTGAATCTCTCTGTTCTATTCCATTCTATTTCTATTTCTATTTCTATTCTATTCAATGTACCGGAACCGGAAGAACAGGTGAAGAAGGCAATGCCATCCGATGTTTTTATACTTTTGAGCAAGATCTGGGCTCACATCCAAGAAAAGGGCCCACTAGATTTGGTGACGCGCTTGTGGGCCTTTGCAGAGCAAAACCCATGAGACTAATCTTGATTACTAGAAGCTTATCTACTGACTACTGAAGGGCCCAGGGCTCTCTTCTCTCTTTACGTGGTCTCGTGCTTATCCCAAATCGCAGAGACTTCAGAGCTTAATACACCACTTATTATTATACTTAACATTAGAAGCAGAGTGCCACGACGCGGCTGTTCTGCAAGCCATCCATTTATCTGTTTTTTTTTTTTTTATTCCTAAAACACTTGGTTTTAATTAATTAATTAAGGTGGTGTTTGGTAAATCTTTTCGTGGTCTTCTGGGTTTAGGTTGAAAAACCGAAAATCAGTCTTTTTCTATTTAGGGGGCATTTGTTTTGGGGATTTTGAGAGGGGGGAAACTTACCAAGAAATCCATCATTTTTTTTTCAGATTTATGTAGGGATTAGGGAAAGTTTATTTTCCTAGACATCACTAATCCGTGTGATACACATCTCCTGTGTGGGTAAATTAATTTTTCCATCTAAGGAAAAGTTACCAACACTTGGGTGGGACAAAATTGCCCCTTGATAAAGGAATTTTTATAAATAAAATGGTTATTATTTTATTTATCTAGAAAATAAAAAAACATGAATAAATGCACTTACCCAAGTAAATAATTTATCGAAAAACGAACAAGGCCTTAGTAACTAAAGGCCAAATTTTAGGAAAAACCCGAAAAGACTTAAAAACCCCAGATTTTAGGAAGCTTCAAATGAATATTTTTTATTTTTTTTGCATAATAAATAGTTTTTAAATGTGATTTTAAAAGCTCCATAGACCAATCCACTTGCCAAACGGCATTTGTATTTAAAATATTTCTAAAAAATTGTTGTTAAACGGCACCTCATTAAAGTAGCTTTTCGGTTTTATCATGTCAAATAATAATAAAAATTAATAAGTTAATAATCGCATAGCTTCCATTGATGTATGAACATACGCTGCAGTATTTTCTTGATTAAGATTCCAATCTAACAGTCAACATACCGTGCTTTGTATCCTGATCAGGGTGGCTAATTATTTACTAGAACCGTTAAAAGCTTAAAAATCTGTTGGGACTAATGAGACAGGATTGGTGGCTTTTACCAGAAAATTGGGTTCAGGACTAAAAATATCAGACCTCTCCTTCTTCTCTCTCTGTTGTGTGTCAGTCCGTCTGTAAGACTGTACTCTGTAGTTGTTATTGTCCTTTCCCTATAATCCTTTCTCTTTTGGAAAAGATCGAGCGAGAAAACCAGAAATCACCTTTTTGTTTCTCGTCTCCTTCTTCAAGAGACAAGAGAGAGAAGAGATTCAGCAAACCAGCTTTCCCTCGTTGAAGTCTAAAATCTGGAGAGAGTGAGAAACCTTTTCTGTCGTCAGCATCCCTGTCTGTGCCGTTTCTTTTACATAGAAAAATGCAGGCAGTGAGGGCAGTTTGAACGTTCTTATGCCTTGTTATAATTTTCCTCATTACTTTCTCTGTTCAAGTCTGTCTTTTCTTCTTCTCTCCTCTGTTTTCCAGAGAAATTGCAGAGATATAACGAAAGAAAATGGCCGAGTTTATACGGGATCCGCAAAGTCCTGAAGAAGAGCAGGAGCAGCCAATTAACGTAAAAGGAAAAGAAGATGATGAGCAACGACAACAGCAGCAGAATAGAGAAACCCAGAAATGTCTCTGCGATTTCTGTGGAGAATTGAGAGCACTGATCTACTGCAGGGCCGATACTGCTAAGCTCTGTATCTCCTGCGACCATGACGTCCACTCGGGTAACCCACTCTTTGGAAAGCACTCTCGGTCGCAACTTTGCGATGCTTGCGCTTCAAACCCGGCTTCAATTTACTGTTCCACGGAGAATCTCGTCCTCTGTCAGAACTGTGACTGGGACAGTCATGGTGGTTCTTCATCCACGCTTCACGACAGGAGACCCCTTGAAGGGTTTTCTGGCTGTCCTTCGGCGATTGAGTTATCTTCCATTCTTGGGTTTGAAGACGTAGGGTACAAGTCTCTGTTACTGAGAGAGGATGACCCTGAAGGGAATTCATTTGTTTCTGTCCACTATGGATCGATGGGTGATAAGCTCACTGATGATTTGGCATGGGACACTTCTGTTGTAAGTCTCGACAATCTGATTGTTTCGACTAATTTGAGCCAAAATTTCCAGGCAATAGGGATCCCTCCTCCGCCCAAGGTAAGGCTCTGAAAGTTCCTTTTCTCTTCTATTTATTTTATTTTGGCTAAATTGGATTAATTCAAATTGGGCTTAAATAAACGGTGGGATCTCAGAAACTTATACTTCTGGTTTCCTCTATTTTGAACGAGAATTTCTTATTGCTGTTTTGCTTTTGACTATCATCATTTGTTATTAACATTCTTTAGATGTTCTTTTTTTTGCCTCAGAACCGAAAAACAGCTTGTGGGAAACACAAGGAAGAGATGCTCCATCAGCTCTGCAAACTAGCAAAGTTGGAAAGCTTAAGCAGCATGAACATTGAACCTGGGGAGATCGAATCACTTCTTGGGTTAGAAACTCCAATTCTGGAACAAAATCTACAGAGTGGATACATGCATACAGGAATTGAACACAACACAGGGATAACATTATTATCTGGTTACGATGTAAGCCCTCTTTTTCACCTTGCTTTAGTCTGAATCACCTTGTTATACTCCCTATCATTTTATTTCTCATTGATTAGCAATGTTGATATGGTAGTGCTTTCTATAGTAATTCACTGTGCAGCCTTGAAGGGTCTCTTCTATTTAATTGAGCCGTTATGCGAAGGTTTTGTTAAGGTGGCAACTAATAGAAGAGGCTTTGAGATTTAGGAACTCATTCAAAGGCTAGCTTTAGGATTTAGGAAAGTTCTGTGGTGGGTGGCCTATTACCATCCTAACTTAAGTATGCCTATCTCTTTTTCTTGATCCTTCTTTAGTGGAAAAAATGAATTAGTACTGCATCATCTCTTCTCTTATGTGAATGAATATTCCTGCTCCTCAACCAGCTTTATTACTTAGAATGTGGTATCAATTTGTTCACCAAGTAACCCTACAGTTGTCCCTTCAGTGAGCTGGTCATCAGTAATCTATTTTCAGCTGGTATGGGTTAATGGTGCATGAGTGTACTACTAATAAATTAATGTTAGGTCATTAGGTGTTGGCATTTAAAGGTCTTGGGTTCTATGGTGGCAATCTCTTGGGAGTGCTGAAAGGAAGAACCAACCTTAGCCAGTGGAGTTGTGTCCATGCATCAAAGATCATATCTGTTACAAGTTTGTTTTTTATGGATCTTAATCTAATCTATTATTTAATTTCAGCCTGTAGTTTGATCTATTTTTTGAGCGGTTATGGTTGGATTGAAGCATTGTGAATTTATAATTGGTTTCAGCCTGTAGTTTTGCTTCTTCAATTTGATATGATATTTACCTGGTGAAGTTAAATATTTGGTTTCAATGTATGCAGGCAAGTGTACTTCAATGGCATGGTGACTGTGGTGAGCCAGCAGATCAAGTTCCAATTTCACTCACTTATTCAGAGAACCATTTAGAGGAAAGCCTGTTGGTTCTTGGCAAACCTACTGAAGATTGTGGCACTGTAAGCCATGCCAACGCTGGCTACAAAGAGCAGTCACAATGTCCCATTGTTACAGAGAGCTTACCAATCTTGGCAAGAACTTTTCAACATGAGTTAACTAGAATTGACAGGGGCTCAGTGATCTCAAGGTACAAAGAGAAGAAGAAAGCAAGAAGGTAACCACATTATCTTTGACCTTACCAAAAGTAAATAAATAAAAACTTCATGAAGACAGTTGGTATAAGTACTTTACTATTTTTCAATGAGTCAGAAAACTAAAATTAGATTTCATTTATGATTAAAGAATATGAGCCAACTTCCTAACTTGAATTAGGAAACAACATGATTTTTATATTTAGAGTGAACTGAGGACTTTGTCTTTCATCATTTTTATATTTAGTGAGCTGACACTCTTAATTGGAAAAAAAAAAACAGATATGACAAGCATATTCGATATGAATCCCGGAAAGTTCGTGCAGAGAGCAGGACAAGGATCAAAGGGCGTTTTGCCAAGGTGGATAACATAAGTACTGGCACATAAAAGAGACAACTCACTTGGAGTTTTTTGGAGCATTTCAATCTAGTTTTAGTATTCTCTACTCTTTTCAGAGTGTTCTTTTATTGTTTTGTTTTGCAGATTAATATCTGAAAGATAAGCAGTGGCAGCTAAATTTGCTTACAGATACACATCTCACTTTTTTGTTTTTATTGTTTTTTTTTGTGCCCCATGAAAATGTGAAACTGTATGGAAATTGAGGTAATTCATATCTCATATTTGAGAAATGACTGCCTAAAATAAATCTCTGCTTGGTTATCAGAGTTTTACCTATTGAGCTGAGGTTTAAGCCATGTTTTGTCTTCTAAGCTTGAAACACAGTGCCAGCAGCTATGAGAAACAAACCTTGTTCTCTGGTGCCTATTACTAGAGGTCAGTTTTCAGCACTCATAATTTAACAACGGATATAGCATTAAACAGAACAAAATGGCGAAACAGGATTCATGTAACCAACCCCATTATAGTAGGGATGATTGCTGGAGGTCAGTATATCCAACAGAATGAAGCAACACATGTAGGCTGTAGCTAGATGAATTGTTTAGAGAAAAGATTTAGATTGCCCAGATGTTAGATGTAGGAGCAAGTTTTTAAGTATTGATACATATCATACCTGCACATTGCATGGGAAGAATGGCAATGTTTCGGTGTCATTCTCCCATATCTAAGAGTAACAACTAATGACTGATAAACATCAGTTTATCAATTGGTAGATCTTTTGTGCATTTGTTGACAAACATATGTAAGCTTGTTGAACATGTTACAAGTTCAGAGGTTCCTTAACCTGATGGAGAGTCTATGTTGGATAAATGTCTTTCCATGTGACTAAAATAAGTTGAATTGAGTTGAGAATATTTCATTTTTTTGGCACTCCAAGTCCCAGATTCTTGATGCTGCATTTGGTTCCTTGTTATTGAAATAAGTGGGTAAGTGTGTAAGAAATCTTTCCATTCATTTTCTTTTCCAATCCAAAATGTACTAGAGACTCTGTTTGCACTTTGCAGTGCAAATCTGAACCAGCGCCCAACTCAGTTTTGCACCCATTTGTTTGTAACTATGATTTGAACTCCTACAGTCCTACCGGATATAAAACTTGTACTTTTTGTCTCATTTGCATTCACTTGAAGTGAAAATTTTGCATCCCAAAAACCAATGCAAAATTTGTATCACCTTCCTAGTTCCTCCTACCTCACGTGGGGACCAAATCATCTTGTTTCTTATATCTGTCCCAAACATATAGCCCTCCTCTTACCTCCATTCTCTTTCATATAAGATGGGGAACCAACATCATTTCACCACTTATTTTACTTCTTACAAACAAATAAAGCCAAGTCTGAAGCAAAAGTAAACCAGAATTCACACTCAACCTATTTGCACTCCCATGCATTTACACCAGTGCAATTGAGATTCAACTTGCAAATAATTCGAGCCTGAAGAACCGAAGGCAACATAAAAACCATACTCACAAAATATAAAATTCATACCATATATACATCTTGTTGTAAGAATTTAAGAGTTCATTTGGTTCATAGTCAAAATCAGAATTGGAACCGGAATGGCCTATTCCCATAAACTGTTTGGTTCAGATAAATTCATTTTTATATTTATGGGAATGCCATTCCACCAGGAATAGGAATGGGGTTCCCATTCTGCCCAACCAAACAGTTGGAATCGAAATCCAATTCCAAACCCCTATTCCCACAAATTAAACAGGCCCTAAGAGAATTAGGGTTCTTAATCGGTCCAAGTTAATTCCTTTTTTAATACAGCTTTATCAGACTTGCTCCGGAGTACACGTCTAAGTAAATGCCCATCCATCCTTATTGAAATCCAATCCACCCAATTTCATATAGCAGCTGGACTTGGAAGCCCAAAAGCTCTTTTACTTGAAAGAATTTCAATTATATTAACAAACCTATAGGCCTGGGCCCGGCCCAGCCCAATCTACACCACAGTCCACACGTGACTATGAGAACTGGACCTGGACTTGAAACTGTCTCCATCCTTTGGAGTTTGGACCTTAACTCAAGCTCGCTTTCATAATTCATCCCCAAAAAACGAAAAATGTGGACCCCACCAACAAAAATGTACTGGGTTGGTGGGGCCCACCATCTTCTCTCCTTCTGCAAATCTGCTGCTATTAGCTTTTTTTTTCTCCTGTACAGAGCAAACTCCTCAGTCTTGAGTAAGAGCAAAAGGAAAACAGAAAAGAACTAGAACAGTAAGGTTAGGAGGTCCGTCTTGATTCTCTCAGCAGCACCGACGTCGTCTCCGTTGCCGTCGATCAGAGCAGTGACCGTTAACCTCAGCTCCAGCTCATGCACAGCAACACCGGCGGCCAATACCTCCACCCTGTGTTTGTCGAATACCCCAAAAATTTCCTTCACCAGACCCCGCCGTACCATCGCCGAGACCTCGAAGAACGCTACGTTGCCGGAAACAGTCACGTCCACCGACGACGATGCATTCGGATGGTTGCACAAGCGTAATGCACGAATCGCCGCTGCCTTCCGTCGTTTCAATTCTTCTAAGCATTCCTCGAGTTCTTTTATGTAAGCAATTGTCTCCTCGATTATCTTCACCCTCGTAGCCTGCATTTCCTCAGACCCGTTATCTATTTTACCATTTCGATACAACCCAGCACAAATACCAGAGGGGGGGGGGGGATTCCGCTAACCTTATGGAGGAGATTGGGAATCATGGATTGGAGAGTTGCGTAGAGACCGCTCATCTGGACTCTCCGGTCGCGTTCTATCTGAGGCGAAGGTTTCCGTTTTCTTGAACATGAAGCAGCTTCTGCGTTAATAGTGATTTCCTTTGACGGCGAAAATTCAGATAATGGAGCAATTGCAGCATCGCTGTAGCCCTCCATGAGCTTCAGAAGCAGCTTAGAAACGTCTTTGTCTTCATGGTTTCCTTCCATCGATTCGTCTCTGTTAAACAAACTGTTGAGCCTCTAAAACCATGGTGAGAGGGGGAGGAGGGTATGGACCATTTATCGAGTTGGGAAGTTGTGTACGAGGGGCAATGGCGGTCGTGATGTTTGGTTCCGATTAAGGAAACTAATCGAATATTTTCTGCAAAGAGATTTGCCCGCAGGCGCGCAGAGAGAGAGAGAGAGAGAGAGAGAGAGGAATGTGCAGTGTACGCACCAACGAATTATAACGTTTTGATTCTGTTTTTTAGGGGAAGTTGAAGCATGTGCGGTAGTTACATTATAGTTCTCGGAACCAATTAGTCAATTACTCATACTTCTTTTCCAGAATGACAAAGTTATCCTTATAATGAATCTCAAGATGGTTCCATTTCTCTTCAGTTTTCTGGTGAAAAAGACCAAATGAGGTCGAATCAGGGTCGGTTTTAAGTAGGGGTGAGAAAAATACCGAAAACTGAATCGACTGAAAAAATCAATCGAAAATCGGTTAATCGAATGAATCAGTCCGTTTGGTTTTGGTTCGGTATTTAAAAAAAAAATGAAGGTATCGGTTCGGTTTCGGTTAATCAATATAGAAAATTGGCAGTTAATTGAACCGATCGGTATACATATATTTCTATATATTTTATATATATTATATATATTATATATTATAAATTAATAAATATACATTATATATAAATATATTTATATTTTTTATTATATTTTTATAATATAATGTAAAAATAAACAAACCAAAAAATCGATAAACCAAACGGATGGTTAACTGAACCAGTCAACCGGTTAACCGATTGACATTGGTTCGGTTTAGGTTACCAGTTTTCTAAAAATCGGTAGTATCAGTTCGGTTACAAAAAAAGGCTCACGGTTCGGTTAACCAAATTATGAGCACCCCTAGTTTTAACTTTTAAGGTCTATTTGTGGCATTTGTTCTTTTTTTTTTACTCTTTCCTTTTAAAAGAATGAATCATGTTTTTTAAAAACTTGATTTTTATTAAATATAATACATAACTTAAAATTTATATTATCTTTATTGATTAAATTGAGTAATTTAATATGTATATTATCATAATATATTAACATATGATTTAAAAATTATCATTATAATTTAAACTTTATAAATATTACATTTTACATTACTTATTATACACATTCAAATATTAAAATGAAAATAAATGACCAAACCACTTAAGTAATTCAATAATCAAGTGAGACCATGACCGTGTAAAAGTGATTTTCTCATTTTTCGAAGCAATTTTGTACAAAATGTTATAAAATAAACACCATCGATAGTTCGATGCAAAACAGCCTCTAAATCGATCAATCTTCAGTTTTTTCGGTTTGGTTTAGATTAACCTAGAAAGAAAAACCTACAATTAATTTAACTAGTTGGCATAATATATTTATAATATATATTATAAATACCTACTTACTCGTGAGTGTTAAAGTGGAGTATTTTATGATAAGGGCAAATTTCATAAATTATCTTTATGATTTAGCTAATTGGCTAACTATACTCTGTTTACATATTATCTTAAACTATCCTTATTGTTTCTAAGAATTGATATCATGTGCTACCAGAAAGAAACGAAATGTTGAATTTTCTCTCATGAAAAATTTGCCCTCCTCCCATCGGTTGTCAGAACCACTAACGTAGCAAAAATATTTGTGGAAATGAAGAGATTGTATTGGGAAACCCTAGAATTGGAAACCGGAAAAATTGCGGATTTGGGGATTTTGTGGCATTCAAATGCAAGAGCCTCAGATCTGTCATGGCTGATCTTGCAGGTGGTGGGGAGGGTGTTGGCATTCGAAGGGAAGATGTCGAGGAGGCGGACATTGGTGAGGCTGAGTTTGAATGCATATGAGTTTATAAATTTGTTGAATACGTCAGATCCGATGAAGGTTGAGCTCAATTGATCATTGCTTATAGTGGCCCTTTTAACCCTCTCCTCACCGACGGTGGCCTCTCTGAGTGGAGAACCTTCCCAAACGGCCAAACGAGTCCGGTAAGTTCGAAGCTGAGAAGGAATGTTCCCACTATGACCGATTCTATTTCCCAAACAAGAACCTTCCCAAAAGAGGATGGAGAGCTCTATCAACACACTTCCTTTCAACAAAGCAAGTTATTTTTCATTCTCAAGAAAATTAACAAATCAAATTAATTGATTCTCTCTAATCTCTTGGCACTTATTTATTTATTTATTATTTATTGAGGTGGGGGCTTTATGGGGATTAAACCTGTTCATGGCCTAGATAACCTAATGGATTGGCCCTATCCAACCCATTCTATATCAGACTTGGACAAACTTTTAAGCCTACCGGCTTGGGTTCTTACTCTAAACCAAGCTTGAGCCCTACTTGACTGATAAATTACATGGAAAACACACTTCACATGCACCTTGAAAACTGGTTTTAAAATTCCCGACAAAAGTTAGACTTATTTCATATTGAAAAATTATTGAACTTGTTTTGAAGTTTTAAGTAGGAGCTTGTTTACACTCCTTAAAGTTATAAAGAAGAGAGTATAGAGACTTTCTACCACGCATGTGTGCGATGCAATGAGGCGCTTCAGAGGTACATTTTGTTCACACTTTCGTGTGCACTCGCATGGTTCGCAAGAAGTAACTATATTTTTAATGCGATGACATTTGATGCGACGAGAAGGTTTGCAATGACACATTTCATAGACTACAATTTGCAAAATCGTGAATCACATAACATGAATTTTGTGAAATCACAAATCACAGACATCACGATTTGCAAAATAAAAAATTGCAAACTGTGGATTTTGCGAAATCGCATTTGGTTTTGATCTGCACATAAGGGTGCATTGGCTTGAAAGGTGAACCATGACCATTGATGTTTTAAGTTAATCCAACGGTCATGACTTGATCTCGTGTGATCAAGGGACAGTATTTAAACATTAAAGGTCACTAACCATTAACTAATTGAGAGCAGTCACAAAGTTTGAAATCATGGCTATACAAAGAGGCTCTTTGAACCAATGCATTTCTCTTGGTGATGACTCTCCAAGATCTCTAAAAAGGATATGAGCAAAGCCGAATCATACACAAGTTTTGATCACTTCTCATTCAAAATCACTACTGCCTCTCTCAGTCCGATTTACTATTGTCTCACAGAAGATTTCTTTAGAGAATCTTCAACTTTGTTGATTGCAATTTTCACCCAAGGCTCTATTGAATCCTGGAAATGAATTTGCCTGTAACACAACAACAAACTCAGTGAATCTGAGTGGGGGCAAATAACATTCTAAAGATAGTGTCTTTAGATACACCTCAGAGCTTCTCCTCCAAGTTTTTGGTGACCCCAATTTCATAACATTATTAATAATATTAGTAGCAAAAAATATATTATACTGTAGAATATTATATGGGTTTAACTATGATGCTGAAAAGACATGATACTGAAAAAACTTACAACCAATCAACCATAATCTCAAAAGTAGGAAGCAATCAGGTGGGTTTTCAATAAAATTCATGGGAGGCCTACTTTGCAATACTGATTGCACTACTACAATTCTTAAAGCATCAAAGTTAAATGGGGTTGGTGGCTTTATTCTAGGCTGGAAGAAAGAGGATTTATTTTTGGGAGAATGATGGTTCAGCCCAGGGTCAGAATTTTTAGGCCCAAAGTACATTTAGGGTAGGTGCCAGCTTGGAATTGATGTCAATTCATGGGTGGACATTAGTGTATAAAGTGGGGGTATTTAACATTTTAATTATTTATAGATCTGCAGTGGAAATCGAAAATTTGCAATGGGCATATCCGTACTTTTCCATTTATTTTCTGCAACTTAAACAAGCAATCCACAATATTTCTCCTCACAACTGACAGTGAGGAGAAATATTTGACAAGGGAAGAATGACAGTCGCTGTAATTCTCCACAATATCTCTTCCTCCATTTAATCTGATAGTGAGGAGAACATAGAGATAACTGATTTGGACTTTCTACAAAAATTGGTGGTGTTCCGTGAATGACAATCCACATTAAATTTGTGACAAATAAACATTCAACACATTAAATTTGTGTCAAAGTACCATCCCTTAAGAGAAATCTATTTGCAAAACTCTATTGAGGTTTGTTCCGAAGGAATATAAATACAAATATGTAGACTGCAAATATTTTGTATTATTTTATATATATTTAGGGGGTGTTCTTTTTCTAGATTTGGAGAGGGGGGAAAGTTGCTCAATGAGATTTTGGTTCCCATTGACCAAGAATCCCATGTTTTTTTTCAGTTTTATGTAGGGACCAGGGAAAGTTTATTTTCTTGGGTATCACTTATCACTTACCCAAGAAAGTGATACCCATATCCTAGGTGGGTAAATAACCTTCCCACATAGGGGGAAAGTTGCCAACACTTGAATGGGACAAAAATGTCCCTTTTAATAATGGATTTCTATGATTAAAATGGCCATTGCCTTATTTACCTGAGAAATAAAAGAACATGGGTAAATGCACTTACCAGGAACCCTGGTAAGTGCATTTACCCGGGTAAGTAACTTACCGAAAAGCGAACGAGGCCTTATATTATACATATTTGTATTTATATTCCTTCCAAACTGAACTTTACTGCTTTAGATTTGAAGCATGAATAGAGATATAAGTTCACCCATGAACCACTTGAAAACTGATATTAAAATTCCAAAACATTAAAAATAGTTTTAATTTAAGCCTCAAAATCATTTTTTTGATGAAACTAATCAGATAGTTGTTCCCAAGCAATTCAGGCCCCATTTGGCATGTTTTTCCATGCGGTCTGTCGGTTATTTATAAATTTGGTAGATTGCAATTTTGTCTTTTCCTATTTGATTCATGGTAGATCTAACCATCACAAGCTTATGTGCCAAAAAGACGTGAAAATCACAAAACGAGCGATTTTCAAGATCCAAATGGAACTTTTTCATTTTTTTCTATTCATCTTTGCATGGAAAGACACAAAAAAGAAACACCTAGTGGATTGGTGGTGGGGGCTTTATGGAGATTAAACATGTTCATGGGCTGGATAACCTAATGGATTGGCCCTATCCAGCCCATTCTATATCAGACTTGGACAAACTTTTAAGCCTACGGGCTTGAGTTCTGACTATAAACACCGAACCTAACTATTTTTCTGGTTGGGTTAAAGCTTTCCCAAATAAACCAAGCCTAAGCCCTACTTGATTGATAAATTACATGGAAAACACACTTCACATGCACCTTAAAAATTGGTTTTAAAATTCCCAACAAAAGTTTTTGTTTCAACTTGTTTTCTCTTCCTTAAAAACTTGTTTCACATTGGAAAATTATTGAACTTGTTTTGAGCTTTTAAGTAGGAGATTGTTTACACTCGTTAAAGTTATAAAGAAGAGAGTATAGAGACTTTCTACCGTGCATGTGTGCGATGCAATGAGGTGCTTTAGAGGTACATTTTGCTCGCACTTTTGGGTGCACCTACGTGGTTTGCAAGAAGTTAATATATTTTTAATGTGATGACATTTGATGCAATGAGAAGGTTTGTGGTGGCGCATTAATCGTAGACTACAATTTTCAAAATCGCAAATCACATAACATGAATTTTGTGAAATCACAAATCACAGACATTACTATTTGCAAAATCGCAAATTGCAAACAATTGATTTTGCGAAATCGCATTTGGTTTTGATCTGCACATAAGGGTGCGTTGGCTTGAAGGGTGAAACATGATCGTTGACATTTTAAGTTAATCCAACAGTCATGACTTGATCGGGTGTAATTAAGGGACAATATTTAAACATTAAAAGTCACTAACCATTAACTAATTGAGGGCAGTCACAAAGTTTGAAGTCGTGGCTATACAAAGAGGCTCTTCGAACCAATGCATTTCTCTTGGTGATGACTCTCCAAGATCTCTAAAAAGGATGTAAGCAAAGCTGAATCATACACAAGTTTTGATCACTTCTCACTCAAAATCACTACTGCCTCTCTCAGTCTGATCTACTATTGTCTCATAAAAGGTTTCTTTAAAGATTCTTCAACTTTGTTGATCATGGTTTTCAAAACCGGACCAAACTGGATGGTCAGACCGGGAAAACCGGGAATCAGTCACCTAACCGGTTCCGTTTTTCCCCAAAACCATTGATTTTGGTCAGCAAACCGCTGAACTGGCTGGTTAATTGTTTGAACAATTTTGACTGTTTTTCAATTTTTTTAATTTTTTTTTAATTTTTTTTTGTCAGAACAAGGCGGTCGTTCGATCGAACGGTCGAACCATTCGAACCGGTAACTAGACCCATGACCAGTTCGGTTTTAAAAACCATGTTGTTGATTGTAGTTTTCACCCAAGGCTTTGTTGTATCTTGAGAATGAATTTGCCTGTAACACAACAACAAACTCGGTGAATTTAAGTGGGGCAAATAACGTTCTAAAGATAGTGTCTTTAGATACGCCTTAGAGCTTCTCCTCTAAGTTTTTGTGACCCCAATTTCATAACATTATTAATAATATTAGTAGCAAAAAATATATTATACAATATTCTATATATTATATGGGTTCAACTATGATGCTGGAAAGACATGATACTGAAAAAAACTTACAACCAATCAACCATAATCTCAAAAGTAGAAACCAATTAGGTGGGTTTTTAGTATAATTCATGGGGGTTGTGATTGGTCAAAACCTTTCCAATATGATATCTTTCTAGCATCATAGATTTTCTCATATTATATAATATATTATCAATAATGTATAATTAATTATAATAAAATATTTGTCTAAATTGGGCTTCGGGCTTTATATAAAACTAGGTTTGGGCTCAAGATTTAGGCTCAATGGTCAGACCAAGCTCAGTCTTAGGCCTAGTCATTTACTATTTACAAAGAGGCAAAGCCTGGCCCATAAACAGGTCCAATGGGGCTACACAATGTGGAATTGTTTTACGTGGCACATAGGTTGACGCCCATAAGAAATCCGCTTCTTACCCTATCCACCATCAATATTGGCAAGTTTTAGGTCCAAATGGCAATTTTCCACCCAACCTGTTGAACCCACCCAACCCAACCATTTACTTGGCGGGTTGTGTGATCAACCTGATGTAGCGCGATCTGGTCACTCCTAGCTGGCAGGGGCTTCGCTCCTATCTGGCAACGGACAACACCTGAGAAGGAGAAGATGAAGGGTTCCCGGGGAGCTCGCCCAGTGGGAACACTTCGATGCTTAAGTTAGAACTCTGAGAGAGAATCTTAGAGAGTAATGGCGAGCTAAGAGTGGAGATGCGCACTACTCGATTGCCAAAAATTCAATTACCTTTTTCCTTGGGGGTCGTAGCCCTTATATATTAATGCGCTGCCAAATCGGGTGTAACCACCTTTGATTCTTCTGTTACAGCCGTTATTCGTCAGGCTGATTTGATTGGCGTAGGTATTCGTCGCAGTGTACGGTCCTGTCACTTGAGAGACTTTATGCAGAGTTGGCGTGCACGATGCCGCCTGACGTGAGACATGGGTGTAGTCGTCTGAACTTGCAGGTGCTGTGCCGCCAGACAAGAGACGTGGGAGCAGTCTGACGAGCACGGTCTTCTCGGATAAGAAGTTTCCCGAAGGCTCCGGGTTACTCAGTAGCGAGCTCACTTGTAAGGAACTCTTTCGTAGCGAGCTCCAATAGCAAGCTGCCTTGCAGCAAGCCGTGCTGTAGCGGGCTGTAACGAGCTGTCTTATAGCGAGTTCTGCTGGGGTTTCAGCGAGTTCATTACGTCGAGTTGTGGCCAAGCTATCATGCCGAACTGTCACTTACGCTGAGTCATGTTCACGTGTCACCTGGTTAGGAGGTCGGGTCAAATCACCCTCCATCACAACCCATCACCCAACCTGCCCATTTAAATGGGTTGGGTTGTGGATAACCATTGGGTTACCCATTACAGATATAAGTATTAATTCCTTAGCTTTTTTTTATTTTCTTCATTTGAATTAAATAATTTATAATTAATGCATTAATTTTGTATTAATTATTGACTAAATTTAGTTCCAATTTACTTACATTGACCCGCTTCGGGTTGGTCAGTTCGGTTCCAAACCCATGTACAAACCTGATATGGGACGGTCCAAATCAATCCACCATTGACTGAACCGGTCCGATTCGGTCCGACCCGTACTAATCCAGATCTAAATGGTTCAACCACCCTTGATGTGATTAGCTCGAAGATAATCCAATTAGATAGTTCAAGTTGGTCTGGCCGGTTTGAACCTAAGTGGTTCGGTCAAACCCGAAATCCGAACATAGTCGAATGGCTTCGCCGCTTGTGTAAAGATAACATGCATGTAATGTGATTTAAACCTTTACCACTTGTGTAAATAGTAACTACTATTACCACCAAGCTATGACTAACTTATTTGCTAAGAGAGAGTTAGTTTGTTTTTTAAGTCCATAAATATAAGATTAATGGGTTTGGGCGGGTTGAATTGGGTTAAAGAAGGTTTGGGTTGAACCCAACCCATTTAATTTTATATAATTGGGTCATTAATGGATTGGCGGGTTAGATGGATTGGGTTGAAGCTCAACCCAAACCAAACCCAACCCAACCCGCCCAATTGCCAGCCTTAAGGAAGGGCTGATCAAGCTTAGCCTAACCCAGAAGGTTAGGCCCATCCAGAAAGCCCGAGTACCCAGGCCTGGCCTGGACCATTGATCACTCAGGCCTACTATGCAATGCCAATTGCACTGCTGCAATTCCTAATGGCTTAGTTTGGAAAGAGTATAAATGCAAATATGCACAGTGTAAATACATACAAAATATTAGGTCTGGCGTTGAGGAATTTAATTAATGGTGTCGCAACTCACTCGTTCATCCAACCACCAGAGCATTTTCAATTCAATAGTGAATAGTACCAAGTTGTGAGAGGGCTTTCTTCCACGCAACGGTTTCTGGCATTATATGGACTGAACTACTGCTGAAGAACCCCATATGCCATAAAATCTTATTAGATAAGAGTCCAAAAAATTAAAAATAGTTTTAATTTAAGCCTCAAAATCATTTTTTTGATGAAACTATATCAGATAGCTGCTCCCAAGCAATTCAGGCCCATTTGGCATGTTTTTTCATGCGGTTTGTTGGTTATTTATAATAAGTTCAGTAGGTTGTGATTCGGTCTTTTTTTGTTTGATTCGTAGTAAATCTAACTACCAAAAGCCGATGCATTGAAAAAGATACATCTTAACCAAACAGACTTGCTAAACGGCCCTTCAATTAACGCAGAAGCCCTCCCAAACGGGCTCTAAGTCACGAATTAAAGGGAGTAGGTGCATCTAGCTGCTGTTATGGTATTAAATATTAATGCACAACTAATTAAGATGGAGTCTGGAGCTCATGGCAAATTAAAAAAGAAGCAAGTAGTGGTACCAGCAGTTACAACCTGCAACCAATACAGAGCGAATATATGTGATGTATGGAATGGAATAGTTGCAATTAAGACGTGTTTGTCTTGTGGAGGTTCAAAACGGCGAGCAGCACCAGCAGGACAAAGAGCAGGGACCCAAGCAGCGAGACGCCTATAGAAGCCGCGACTTGGTGGCAGTAAGTCCCGAATACGTTGCAGACCTTCTGCCAGTTGGCGTGCGAGTTGCCTTGGTAGCCAAGGAGGCCGATTGCAGCGGCAGCCCCATTGCCGGAGAAAAGCAGACCCACCATTATCACATCCAGGCTGATGATGGTGGTTGCCAATGTTATGGCGTTGCCTCTCGCTCGTTTCGCGATTAGTAGCAGCAGTGACAAAGCTGCGTATGCACAGGCTATGGCGTTTGACACCGTGAAGAACCTTCAACAACAGAGATATCAACAAAAGCCCCCAAATTAAAACCCGGTTAGCTATATATTATTATTGCAGGCTTCTAGTTCAATATTACAGTTATGTTCGGTGAAAAAGCACTTACTTTGGATAATAAGTGCTTTTTTAGATATTTTGAAAATCATTTTGGTTGGTCAAGACCAGCCAGAAACAAAAAAAAAAAGTGCCTGAAAAAAAAATAAAAATTTTGAGCTTGTTTGTAATGGGCTTATTTCTTGAAAAATCACTTATTAGACTTATTATTTTCTAAATGCATAAAAGTACTTATTGACGTGGTTGTGGGCTAAAATAAGTGATTAAAAATAAGCACTCTCAAACAAATAAGGTTTTAGCCTAATTGGGACTTGGGAGCAATGTTAGCACTATCAGCACCGGGTGCCATGAGCTATTAATATATTTAGTCACTGCACTTAAGTTACTAGGTGAGGTCCCTGAATAAGCTTAAAAAGGGCTTGGTTTAACAAGTTCTAACCATCTTAAGGCTTCTGGTATATTGGTCCGGATCTTCTGTCCATAAGAATTCTGTTATGCCTATCTACATAACATCACAGTCACATATGGAGAACATCTCATCCTCTTACATAGTATTATGCACGAGATCTTTTCAATGTGTTGTGAATAAATGTAGACAGAGTTCTTATGGGCAGAAGATCCAGAGTAATATTATATATATATATATATATATATGTGTGTGTATGTATTTATGAAGTTATCAAAATTTTAAAAACTCTATCAGTATCGAATTTAAACCAAAAGTAACAATGAGAAAGAGTGCTTACACAAAAGCAGAGGAGTAGTGAGACTTGGCAGTTAAAGGAATATACGAGGGTGGAACGTTAGAGAGGAGAGAGAATGGAACCATCTTGGTCTCCCTAGCAACGCCGATGATGATAGCAGCCACAAGGGTTGTGACTACGGCCAGTAGTCGAAGTAGGAAGTCTGATGACCTTACACTACTTCTTGGGTTCGCCACTTTTGCTTCCACTTCCACACCATAGTTGGCCTTGTATTGGCTTTGGCTGCTCTCCATCTTCTGAGACGCTTTTTGAGCAATTTCACTAAGAGATGGAGAAAGAAAGAGAGAGGGGCCTTGTATAAATAGAGTAATCAGCTGGAGATGGATTGAATGAGAAGTGAAATGAACAATTTATTGGATTAGCTTATTTAGGTAGGCAGTTAATACATGAGACAAGTCAACCCGTGGTTCCATTCTTTTTTTTTTCTTTTTATATGTTTTTGGTATACATGGTTCCTTTTTTTCTTGATATCCACATTCCACAATGAATTCCATTCTTATATTCTTATAAACTAAGCATTGTCTCTGTGCTATATTGTATTAAACTACCAGTACCACCACAATAAAAGGAAAAAAAAATATATGACTAAGATACTCTTGTCATAAAATTCAGAAAGACTGAAACCATATTTATTTGGGTAAATTGCTGAACCTTTTTTAAAATTTCGTAATTGCAATCACCTGGCCTGAACTTTTTAATACAGTTGCAAGTAGACCCCAAATAAAAAATAGATAATTTAAAGTTGCAGTTTTGCCTTTGAGTGATTGATATGAAAAGAAATTTTGAAAAATAAATCAATTTAAAAAAAAAATGATTGGAAAGGTTTGGTGAAGTGATTCATATGAAGAGTAAAAATTGGAAAATAAACATTACTATATGGGTATTTTGGACATTTTTATGTCTATTTATAAAATTCTACCAAAGGGGGTCCACTTGCAACCATATCAAAAAGTTTATGAGAGGTGATTGCAATTACCAAACTTCAGGGGAGGTTTCAACAACAACCAAACTTCAAGGGAGGTTTTAGCAATTTACCCTATTTATTTTACCAAAAAATAGGGGTGTCAATTGGACTAGATTTGGTCCAATCCGATCTGGTCTAATATGAGTCCATTACAGATGGATCAGCTCCAATCCAATACGATGAATACTCTGGACCATTTTGGATACCAAACTTCAGGAGAGGTTTTAGCAATTTACCCTATTTATTTTACCAAAAAATAGGGGTGCCAATTGAACTGAATTTGGTCCAATACGATCTGATCTAATATGAGTCCATTATAGATGGATTAGGTCCAATCCAATACTCTGGACTATTTTGGATCAGTCCAATTCAATGTTTGGACCATCCAATCTATTCAAATTGGTTTTAATTTTGATTGTTTCCAATCCAAACCTGGCCCATTGACACCTGTTTTCTCATATTCTATCAATGGACTGGATATTGGTTCAATCCAACCCAATCCAATATAAACCCATTACAGATGGACTAGGTTCAATCCAATTCAAACTTTGGACCATTAAATCTGGATTGGTCCAATTCAATATGTCTTATTGGTCCATCCAATCCATCCAAATTGATTTTGATTTGGATGGGGCCCAACCCAAAACTGGTCCATTGACACCCCTATATGTGAGTAGCCCACATCATTCCTTGAATGGGGCAGTACTACTATACTACTGTTATTTATTGGGCCCTTTGTTAGGTTGTCTGGTACAATTTCTGTTTCTATTGAAAGGTTTTGGGTTCATCAATGCAGTACCCTTTCTAAAGGGTTTTTTCTACCACAATAGCTGAAACATGAGTAGGTCTAGAATCCCAAGAGTTGGTTGGCTAGGCAGGTAGGAGATGCAGCGGTCGGTAGAGGGCGACTCTAGGGCAGAACCAGAGGGTGATGGAGGAAAGCAATGGCCCCATATGCCTCTATCTTGGAGGAGAGGATCAATGATAGAGGATAATCAAGCAATGGACTGTCTAACAAACAAAGGTCACCAAGGAGCTTCATGGGTAGAGTTCATTGGGAGTTGGATTATATTGGTTTAGGCGGTGTTTGGCATCGGTGCTGTTTTTTGAGAAAACAGTGCCATGTAGGCACCACATCAGAGAAAATGGTGCTTGAAACAATGCCCTTTTGTTTGGTATCGTTTTCTCAAAAAAAAAAAAAAAAAAAAACGTTGCTCCAGACCACATCTTGAAAATCAGCAAAGTGTGATCTGGAGCAACGCCAAATTTGATGCTTTCTGGGAAAATGGTGTGTTGCTGCCAACGATACAATGACGTGGTATCATTTTGGACGTTGGATAATAAGATCAATATTGAAAACGTTATTACCAGCACTGGTACCAAACAAAACCAGTGGTGTTTTCTAAAAAAAAAACACCTATGTAATAGCACTGGTTTCAAACAGAAAATAAGTACCATTTTCTCAGAAAACGGTTCAATATTCCAGCATGATGCCAAACACCTACTTAATGAATATTGCAAGAATAGTTATCCTGCACCTTTTATATTTCAGTTCCTTTTCTGTAAACTTCATCCATTTACCATATGAGTTCCCTTTCTAATTTGGTTCATGTGGTAGTTGTTTTCTGTTTTGAAAAAATTGACAAACACCCCCTCGCCCCTCTGTGATTACTGAACAAGAGAATACCTAATTCAGAACAAAGGCACTCCTTCATATGGAAAAAATCAAAAGTTTTTTAAACAAACTGTCCCTCTCTAGAGGGATGGTTTGTTAGAAGAAAACTTCAAAGGCAGTAATTGCTGATTTGCTGGTAAGAAATCGTGAGGAAATAAGTGAGCTTGGAGAACAAACCACAGGGGAACAGGTGGGACTATATACCACTAGAGAGAAGACTTCACACATATTAACATGTGAAATCATGTAATTACCCCCTTGGGCCTTGTCCCATCTGCCTTGGATTAGATGGCCATCAATAACTCTCTCCATGGACGGCAGCCATTACTGCCCATTTATCACTGTCTTCTGCCATGAATGGAGCTCAGCTCAGCTCACATCTGACGTGATCAGGATGGCAAAACTTTCTTAGGTTGCCCAATAAATCACAGAGACAGTCCCCTTTGTTTTAAATTCAATTATTCCACGTGAAGGAAATCAAGCCACGGGTTGGTTTAGAGATCTTTAACTTGGATTTTTCGGCAGCCATTCTTTAATTGGAAGTTAAATAAATTACATGAATGCTTATCATTGTAGGAGGTGTTGGAAAATATAATTGATTTTATTTTTGAAAATAAAAAATCATGGTTTCAAAACCGGACCAGGCCTAACGGTACGATCGGAAAAATCGAGGTGATCAGTTCTGTTTTACCTCAGAATTATTATTTTGCCAAATTGATTTAGTCAGAAAAATCATTCTCGGGCGGTCAAATCATTTGACCCAAGAACCGGAATTATATTATTTTTGTTTTTGAAAATAAAACCAATCATATTGTCGAACGCTCCTGTAACACGTAATGTGTGGGGAGAACCTCATATAGGCTTCTTTAGTCTTTTTTTTTAATCTTTATACAAAGAAAAAAAAATTAAAACAGTGAGTGATGTTTTCTTTTAATTTGGGTGGTATTTGTGAGAATAGTGTGGATCGCTTGGTTTTGATTTATGCCACAATATTTCTCCATATTCATTTGAGGGTGTAGCTCATTTACAACCACAATATAGGATGGATTGAATTGGATTATATCGTAATTTCTCATCCACAATTAATTTCCGTGGATCACTTTAGGTTATGATGGATTTAACTGAATAATAAATGATTGAAATATTTTTATTTAAAAGTTTATTTTATATATATATATGGTTTCTATCACACCATAGTGGGGCCCAATAGATTTAAACACAACACACCTTATTAAGACCACAGTACCAAATACCCCCTTTTATTATTAGCATGCCCATATTTTATTAAACAGTAATAGGAAAGTGTTGTGATCGTGGCTACAGCCGGCCAGTGTTTTCGAACCATTATCGATCCGAATGTTCGGACTGTTTTGTTCAAAAACCGTTCAAGCAACCAATCTGTTTTACCCTTGATCTGTTTTTGGGTTAAAAATCGTTAATTTTGAAGAACCGCTAACCCGGGTGATTGAACCGTTGGTCTGTTCGACCTAGACAGTAGTTCACCATTTAATTTCAAAAAAGGATGTTGAAAGATGAAGAGGGGCTCTCATGTCAGAATTTCAGAGATCACTGATATCGCAGAGAGAGAGAGAGAGAGAGAGAGAAGAATGGATGCCGACTTGATGTTGTGCTTCTATTGTCACTACCAGCAACAAAAGAAGCAGTTGAGAGTTGAGGAAACAATTACGCTAAACAAGAAGAATTTGGATTTGCTCCTCATAGATCAATCCTCACAACACTTGTAGACAAGGGCGGAGCCATGCCCCCCCCCCCCCCCCCCCCCCCTATGGCCTAGAAAATCCCCCCTCTTCATGTATATTTCCCCCCTCCCCAATCCCCACCCCAATGGTTGGCCCCCCATGCCCCCCCTCCCCCATTTCAATTAGATTTTGGCCCCGTATAAAAAATTCCTGGATCCGCCCGTACTTGCATCCGTGGGAGCACCTCTTGTACTTGTATGTTCTCATTCATAGGAAGATGTTCCTAATATATACATGACTGCAACATGTTGTGAGGTTGGTCTGAGGAGTGCCATATGAGGAGCAAATCTTAATTCTATCATTCAATTCCTCAAGAAAATTAAACCTGTATATATAGACCATCAGAAACAATATTATGAAAGACATATGGGGACTAGTAGAAGCAAGAGGAAAGCAAATCTAGAAGATTTCTTTGAGGAAGCTTGCCTTGGCTTCATTTCTAGACCACCGTACAAAAAATTTAATCTATTTATTTTCCTATCTTTCCTCTTGGGTTGCAAATTTGCACATGTCATTCAACTAGTAGCCCAATATAAGGGAAAACATTCTATGCATGTGGAGGTTTTTGGGGCCCATGTGTTTTACACTATTGGGTCAAATAACTTGTTGGATTTTAATCTCATTAGAGATTAAACCCAATGTGGTTTGATTGATTAATTACATGAAAAGCACACATGCACACATATTTTGGAAAATAGTTTTTTTCTCTTACTAAAATCAGTTTTTAACTTATCTCACATTGAAAAATTATTAAACTTGTTTTGAGTTTTTAAATAGGAGCTTATTTAAACTCCTTAAAAATATAAGAGGAGAGTATGGAAGCTTTCTACTGTGAAATGTGCATGCACACGTGTGCGTGCATCTGTGTGGCGCAATGAGGCGTTTTAGAGAAGTACTTTACTTCGCAAAGAGAAACTTTGACTTTTTGTGCGAGGTTGCATGTTGATGTTTCAACTGTCATGATTCGATCAGATGTGATCAAGAGGCACTATTCAAAGTTAACAGTCATTAACTGTTCAAGGAGCCTTTTCTAAACCAGTACCTTCCCCTGCTCCATAACTCTTCAGAAATTATTTAAGGAGTGTGAATTAAGTAAATGAACATAAGATTTTCGAAAATCACTCTTGTCTCTATCAGTTCGATCTGTTCTTGTCTCACAAAAGGTTTATTCGAAGACTCTTCAACTTTGTTGATTACAGATTCTCACCCAAGGCTTTGTTGTATCTTGAGAATGAATTTGCCTGTAACCCAACAACAAGCTCAATAAAACTAAGGTGTTGTTCGGTAGTATGTTCATCTCGTGGATTGACCATTTCAGTCCATGCCACGGGATGAACGGTGTGTTCGGTTCGCTGTGAACGGGACCGGTCCACACTATCTCGTGGACCAGTCTTGTCCACACTCCAATTTCTTGGCAATGCCTTTTTTTCGTGGATGGGGTTGATCCACAGGTTGAAAATGCTAATATGTTTCATGCGCGCTCTCTATAACCTTACATCCTTTACCGTTGTCTCCACTGAAAGTCTCCATCACTGAATGAAGCTATTTTGCTCTGCAAAGGTTTCCACTGAACCTCTGTTGTGCTCCACCAAAACCGTCCAAGCTCTTCACCGAGGTATCATCTAGTGGAAAGGCCCTTATTGCATCTTTTTTTTTATCTTGACCAACATTCTCTATTTTTGCTCTTCACCGAAGCCGTCCAACCTCTAACGTGCTCCACCAAACCTCTGTTGTGCTTTTTTTAATCTTGACTAACATCCTCTTTAGATGATCCAAATTTCTTCTCATTTTCATCTAATTGAAGGGGCTCTATGGCATCCTCCATTTTGTTTTGATTCATTCCATATGCATTGGCAGATTTATGCGAGATCCTTTCAACCTCACCTTTTGGCTTCTTTTGGTTTCTTTTCAGCAGTTCAACACTTTGGTTTCTTTCAACCTTAAATCGTCTTTGCAGTTTCTTATTCTGCATTTTCATTTTACAGGTATTATTCTCTCTCTACCACTCCCATGTTTGTCTTTTTGGATATTCTTAACGCAAATGGTAGTCGATAATCAAAAGCAAGTATAACCTCCATCACAATCATTTGCAAGTTGGACTGCCAAAACAATGTTCTTTAGCTTTCTTGGAAATCCATCAGCACTTTTCTTATATCTGCTTCATCCACAGAAAAAATGATGTCTAGTGGGGACAAATTCTAGGCAGAACCATGCGGAGAGGAACTCGTTGTCAAAGACTTTTCCAAATATACTATTAATCCTTCATGCATGCCAAATCTTCTTGCATTGGTCTCAATGAATTTGCTTGAACCTAGAATTCAAGCTTTAGATGGGGATTGGGATTTTGAAACAGAGAATGTTACCCTATCCCTCAATACTCTAAAGGTTGTCTTTCTTTCAGATAAAGGTATGTATAGTCATTCGGGCTTAGTGAGTTAGTGGTGAACATATTGTCAATTATAGCTATTTAGGAAAAGAGATCCAGTTATAATTATTAAGTAGTGAGTTGAAACAAATAATTCATAGAGGAGGTTTATTGGACACTAAAGTCTATAGTGCTTTGGCTGAAAGCAGATGACAAAAATACTATTTTCTCTTATGTTTTTGCAAGGGTGAGGAGGGGACTTTATTCCAAAACCACAATCAGGAGGGAGGTGGTAAACATCCCAAATGAGAATAAAAAGAGTATTGTGCAATCCTATTCAAGACTACACTGTTGTTCCGTGGAGAGTATTCACTAGAGATAGTTCTTTGTAAGTTGGGGGAGAAAATGCTTGTTGGGTAGACTGAGAAAGAAATCCAAGCAGCTTTTAGTGGGGTGAGTGGGAATAAAGCATGAGGACCAGATGGTTATAATATAGCCTTATTCATGGCTTGTTGGCATATTGTGAAGCATGATATATTTCTTTTATTTGTGAATTGTGAAGAGTGATAATATTAAAGTAGTTAAAGAGGTTTGCAATCTATAATGCAAAGGTGGCGGAGATAAGTGATAATTCAACTTTCATATTCTTAATTCCAAAGAAGTGAGCTATTGAGTTGAAGAAACTTAGGCCTGCAAATTATCTTACTTTCATATCCTTAAATATCTTACTTAATTTTTTAAGTTTTATATTTTTTTAATGTTTTTAACAATGAAATAATATTTTATTTAAATATTTAATACATATTTTATAATTTTTTTAATTATTTTACTATTATTTTATAAAAAATGATATTTTTTGTTAATATTAATTCATTGATGCATTTTTTAAAATATTTATCATATAAAATACAAAAACTAGATATTTATAATTAATTGTGTATATGATTCATTTAATGTACATGAGATACATGGAATCAAAATGCCACTGTCCACAATTGTGGACTGTGGTGTGGATTGATCCCTATCACACAAAGTGTAGTGTGGACCAGTCCACACCCACCAATTTCTCATCCATACTACAAAACACTCCCTAAGTGGAGGTAAATAATATTCTAAAAACAATATCTTTAAACACACCTTAGAAATCAAAGCTTCTCCTCAAAATTTCCGTAACCCCAATTCCCAACATAATTCACCATGGAAGTTTTTCTACAATAATGGGCAAAACATTTGCTTATTATATACAAAGCATCTATACTTGTCTATCGAGCTTTCATTTATTCATGATTTCATTGTAACAGACATCTCTTAATTAATGGATGCTTTATTGATCCAAAAAGGGCACCATGTTTATTGATGTCCACAAAAAATCAAACATCTTTCCGAGTTGTCATTTTCTAATTGCAGCAATTAATTATGATAAAAAAAATCATGAATTCAAGGCCAGATAACCCATGTTATCATCTTTCTGAGTTGTCACTCTCTCCAACATGAATGGCGTGGCTTTGTTATATCCATCATTGGAATGAGTGTTTCATCCTTTTCATCCTTTTAAAAATTAAGGGATTGTTTGCCCATATGTATAATTTTGTTTTTCAAAACAAAAAACATCTGTGCAACTTATACATCAAAAAATTCAGATTCTCACTTCACATCTTCAGGGAAGAGGTTTTCGAGGTGCCACTTGAACCTTATCACAAGGACCATATTAACCATGTGGAGAAATGAAGTCACCTTTAATTTTAGGGTCCTTTTGGTTCATAGTCAGGTATGGATTGGAATTGGAATCGGAAGCCCCTAGAATTGAAATCAGAATTGCCTATTTGGTTCATGCAGGAATTGGAATCAGATTCCAGTCATTGTTGTTTAGTTCATTGGAGTTGGAATTAGAATCATTTGAAAGTTTTTCAATTTTGTATTAATTTATTAATATTTTATTAGTACTTTATTATATTATTATTATTATTTAATAATCAAAAACTTAGTATTTTATTATTAATTTGTTAATATTTTATGAATAGGTTGTTGTTGTTATGAATATTTCATTACAAGTTTATTAATAATTTATTATTTTATTAATATTTAATAATTCATATCTTTATTTTTAGGGGTTTTTTATCGTTCAGTCCACCCCTAGGTGGAACTAGAATTTTTAGGAGTGGATTGAATCCTGCCCATGGATTGATGCCAAATTCACGGGCAGGATGTGATTTATAGGGGGGGGAGTATTAGTAGACTAGGAGGGGGTTGCAAATAAGATTTCTGAGGGGGATTGCAGTCCAAAAATCCCTTATTTTTATTATTAATTTATTAAAATTTTATTATAATACTATAATTTTATTACTATTTTACTATTATTTTATTAATAACTTACTAATATATAGGCTCTGTTTAGCATATCTTTCCGTGTGGTCTTTCAGCTGTTTACAAGCCAAGCAAAGCGCACGACGGTCTTTTTCCGTTTGGTTCGTAACAGATCTAGCCACCAAAAGTCAGTGTGCCAAAAAGACGTGAAAAGCCAATTTTGGGCTGATTTTGGGAAGTTCCAAATGGAGCTTTTCGCATCTTTCTCGTTTTATTCTCGCGTGGAAAAACACGGAAAGGCGCGCAATAGCCAAACTAGCTTCGGATTGCTCAGATCTTCATGCAAAAGTTCAATGTGTCTTGACTGTTAGAGCTACCATAAGATCTTCCCAAAAAGACTTGTGAAACGGCCCCATAATTTTTTTATTAAGATCTTCCCAAAAAGACTTGTGAAACGGCCCCATAATTTTTTATTATTACTTTAATAATATTTTATTAATATAAGGATTGGGGGTTTTTGTGAAGAATTCTTTACTTCCTAATAGACTAACATGGGAACTCCATTCCCAAGGGGAGCCTGGAATGGCCACTCCCCCGTATGGGAAATCCCATTCAAATCAAAATCCCATTGCATACAAGCAAATGGTTGAAATTAGAGAGTCTGAATCTCCTGCCCACAAGAATTATGCCCATGTCTACCCATATAACATCGCAACCACACGTAGGGAATATCTCATCCTCCTACATAGTATTATGTAGGGGGCAGGAGGTCTGTAGTCAAAATGAGATGGGGTCTACTACTCACAAAAATGCTACCACGCATACCAATGTGCAGCTGTGTATTAGCTGTGTCTTATGGGTAGTGTTGTGGGTACGTAGCAAATCTGGACTCATATTTATGGGTAAAAATCCATTTCAAAACCCCTGTATGCTTTGTGCATTTATGGATTAAATAAGTGTTTGGTAGTGTGGTTATTTTCCAAATAAATACTGTCACATCAGCACCATGTAGGCATTTTGATTTTACTTTACCAAAATATGTTAAATTTTCATATGTTTCAATCCATCTCTTAGGAAATTTAACAATTTCTTTTAGAAATATATGAAAGTTTTTTTTCCGATAAACAGTTTCTTGCTTTTTTTTTCCCTCTTTTGACCTCATGATGTTATGAAAAACATGGCAAATCATGAATGGAGGACCAAAAATGGTCCCTTTTCACCGAAATTCATTCAGGTATAAAGGGAATTTAGAGGGTTCTCCACAAGGCTTACCCCACAAGCACTCCACTGCACATCCTCTCCACACATTGAGAACATCTTCCATGACAAGTATAGAATATGTTCCTAATACACAGAGGGGATGCGCGGTGGGGCGCTTGTGGGGACTGGGAGTTCATACGAACTCGTATAAGGTTTCATAGACAGTCTAACAGATGGGCTGAAGCAGAATGCATTAGAAATTCTGAGGGGGACTGAACTCAAATCAGGGGATAGCTTGTCTCAAATTACCCGTTACAAATATTGGGAGGGCAGTGTTCATCTCATGGATGGGACTAGTCCACGTTATATTGGGGATCGGTCCTGTTCACACTCCAATTTAGTATCAACGGAAAAAACTCGTGGATAGCTCGTCCACAGTCTATTTAGTCTAAAGCCCTATATTGTTTATTTCACATTTTACCGTTGGAGATCTTTGCTGGCCGCACGCTGAAACTTTCCACCGCTGTAACTCTCCACCACTGGTCCATTTGCCGATATTAATTATTTTGTCAATAAAATATTACTTATTTTACTTAATTTTTATAAAATTTTAATGTTTTTTATTAATAAAATAATATTTTTAAATATTTAAAGCATATTTTTTATTTTTTAATTATTTTACTATTATTTTTATAGAAAATTTAATATTTATTGGTTAGTATTAATTCATTTATACATTTTTCAATATATTTATCATATAAAATGCAAAAATTAGATATTTATAATTAACTGTATAAATCATTCATAAAATATATATGAGATACATAGAATTGAAAAAGTATAATGTAGAAGAATGGAAAAAATATGGTGTGATAATCTTTTGACCAATCCACACAATTTATCTACCATTCAGAACAATTATAAATTGTGATATGATGTGGATTAACCCCTCTCACATATTATCATGTGGATAAACAAGTAAGATGTCTAAATCAAAAATTCAAAACATTAAAGAGAGAGAGAGAGACGATGCTTATCGCTTTGAAACAGTTTATTATTGGGAGATTTGGGTTGTCTTAGTGGCCCGACAGACAAGATGTCTAAATCAAATCATTATTGGGTTTTCTTTTAGAGATGGGCTTCCATTCTTTTTCTACTTAAATTATTGTTTGATTCTCTTCGCACGGCAAACGATAAAACAAATAAATTTTTTTTATGAGTATTTGTAGTTTCATCTAGTTACTTTATAAGAATTTCATCATCCTTTTAGGCTTTTATTAGTCAAATCACTAACTCAATTTAAAGCAATTATTGATTTACCTATCAAAACCTGAGCCTGAGGCATAAATATGAAAAATTCAAATTGAATTTAATTACAGACTTATCGGAAGCAACCAACGATGAAAAGTCAGCACAACCCATAAATATGGAGTCGCCTATGCCAACATAAGGTGAAGATGACATCTCATTTAATTTAGTTGGATTATATGAAATGAGGTGAACCCTTTGTCAATGAACAGATAAAGCCCACTTTTCAGTCTGCCGTTGTGAACAAGAACATATTTTTTAATTTTAATTTCCTCCCTTTTTTTTAATTTCTGTTTTATAAAAAATATTTATAGTTTTTTATTTTTTACTTTTTTATTATGAATTTCCAACTTACTTGGTTTTCCTTTTGGTTGGTAAGATCCCACTTTGTTGTTTGATTTTCAGCAAAATTGTGTGAACAAAAATGTGGACTAATGATATTTTTTATTCATAAGGCTCACTTTAGAAGGAGTACAAATGCAAATATGTAGAGCATAAATACATACAAAATAATATAAATTATAAGGTTTTGCACTTAGGGGTGGCAATGACCCGAGCTTTTCATGAGTTGCTTGAGCTCGGTTTGTGAAAAGCTCAGCTCAGCTCAGTTTCAGCCGAGCTCGAGCTCGAGTTCGAGCCCAATTCAGTAGCTCGATTATTAAACGAGCCGAGCTTAACTCTACTAGAGCTCGGTTCGTGAGGCTCGCGAGCCGGCTCGAATATATATATATATATGTATTTTATATTTAATATATAATATATATAATAAAAATATTATAATTATTAATCATTATAGTTCTTAATTTTTTAAATATAAAATAAAAAAATTCATATATAATTTTTATTTTTATAAAATATTTTATCTAAATATTTTTATAAAATATAAAACGAATTGAGCTGAGCCAAGCTCGAGCTTATGAACTCTTGACTCGAGCTGAACTCGAGCTCGAGCCTGGTACTATTCGGCTTGGCTCAACTCGAATCCACCCCTATTTGCACTTTACATATTTGCATTTGTATTCCTTCCAAACTCAGCCTAAGGTGAATGTATACTTTGTAAATTATGAATCAATGAACAAGGTTTTGAATCAGAATCTCCAACTATTTGGTTGAGTGGAATTAGAATTACATTCCCATTCTCCCATTTGAGAGAATGGCTCTTCCCTTCCCCTTTCTTGCGAATGAAATTTCATTTCAACTTATTTCAATTCTGTTTTTTACTCTTATTTGAATCAAATATATTATATATAAGAATAGGTTCGAATTCCAGGAAATTTTGATTCCAATTTTTATTCTAATTTTGACTCCAAACCAAATCGACCCAGATGATTTTAAGGTAATTAGTTGAGATTTGGATTTTATCGTTGAAAGTATTTGGGTTGTATCCTAGTTGTTCACCCTTACCACGTGTACGCTGCAATCAATGAATTTGGCCAAATGCACATTGACCACATCAGCAATGCAACTCAATGCTCATTAAGCAATGGGGATCACATCCTCAGGCTTTTGATCTTTCTCTGCTTACATGTCCTCGATGCACAACTTCGTCTTTTCACTTCGATTCATCCAATTGACAAAATATCTGCTACGTATTTGCAACATCAGAATGCACTGTAGTTGAGTTCTTTATTCCCTTATTGATTATTGAAAATTATGCATGAGAGGTGAAGCTGCAGCTTGTAGAGGTGATCAGCCACCAATTTTCTATTTTTTTTCCTTCAAACATTCACACAAGACTTGAATTGCAGTGGAGAAGCTCGGGTTCACACTACCTTTTTTTTTTTGGTTGAATGATAGATGAGTCCAAATTTGCTAACCGCAATACATTGCTGACTACATTTTTTTGAAAATGTCAATGATATGGATTACAAAATTATTCCGACCGTGCGGCTAGATGAACATGGCCAACCATGTATTATGATCAGCATGTCCGAACTCTGGTAGATTGGGGTCCAGAGGCGAGGAGGCGAGGAGGCGAGGAGCCATCAATCCATCATGTATAGCAGTCGCCCATGAAAGCCGCCTACAGTCCACGCACGATCTGTAGGGCGTAAGTGGCGTGTCGAGTCCTGCAACCAACCAACCAACTACCGTGCCGGACCACCCCGGTTCTGAGTCTCTCGTCTCTATAATAATCGTCATCTCCTTACTCGTCCATCTCCCTATCCATTTACATTATTACATGAAATAGTACGTATCCAAGAAAAAAAAGAGGGCTAGCTAGAGATAGAGCAGAGGACGCCCATGGAGAGCACCACCACCGAGAAGAAGCCAACAGCCGATTTCGGCAAGACTATGTCGGAATCTCAAGCACCAAGAGAAACGTCCTCTCGCACCACGGGCAGCTTCACCGTGCTGGATTTCTCCCTAAGGTTCCTACTGTTTGCGTCGACACTTACGGCCGTTGTGGTGATGGTCACCAGCAAGCAGACCGAGTTCATCCCAATCCCACTTCTACCAGTGCCGGCCAGGGTGGCTAAAGCAGCCAAGTTTAACCATTCTCCCGCCTTTATGTAAGTCTGTTTACTTCTTTTAACAACTACGATTAGAATTAGTACATCTCAATTAAAGTTGGTCCTACGCTTTGCCATATATAGCCGCACAAACTGGCAAAGCATGCCGGCCGGCCGCTGCTTGAGCGACCCCGGCCGAGAAGTTCCTGAAGAGGAGGATGTTTTGCTTTCTGCTTTTTTAGATAACCCTTCTTCTTGGGTGCCCCGAGGGCCCGAGGGAAGACGATTGGCTTGCTCTCTTTCACTGATTGTTGCTTTGGATAAATCAGTTGCTCTCACCGGAGCAGCGCTGGACTAAAACCGTTAAATAATGGCATTGCTGTGGCCTCCCTTTCCTTACGTCATCCAATTCATGGTGAGAAAACATTACTGAAATGTGAACACGCCGGCGTGTTTGAGTTTTGAAATTAAAAAAAAAAATGAATTGACGTGATGTATTGAATTGTTTTACGAGTACTGGCGTCGTGTTCACAATTCACCGGAGGTCGTTGAAGTGTTCTGCGACCATGGTCGCAGTTTATACGAGCCCATTCATGAATTGGTGGGGTCACATCAATACATGGAGACTGTAATTTACGGTTTTAGCCTAAGGCTAGTGTAGCTGATTTTTGTGCACCGGGCACAGGGCTATGGGACCTTTGTGGAGAATCTTGTTGTGGGCCGATTTTATCCGCTCAGCCATCCCGTTGAGCTAAAAAAACACGCTATGACAATGGACATTGGGCCTAGCAGGCTAGCAGATTAGATAAAAGTGGAGCTGATTATGTGCACGAAACAGAATTCAGTCAGAGCAAAGTCCATTCGAACAGCCATCGTAGCCTTGCATCGAGAATATCTCCTCATGAAATAAAGCAAGTACTGAGATATTTCCGATGCAAGGTTATAAAGACAGTTCGAACAGTATTCAAACGGACATTGCTTTGACTGAAGCTGATCTCCCATTTGGGCGTAGCAAATCCAAAAAGCATGCCATTGCGATCCAGATGTAAGAAATGTAGACCTGGCAAAAAATTGATCCAATCTGTGAAAAAACTGAGTTGGGTCATGTTTTAATCCGTTGACTCAATTGTCAAGTTTAATTGAAACTATTTATGCATTATTAGAAGTTTCCACTCTTTAATTTTTTCTATTTAGTCTTTACTATTTATTGTTTATTTTTTAAATTGTTAAATATTTAAGTTTTTTTATTTCATATTTAGAATTTTAAAGTTAATTCCTTTAATTTTGGATTTTTCATATAGTTTTTTTATTTTTTTAAATTTCAGTTATTTTTTGGAATGACCCGAATTGACCCATGGTTAACCCTAACTCGAACATTTAGGATTAAGATTTAGCATTTGACAACCCAACCTAAAATTCAACCTGATCCGAAATCAGCCCAAAGTGTCTTGGCCCAACTCAAACCCGACCCACCCAACCCAATTGACAGGTCTAGAGAAATGTTATGTGATTGTATTCAACCACCACGGCTGGTCTAACCAGCCGATTCGACCAGTCGAACTGGTCTAACCAGGAATAAGTAACATCCATCGGTCTAATTTGGATTAACCATGCATGCAGATACTTCGTGGCTGCACTTTCAGTGGCCTGTTTACACGGTCTCATTTCCACGCTTACATCCCTGGCAACTATCTGGAAGCCATGTCCCTCAAAGAAACTCTTGCTCCACTTGGCCTTTAGTGATGTGGTAAGCTCTGAACTTCCTTTTGCTCTTTGTGCTCTCAGACATTGTTGCTTGCCGAAAGGTTAGGGTTTGTACTTTGTAATCTGAACTGATCTGTATCTGGTGCAGCTAATGTTGGGGTTGGTGGCTTCGGCCACCGGCACGGCTGGCAGTGTCGCTTACATTGGGCTTAGGGGAAATTCTAATGTGGGGTGGAGTAAGATCTGTTCCGTCTACGACAAATTCTGCCGGCACATTGGGAGTTCTATTGCAGTCTCTCTATTTGCTTCCATTCTACTCGTCTTGCTCGTTATGCTCTCGACATACTCCCTTTTCCGCTCCAAGTAATTAATCGGATTCCTGAGCTATAAAGCTTAAATTTGTAGCGGGTCTGCAGTAAGAAGTGTTTTCGTGTCGATCAAGTGTTTGAGTTTATGTGTGTATGATGTAAAATTAGTGCCTTTGGTATTGTTGTGATTTAATCATGCATGTATTAATGTTTTTTTTCACTTTTTCTTCTCTTGATTAAGATTAATTGTCGTTGTATTAGATGTAAATTGTTTCTTGTGTAAGTAATAATTCATGATTCACAGAGTTTTTTTTTTCCTGAATTGGGAATTCTTATAACAATAGCAAGAATTAAAGACATTGAGACAACTCAACTGTACAAATTGATTATTTCTTTAACTACTTGTACATGCAAAATCATGGTTTTCAAAACCGGAATGGAACGGACGGTCGGACCAGAAAAACCGGGAACTGGACCGGACAGGTGACCGGTTCTGGTTTTCCCCAAAACTGGATTTTCCATAAAAACCGCTAATTTTGATTAACAAACCGCTGACCTGAGCAGTTAACCTTTCGAATGATTTTGACCGATTTTCATTTCTTTTATTTTTTATTTTTTGTCAGAACAGGCTGACTATTCAAGTACCCGGTAACTGAACCCTAACTGATTCGGTCTCCTGATCGGTTTTAAAAAGCATGTGCAGAATTATGCGCTATTGAATAAAAATTTGCTCAAATTCCTATTGCACATGGTTTAATTCCTCACTATTATTGGCTTCAGGCTAAAAACTGAAAATTGGAGTTGGAAAAGCTCGAATCCAATAAGTTGGGTTCAAAAAATTTATAAAAAATATTAGATCATCATATTTCTCCAATTCAATTACATCAAGGAAAAGATGTAAATATTGCTCAAGAAGGTGGCTGTAACAAGAGCATACCCCCCCCCCCTATAAAATTAATAGATGCAAAATGTAGAAACCCTCTTTCCATAGTTATAAAAATGGTTTTTTTTTGTTCAAATCCATTCATTTTCAGTAATTGGTTGTACAATAACAAGTAACAGAAACAAATATTATTCAATGAAAATATGAAATTTCAAAGGCATGCAAAATTGAATTTGAAAGTTGAAATCTTTTTTTTTTTTTTTGACAATCTATTTGAAACCACAAGCTCATCAAATACTAAAATTGGGTCAAATCCAATGCTTATGAAAAGATGGAAATTAATTCATCTGTTCAAACCTAGAATAATTGTTTCTGTCTTTTAACAAGCAGAGTTGACTCTATCTTTGGATTAGATGATAATTAAGTTTGTAGCTCGGCTCAGCTGCTGAAGCACCGTGATTGGATAGGAGAGTATTTTGGTAGTTGAATACTTGAATTTGGACCAAGTTGAACAAAATCTAATATATACGTGGATAATATGTGTCCTTAAAAGTATTTTAGAAGAATATATTATCACCACCAAAGTCCAAGGAGTTGGTATGAAAGATTTATAGAGTCTAGAATTTGCTTCTTGAAAAAGAAGTCTAATAATTATTTAATTACGTGAAGGAAAGCACTTAAGCAACATTTCATCCGTTTTTCAACTTGACCTCTATTTTGATTTTTGATTTCTAAAATAATATTTCTAGCATCTGCTTGTCACAATGATATTGATTTCTTGCAGTTCAATATTCAAAATAATACTCCAGATTGTCCACCAGATAAGGACCCATTAGTTGGGTCATGTGTGTTCAATCTTATCCCATAGTTCATTTCATCCCATGCTTAATCTTGTAGTGGAGTTTTGTCGAATTTGGGAGAGCTTTCATGCAAAGGCTTTTGCTTTTATAAGGCGAGCCCTGCCCAAACAGCTTTCATGAAAGGGTTTTTAGTTGAAGTTTCTTTAATTAGTTTATTCTTCAAAGCATATCACCAAAAGCAGCCCAACTAAAACTCCACCCCTCCCAAATGGGCTCCTACAGGATTTACTCTAGAAGCTATCTATGGAAGTGGATTTATTATATACACATGGCCAGGCCTCAAGATGAAATTAACTATTTCCATGAATAAAAGCTTTGCTAATTAGATCATGTAATGAAGCCTCAATGACCTAGGAATCTTTCATATATTGGATAGGGGTGGCAAATGAGTGGGTTGGGTAAGGGTTGAATATTAACTCATCAACCCACTATAACCCATCATCGATCCTTATTAAAGGGTCATAATCCACCCTGGCCCACCCATATTAACCCACTTGATCCATCCATATTAATCCTTAACCACTCTCACCATACTAATCCACTTACCCTCACTTATAAATACAAAAATGGGTCAAGATAGCCTGTATATCCAAAATAATGAATTTTGAGAGAATAATCTCTCTCAAAACTTCCACGTGAGAAAAACGAGTTAGGTCAACCCATATACCTAAAAATGCAAAAATTGTAGATAAATGTAGAAAATAGTAAAAAAATTACAAAAAATGCAAAAACACAAAAAAAAATTACGAAAAATACTAAAAATTACAGAAAATTGTATGAAATGCATGAAAAACACCAAAAAAAGTAAAAAATATGTAGAAAAGCACCAAAAAATTGTAGAAAATGCAAAAAACCAGAAAATTTTAGAAAACGTAGAAAAATTCCAAATAATTGCAAAAAAATGCAAAAAAATACCAACAAAATACAGAAAATGCAAAAAATAACAAAAAATTGCAGAAAACGCATAACTTTTATAAAAGTGCTTTTGCAAAAGTACTTTTATGAAAGTACTTCTACAAAAGTGCTTCTATAAAAGTGCTTTCATAAAAGTACTTTCATAAAAGCACGTACTTTTATAAAAGTGCTTCTATGCTTTCACAAAAATGTTTTCGTAAAAGTACTTTAATAAAAGTGCTTTCATGTAAAAATACTTTTGTAAAAGTGCTTTTATGTAAAAGTACTTTTGTAAAAGTGCTTTCATAAAAGTACTTTTATAAAAGTGCTTTTATGATTTCATAAAAGTGTTTTCGTAAAAGTACTTTCATTTTCGTAAAAGTACTTTTATAAAAGTGCTTTCGTGTAAAAGTAATTTTGTAAAAGTCCTTTTCATAAAATTACTTTATAAAATTGCTTTTGTAAAAGTAATTTTGGTAATAATATGGTTGTCTAGGGCTAGAAATTTGTGGGAAAAGCAAGGTAGGCCTGGCCAAACCAAATCATAAATGATCATCCCTAATAAAGAGGAATATAGTGAAAAAGGGGGGTTAGATGGAACTCGATGTCATAAGTGAGAGAGAGGGGGGGGGGAATGGAATCTAGTGTTATAATTGGAGGGAGAGAGGGAGTTGTGTGGGAGTTGATGGGGCCCATGTGAAGAGAGAGAGAGAGAGAGAGAGATAGGTGAGAGAGGTTCTGTGGGACCTGGTGTCATAATTGGGGTGGGGGAGAGGGGGTTGTATGGTAGGGGTGAGCAAGAAAAATCGAAAAATCAAACTGAATCGAAAATCCAATTAACTGAATTGATCGGTTTGGTTTTGGTTAACTAATATAGAAAACTGGCGGTTAACCAAACCGACCAGTACACATATATTTCTATATAGTTCATACATATTTATGTATATTATATATGTTTTTATATTTTCTATATATTATAAATTAATAAATATGCATTATATATAAATATATGTTTATAATATATAATATATTATTTATTATTTAAAATATAATATTTTATATATAATTCTATTTTTATTATATATTTATATGTTTTTATAATATATATTATAAATATAAAAAAACTGAAAAAACGACGAACCAAACTGATGGTTAACTAAACCAGTTAACCGGTTAATCGATCGGCTTCGGCTTGGTTTTGGTTACCGATTTTCCAAAAGCTGGTAGGACCAGTTTGTTGGAATGGTTTAGAATCCACCATATGGATGGCTAAACCATGCTAGATGGTTGGGCGAAATTTCAAAAAATTTTCTAACCCTTGCAGGAACCGATTTCCCGATAAATTCGAAAACTGAATTTTCTAGATCGATCTTGCATTGAATCAGACCAGATTTGAAACCAAATCACTAGTGGAAATTATACCTAATGCGAATACCACAAGCGCAGATCCCAAGGTGAAAGTTTACGCCCAAATCAATCCTAAAACCAACCTCTACTGAAAATGGCATAGTGTGTAAGTGAACTTGGTTCAACAACACTATTTTCAACAAAATTGTGATCCAACTTGCTTGAATCGAATGAGGTAAGTGAGCCTAATTTTCTTCAACGTTTTTCTTGTAAAACCTAAAAGGAAAAGTGATAAAAAATCAGTTGTTGAAAACCTAGGTCGTGATAGGGTTTCTTGGGAGATAAAGAAAAGAGGAGAAAACAAGAGAGAGAGGTGTTCTAGTTTGGTTCACCCTCTTCTTCTTTTATCTCCTTATAGAGCACTCTCCTAAACAAATTAGGAGATTATACAAATCTAATTTGGATCTGGACTCTATTAAGAGATAACCCTTATCTTCTTAAGAGGATAGGTGCTCCATACCTATTACCAAACCCAAATTAGAGCACATTACAACTTAACGACTTACTTAATCTTATTAATTATGGGTCTTAGGCCCATCTAGTTCAAAGGCTCATGATCCAAGGTGTTGTATGGCCACTTTAGGCCTGATATTGTATGGTGTGGGACCCCACAATGATCTCACATAAGCCTACATGGGTTCGACCCAATCTTTGAAAGAGGTTAGGCTAAATTCACTGCTTAGGGTAGTGAACCCTTGACCCAATCAACATTGGTCCAGTTTGGGCCCAACATTTACACTTAAATGATCTTTGGATTCAGCCACTCTATGAAGACCCAAGAATAATGTACTTATACAAGACAAAGCACATCAAGTAAATCAGCCCTGTAATGGTTTCTTACACTTAACCTCTCAATCCATAATGATCAAAACACTGCCTGATAGAGAAGGACCTCTCCCCTGGCTATAAGGTGCAGTGTCATACTCTCTAATCAAATGGATCCTAGGATTAAAATGTTTTGCAAACCCTTTCATAAAATAGTAATATATATAACATATAAATATATTTTGCAAAACCAGATTTCAAACCCAAGTGAAATCCACTAGCTAACAGTTTAGGTTTTCATCAGAGAAAGTGTAAGCCCATATATTCACTTTGTTCAACAAAGGGGCCGATCTTATCATTATGATTACTCACTCAGGTGAATTCTTAGACTGCCCCAATACACCTAGGTATTTGACCATGAATATCACTGGTTGGCATATCGAAGACAACCAAGTCTAACACCTAGTGTAGTACCATACTCAAGTCTGCGTTATGTGTAACTTTGGAAATTGGTCCGGGTTCAATGCTATTAAACACAAACTGGATGTGCTTGGGGTCTAGCCATAGCAGTTGAGACAAGTTGCTCCAACTCTTTGGCAGCGCACCAGTGTTAGCCTTATCAAGATAAACTCCCCAAATTTATCAAATGGCTAAGAACATTCTAGACTAACACCACAAGTCTCTTAAGTGTCCAGTTTAAGGGGCAATAACAGAAACATACCAATATTAACATGAAACAACAATGTATTTTATCCATTTACAAAAAAAAACGTTTATGTACATCATTCTTATTGGAGCTAAGGGCATACACTGTCTAAGACAGTTCGATTTCAAAAATAGGCCTACAAATAAATAACTAAACTGTGATCACCTCTATTGTGTGGTACCTGATGGGGGCTTGACATTAGGGGTGAGAGAGTGTGTGTGTTAGAGGATATATTTTAAAATTTTCCATTACTTTTATTTTAATGAAAGTAATTTATTTTTCTTTTATTTAAAAGGGCAAATAAAAAACTAACAAAAATGCCTTATGAATATATATAATTCAGCCACATTGTTCTCAAAAATCATAATCCAATTATAATTATAAGAGAAAATCTATGATGCAGAAAAGATATGATATGGGAAGAGTTTTAACCAATCAAAACCCACCCATGAATTTTGATAAATAACACCTCATTGGCTATCACATTTATGATTCCAATTGATTGTTAAGAAGTTATTTAGATATCATATCTTTTCCATATCATAGTTATAATAGTGATTTCATATTTTCGGTTGTTTGTTGAGCTCTGCGTGGAAAACAAAAGTTTTACACTCCCATCTCCACTTTTAACTTTTAATTTTAGTAGTAGTATAATATAGATATAGATATATAATACCAAGGTTTTAAAAATCGACCAAAAAACGGAACCGTTCTAGTTACCAGTTTCCGGGTCAACGGTTCTATCGTTCGGGTCGAACGGTTCGGACGGTTTGCAATTTTGTTAGGGCAAATATTTATGTTGATATGAGAAAGGAGAATGGAGAAGAGACTGATGTCGACTGAGAAAGAAAAAAAGAAAAAAGAAAAGAAAGAAAGAAAGAAAGAAGGAGAAAGGAAAAAAAGAAAAGAAGAGAAAGGAAGACTGTGTTTGGTTTCAAGGAAAAAGTAGGGAAAGGAAAGGAAATGTAGGAAATCCTTTACAAACCTTGTATAGATTTCCCTACCTTTTCCTTCAAGCCAAACAAGCCAGAATGGAAGGAGGGAAGGAGGGAAGGAGGAGGGAAGAAAATGGAAGAGGGAAGGAGGGAAGAAGAAAGAAGAGGAGGAGGAGGATGGTTCAATGCTCATCGGCGACGATAATCGCAATGGCAACGGCAAGGTGACAACAACATAGATCTGAGATCTGAGATCCAAGTTCTCAAATCTCATATTTGAGATCGATTTTTCTACAACATTTTTTCTTCTTCTTTGACCTGGATCTCAGATTTGAGATTGTGTCTCAGACTGGATCTCATATTTGAGGTCTTGTGTTTTTCCTCTCTGCAAGTTTTTAAAACTGTGAACCACTGTCCGGTCAAATGAGTTGACGATTTAACCACCCATGTCAGCAGTTTTCTGACGGAGTCAATGATTTTTGACCCAAAAATGGGTTAGAGGTGAAACAGAACCAATTGCTTAGACGGTTACTGCATTGAACGGTCCGACCGTCCGGGTCAACGACGGTTAAAAAACATTGTATAATACTATCGGGCCAGGCCGGACCAATTCGTCGGGCTACCCGGCCGATGATGTCTGGAGGTGGCGCGGCCTTGTCGCCTGTCGGAGGCGGCGAAGGAGTGAGTGAGTGGTGAGTTTTGGCGAAAGAGAGAACCAGAGAAGGCTATGAACAGGTGGGCAAGAAATCAAGAACAAGGCATGGGCGCAACTCAGAAGCTCAAGCGCATCTCTCGCCAAAAAGCTCTCCGCCATCCTACCGTACGGGTGAAAGAAAACAAGATTACTCACCCAACAAATAAACAAGAAAAACCAGTAATTTTCACTGTTTTCCTTTTTCTTTTTCCTTGTCGTTAAGATCTGTTTTCTTGTTTTCCGTGTTTTATCTGCATAATCAATGGGATTCCAGAAACGGTTCAATCCCTTTCCGTCTTTTCTTTTCAATCGACCAAACGAAATTCATTAAATTACTATTTTTCACCTTCAGTCCGTTGCAGAGAAGCTTGGGCGAGAAAAGTGTGATTAGTTTTAGTTAGAGCAATTCCAGACGTAATAAATCACTGCATTAATAACTTCGTGTAATTCTCCATAGAAATCTCTGTATCATAGCGTCTCTTCTGAGCTTCCCCGAAGTGCTGAAACTTACTTCAAACCCCAGTTTCAGAGCTTATTGGTTGGAGAGGCCATGGCCTCGGCTATAGTATATTGTTCTGCTACTCGTCTTCTGGGTTTGCCTTCTCTTACTGCATTTTCTAGACCCAAAATATGCGGTAGATTTCAGTGTCGTACTTTGGCCGGTGGGAACCCGGCGGTGGTGTCTTCGGAGTCTGTTGAAACCAATGGAGCTCCTTTCGTTAGAGACCAGGATGGAATTGGGTCTAGGATTGATGGAGGGAATGGTCGTTTTGGTCCGAAACGTATGGACAATACGAAGAACGTAATGGGTCTGGAAGAGTTGGAAGTGTTGTGGGATGATGGTTTTGGGACTTACAGTGTGAAGGATTTCCTTGATATGGCCAAGGACATGGTTAAGCCTGATGGTGGGCCTCCTCGCTGGTTTTGTCCCCTCGAATGTGGGCGTTCATTAAAAGATTCACCTGTGCTACTGTTTTTGCCCGGTAATCAATGTCTAACTGTGGATAGCGCCGTGTTTGCTAATTGACCAAGGCGAACTCTTAGGCAATTAAATTTTGTATTAGTTCAAACCTTTTGTTACTTTATGTTTCACTGATTATTAATGTTTTAGGCAATTTGTGTTTCAGTATTTTGGAGGTTTTCTGTAACTTTGATATCTGAATGCTGATTGCTTTATTAATTGGGGCATGCAGGAATTGATGGTACGGGCCTGGGGATCATTTTGCATCATAAATCTCTTGGCAAGTTAGTCAAATCTATCCTATTTGCTAAAGTGAATGTGGCATTATTTTATGTCATTGGGGGTTATTACATGTTATCACTTGCACATAGCCACAAATAAGGACTTATGAACACGATCTCAAGTTTTACATGTTAGGAGTTGGGTATAAATTTTTAGTTAATTTGGAGAAGCAACTTTTGCATTATTGAATTCAATGATTATTTGATAAGTGAAGAATCAAAGTTGTATACGGTTTTTTGTGTTCTATTTTCTTGAATGTTTTTAGCCATTTTCCCTTTGATGAATGGATTGCCCTTTCCCTTTAAGACTATTTTTCTTGAATAAAAATATAAAATGAATTTTATCCATCTGGATGATAAACTATGACATGACTTACACCAAATGGCTCCTTTGTTAACAGGTAATCGGCCTTGGTTTAGAAAGGTGCTTTCATTTTTCCTTTGTGAATAACTAGAGCAATATGTTAAGTTTTAACCCCATCTGATCTGACTAAGATCTGAGTCCAATTAAAATTCATATTACATACAATTTATAACTAATAAATTAAATATTTCATATTTATATTCTCCATTGTATTACCAAAAAAGAGGGTGGGCCTTGGTGCAATGGTTGGGTTACTCCACTGTGACATAGGTGACCAGGTTTCAAATCTTGGAAACAGCCTCTCTGTATGTGTAGGGGTAAGGTTGCGTACATCTATCCCTCCCCAAACCCCACATTAGTGGGAGCCTCACGCTAATGTTGTTCGTTCATTCATCCTAATAAAATATCTTCTTAAAAGGCAATTAAAATTATAAAATCATTATTTTTTTTTGTGTGAAAATTAAGAATTTAAGACCATTACGTGGACTTGTTTGGCTTGCCTTTAGGGGCGTGGCACAAAGGCGGCTCATAGAATCAGGAATGTAATATATCATACATCACATTAGCTTCTTGAAGTAATGCAATTGAGGAAAAAAAGAGATTATGGGTTTTACATGCTTGAAAATGTTTTATATGTTTGATTTTATTTTTAAATTTACATTTGGATACGCTTTACATGTTATGTTTATGTATTTTAATTTTAGATAATAGGTTTTTTCAGAACGTTTATTTTAAAATTTAAGTTTATATTTTTATTAATATTATCTTTAATATTTTGTTTGATTTTTTTTAATTTTCTATCGTTTTTAATTTTTTATTTTTTTTTTGTGCCTTGCTTCAAAAAGGCTTGTGTGCCTCGCCTTGCACCTCAGGCGCAAATTGGCCCTTGTGCTTTTAAAATACTGATGTTAACAAGAGAAAAAGAAAATCAATACTAGACACACAATGAGAGTCCACAAAAACAAAATGCCACCTCAAAGAGGATCTCAGAAGCAAAACAATTCAACAAAAAAATCTACTTTGGAAGAGTAGCACCAGGAAAATTTCATTCTAGGAAGGCATTTCTTTTGTCTATCTTGTATTATTTCTTTAAGTGCAAATGAGTATATGATAATAAAATAGGGAAGTCTATCTTATATTTCCTGTTGTTTTCCTTATGTTTTCTGCCATGTGGATATCATTTAACTTGTATGAAGTTGGATACAAGTGTTAATTTTGCCATATGTATGGCTTTCCTTCCAAGATTCAAAATATTAATATGCATGGTATGCATGGGCATGTGTATTGGGTGTTTTCGGGTGGCTCAAAACCTTTTTGTTTTATTTTTTAGTTTTTAGTTTTTACAGGGGGCTTAAATTATTGTTATTTAACCCCCCAAAACTTTGTTTTTTTTTGAGAAGCCTTAAATTCGTTTGGCTTTCCTTCTTGCATTCTTTCTGCAACGAATTTAACTTCTAAACATGTTCCCGATCTATTCCTCGTGTGTTTATCCTGTGAGTGAAAAGTTGACACTATTAATATGGAATATCAAGAAAATTTTCATTCTGATTGTCAGGGAAAAACTGTACATTTGGCCCTATATGTACTGCAAATTATGGCCTACATATCAAGTTACATCTAGATGAAGATATCTAATTTAGAAAAATTTTCACTGCAGGGTTTTTGAAGTTAGATGCATGCATATCCCTGTTTATGATCGGACATCATTTGAAGGTGTTGATCTTTGAACTCTTTCTAATTGAATTGATTGAAAAAAATATGAAGCTTTCCATGGGAATATAATTTTGATGAGTTTTTTTTTTAATTTATTTTTCCTTTTCAATTTTCTTTTAGGTTCCTTCTATGAGTTGATAAAATGTTAGATGTTGATGTATCAAACTGGCATTTTAACTGCTGAAAATTTTGACAAAACTCACATAAGTATAACTTATAAATTTATTGGATTACTCAAAACAAAAAGAAAAGATAAAATGCATACTGATAATAATAGGTTTTAAGGTTATTATAAAAAAATAATAGGCTTTAAGGTTCCTGAGGGAGAAATGCAAAATATTTTTTGTGATTTGTAAAACTGTGAACCATTGGTACAAGTTGAAACAAATAAAAATTCAATATTTATGTTTAAAGCCACCAATCATCATCCTCATCCATGCCTTATCCCAACAATATGCGGTTGGTTACATGAATCCTGTTTCGCCAATCCATTCTATTTAAAGTCATATCCACTGTTAAATTATTAGTGCCTAAATAATTTCTTACTACCTCTACCCATGTCCTTTTAGCATCCCAGATGATGTCGCAGCTTCTAGATCATTCTTTTGGCCCTTATTCCTTTTGACTATAAATTATTCGCATAGAACCACATCTTTTTATTTTTGTTAGCGAAGTTATATACAAGAACCTTTAATAAATTATAGTTGCGAGGAATGGCTAATTTCATCTATACTCCTAATATCACACAGTTTAAAGGGAAAATTAGAGAAAGGAAGGGAAAGATAGGGTTTGAAGGATACTTGGTGTTTTTTTTATTTGAATTCTTTGTTATTGTTGTTCATTGACAGATATCAAAATGAGTTTGATAAACTTAGTGACGTAGGATGAATAGTTCTGATGCCAACTTGGTATAGGACTGAAGACTGATGTGATCCAAACATAGTTGTCAAGGATTAATGCAAGTATTAAGGACACAAAGGAACGGAAGGAAAACCCAAATGCAACAAGATGCTTTAGAAGTCAGAAGAATCATTGGACTGTTCGGGTTTCAAAAGTTTTCATCAGACTGAAAGGGGGTTTGTTTGGGATTTGTCCTATCAAAAGGGCAGTTTTAAGAAAAATATTAAAGCCATAGGAGAAGCTAAGTAATCAAATGGAGTCTTTAGTTGGTAATTTGGAGTCTAGAGTTTAGATGTTGTTGGGTTTTTGTTGATTGTTGGGGATTTGTTTTTGGTTCTGGTTGTGTGAGGTGGTTTTTTCTATTTTACTTTAGGGTTGAAATTACAATAGAAATAGTAGGGGGTTAGGGTTTGGTTGGATTGGTTCAGTTTGCATTTTGCATTTTGGTTCAGACTTTGGAGAGGTTGTTTTACATTTTGGTTGGGATGTTGAGGGTTTGGAGGGGTGTCGGGCTTATTATTTCTTCTCTTGGGTGACTTGTGGTCACTTTTCTTGTAATTTCTTTTTTTTCTTTTGATGAAAATTTCATTTTCCTCCAAAAAAAATAGTTGTCAAGGTGCCTAGGCGATTCTAGGTGATAGAGGGAACCTAGTTGAAAGCTGAACCACTGTAGTCGAAGTAGCAGAAAAGAGGAGAAGAAGAAGAGATGCTGAAATGTCGAACTGTACTTGCAGTCGACCATGCCTTTATTTATATATAATTGAAGTACAAAGTACAAGAAATTACTGGGATACCCCTGATTAGTGATGGGACACCCATAAGACTTAAGACATAAACAAGATTAGGCCCATTAGCAAAGGCCCAGTTACAAGATAAGTTTAACATAAGAATGGGCTAATAGGAATTCTTATCAGCCGAACACACTCAAGCCTTCTAACATATCATTCTAACACTCCCCCTCAAGCTAAACATGGATATCAATCATGTTTAGCTTGCCAAGTATGTCCTTGAACTTTGTAGTTGCCAGCCCTTTTGTTAATACATTTGCAATCTGCATTTCTGATGGAGTATAAGGCACACAGAGTTCCCCTGAAACAATTCTCTCTCTTACAAAGTGTCGATCAATTTCAATATGTTTTGTCCTGTCATGTTGTACTGGATTATTGGCAATGTTGATAGCAGCTTTATTATTACAATACAACTTGAGAGGACCTTCAGTCTTAATACCAAGCTCATTAAGGAGAGTTTTGAGCCATAAGAATTCAGCAACCCCGTGTGCCATAGCTCGGTATTCTGCTTCTGCACTTGATCTAGCCACAACATTCTACTTCTTACTGCGCCATGTGACTAGGTTTCCTCCCAAGAATGTACAGTAACCTGAGGTTGACTTTCTGTCTCCAACAGACCCAGCCCAATCAGCATCAGTGTAGGCTTCAATTCCAAGTCTGTTGTTCTTCCTGAATAGAATTCCTTTCCCTGGGCAAGTTTTCAAGTATCTTAGAATTCTTTCCACTGCTCTCATATGAGGAGTCTTTGGTGAGTGCATGAATTGATTGACAACATGCACTGCATAGGCAATGTCTGGCCGAGTGAGGGATAGGTATATCAGTTTTCCTACCAATTTTTGGTACCTTTCCTTATCATAGTATTCCTCACCCATTGATTCTTGTAATCCATGGTTCGGTTCTATTGGTGTGCCTGCTGGCCTGCACCCCATCATGCCTGTTTCTTCTAGGAGATCTAGCACATATTTTCGTTGACATATGTAGATTCATTCTCTTGATCTAGCAACTTCAATCCTGAGAAAATATCTCAGATTTCCCAGGTCCTTGATCTCAAATTCTGAAGCTAAGAACTCCTTCAGCCTCTTCATCGCTTTCACATCATTTCCAGTAATCACCATATCATCCACATAAACAATGAGAGCTGTAAGTTTTTCATCCTGTCTCCTTGTAAACAATGTATGATCCGCACTGCTCTGAGTGTACCCCACTTTCTTCATGGCCGTACAAAGTCTCTCAAACCATGCCCGGGGAGATTGCTTCAAGCCATACAAAGCTTTCCTTAGTTTACACACCTTCTTTCCAACATTATATCCAGGTGGGGGTTCCATGAATACCTCTTCATGTAGATCACCATTAAGGAAAGCATTCTTCACATCCAACTGATGAAGTTCCCAAGAGAATTTTGCAGCTAATGATAGTAGAACCCTGATTGTATTGAGCTTTGCTACCGGGGCAAAGGTTTCCTTGTAGTCAATTCCTTCCTTTTGTGTAAATCCCTTTGCCACAAGTCTGGCTTTGTATCTTTCAATTGACCCATCTTCCCTGTGCTTTACTGTGAATACCCACTTGCACCCAATAGTGCCTTTCCCTTCTGGCAGGTCTACCAATTCCCACGTTCTTGCTTTCATTAGGGCTTTCATCTCTTCATTCATGGATTCTTTCCATCTTGGATTAGATACCGCCTCTAAATATCTGGAAGGGACACATACAGAGGAAAGAACAGACACAAAGGAATGATAGGCAGGTGATAAATGTGAGTAAGAGACATAATCAGCTATGGAATGCCGAGTGGTGCAAGAACGAACAGGCTTACGGAGAGCAATGGGAAGATCCAAATCTGAATTGAGAGAGTCAGAATTACCTTGGATTGCAGAGACAGATTGATCTGAGTCCAACTGGTTGCAATCATGAGGTTGAGGGCCCTTCTTCCTTCTATTGTATGTAAGTATCTCTTTCTCTTGCCTGCTGGAATCATCAGGAGCATCAGCTGAAGCTGGAGATGTAACTGGCACAACGGGAGTCTCACTAGGTCGACCCGGAATATTACAGCTAGGAGTAGTGGAAGGTGATGAAAGGGGAACAAAAAAGAAGGGAGAATGAGAATCCTCTTCCATCCCACTAGTCTCCCCCTGAAGAGGATTCTGAGAAGATTGGAAATAGGGTTGAGACTCAAAAAAGACTACATCTCTGGTGACATATTTTTTCTTGGAGACAGGATCATAACACTTATACCCCTTTTGCGTAGGAGAGTAACCCAAAAAAATTCCCTTTGTAGCCTTAGGATCCAGCTTGGTTTTCTTTGGATCCTTCACATGTATGAAGCATGTACATCCAAAAACCCGTGGGGGAAGAGGAAATTCTGGAAGAGTGGGACACAACACAGAGAAAGGGGTCTTCATACCCAGTACCTTAGATGGCATCCGATTTATCAGGTATGATGCAGTGAGAACAGCTTGAGACCAACATTGCTTGGGCACATTGTGCTGGAAAAGTAGAGCTCGAGTTGTCTCCATTAGGTGCCTGTTCTTGCGCTCAGCAACTCCATTTTGCTGAGGGGTGTAAGCACATGATGATTGATGTAACATGCCTTCGTCTTCCATGAATGAGTTCAGGGATCTTTCAAAATATTCAGCTGCATTGTCTGAACGGAATTGTTTAATCTTCTTATCAAATTGTGTTTCAACTATCTTGCAAAACATCATAGTTATCCGTGGAACTTCTTCACGTCCTTTTAACAGATAAATCCAAGTGCACCGAGAATAATGGTCAATAAAACTGATAAAATAACGGAAGCCATTAATGGAGACAATGGGTGAAGGACCCCAAACATCAGAATGGACCAAATCAAAAGGGGCTTGAATTTCATTACTAGAAATTGGATACATTGATCTGCATTGTTTTGACATTTGACACACATCACAAACTAAACTTTGACTCGAAATGCCCTTACATAAATCGGGAAACAACATTGCTAAAGAAGAAAAAGACAAATGACCTAGACTAGCATGCCACAAGTGCAACCTAGCTCTTGACTCCACACTTTCTGGACTATTAGTAGCAGAAGCTTGCAGTGCTGAACTGACATCTGCATCAAAATAGTAGAGGCCCTCATACTCATGACCACTTCCAATCGTTCTCCTCGTCAATCTGTCTTGAAAAACACAATGAGAGGGAAAAAAAGTTATACTGCAGTTCAAATTTCTTGTAATATTTGAAACAGACAACAAATTTGATGTAAGACTAGGAACATGTAAGACTGATTTAAGAGAGAGATCTTTGCTTAGGTCAACCACTCCCTTTCCCGAGATGGTGGAGAGGGACCCATCAGCTACTCTCATCTTATCTTGGCCAGACAATAAATGATATGAGGAGAATAATGAGGACATATGTGTCATATGGTCAGTGGCTCCTGAGTCAATCACCCAAGAGCTAGAATTAATGGAACTAGTTGCACTAAATGCAGAGGTTGTACCTGATTTGGCAAGAGAGGTGGAAGCTAAAGGATTGTTCTTCAGACGGGCAAATGCCCAACTGAGAACCTCTACCTCACTAGCTGTAAAGCCCAAGGTACTTGGTCAAGAGGAATTAGCAACCTGCTTTGTGGTGGAAGAGGACACTGGCTGAGTACTCTGTGAGATGTCACTACTGCTGTTGGTGGCAAGATTCCCACTTGCTGTGTGGCCCTTATGTTGCATTTTTTCCTTTCTCAGAGCATCTGGCTTCAGATGAGGGTACAAGACCCAAAATTTCTCCTTTGTGTGTTTCTCACCACCACAATGGGTACACTTGAGGGACTTCTTGTCTGAAAATCTGCTTCCCTTAGTGGAGACTAAGGATGAATGTTCTCCAGATAGTTCTGTTGCTTGTGTCTGGGAGTCAACCTGCATCTCCTTTCTCCTTACTTCTTCATTCCTCACCAGGTAGTAAACATGATGAAGCTCAGGTAATTCATCTCTCCCTAGAATCTGTGACCTTACACCTTCATATATAGGGTCTAAGCCTGCTAGGAACTTGAAGGCTCTGCCCTCCTCAATCTGCTTGTCATGCCTCTCCTTATCCCTGGCATTTTCCCAATCCAAAATCATGTGATGGTCAAGCTCTTCCCAGAGACCTTCCAGTGTTGCAAAGTATGTTGCCACAGACATGTCTCCTTGCCTTAGGGCTGCAATGTCTTGGTTCAGCCTGTAGATTCTAGCATTATTCTTCTTTTGGCCATATGTCTTAGATACTTTCTCCCAGATTTTAGTGGCTGTAGGAAAATGATGAACAGTTCTAGCCACCCGAGGAGTCATGGAGGCCAGCAACCAAGACATAACTGTGGCATTTTCCTTGCGCCACAGAGTGTATTCAGGGCTGCTGATTTCTGGTTCCTTTTTATCTCCATCCAAATAGCCTGTGAGGTCACGAGAGGTAATGAACAGTCTTGCTGAGACAGACCACTCTCTAAAGTTATACTCATCCAATAGCACACTTGTAATCTGCAAGCTATGCAGATTAGGGTTCTCCAGGTTTGAGGACCTTATAACAGGTCTGTTATCTTTAGAAGAAACTTCACCGGATAGTGATGACATCCTAACTTTGGTCAAGGAGTTGTTCACAGTACTGTTGGGTGGTTCTGGTTAGGGCTGGCCGAAGTAGTCACAGAGTTCACAGTGCTGATAGCACACCAGATAGGCTTCACCTCAGAGTTCACAGTGCTGGTAGCACACCGGATAGGCTTCACTTGGACTAAACTAGTTCGGGTACAGCAGCAAAAGGTGTTCTGGGCTGGTAACCGACCTGTGCTATGCAGACTCCACTTAAACTTCGAGTACTGCAACTGTAAAGGGAGTTCCCCTCCTTACAGACAACACTAGGACTGCTGAAATCAATCCTCAACTAGGTCTGTCCTATACAGACCTCTTCTTAGCAGCCGAATAGCTGCTAACTACTAGAAACTAGTAGGACTCCAGCTTCAGGGTCTTACCTCCCTTGCGCCCTACAACCAAGGGAAACCCTAGGTCGAACCTTGTGTTGTTCTCCTGCAACCCTAGGGTTTCACAGCAGCAACCCAGATAAAAAAAAGGTGAAATACAGCAAGAAAGAGGAGATGGCGTTGGCAGTAACCAGGAAGGTGCTCAATGCTCTGATACCATGAAAGCTGAACCACTGTAGTCGAAGTAGCAGAAAAGAGGAAAAGAAGAAGAGATGCTGGAATGTCGAACTGTACTTGCAGTCGACCATGCCTTTATTTATATATAAGTGAAGTACAAAGTACAAGAAATTACTGGGATACCCCTGATTAGTGATGGGACACCCAGAAGACTTAAGACATAAACAAGATTAGGCCCATTAGCAAAGGCCCAGTTACAAGATAAGTTTAACATAAGAATGGGCTAATAGGAATTCTTATCAGCCGAACACACTCAAGCCTTCTAACATATCATTCTAACACTAGTCACCTAGTTTCCTAGGTGGGAGCCTAGGTGACACCTAGGCATCAAGAATTTCATATAATAAATATCAAAGTTTGCCTAATTCCCTAGTTTTATATACCATTCAGCATGCATATTAATTGAAAGAATAGCAATTCTCTTAAGAACATTAAATTTCATCTCAAAACATGGCAAATCATCATATCTATGAAATAGTAGTGGCTTCAACAACTCTTATACCAATTTTGCATTAGATGTGGTCTCCACAAGCTCTTAATGTAATCAAGCTAAATTTTGATGGGAGTTTAAGTGGTACCTTGGAGTGTTTGGAATTGGAAGAGCATTTAGGGATCATGATGGAAGAATAGTGGCTACCTTGGACTGTTGGAGACTCCTTGAGGGCAGAAATATTAGCTCTCTTACCAGGTTGAGGCTTGCAAAGCAGCTTGGATTCCACCAATTGGAAGTGGAAGGGGATTTCTCAATTAGTAAATAGTAATAAGCTGAATGTAAATGAACAATTTGAGGGTTTGGAACCACAGACAAACCATAAGGGAGGTGAGATGTCTAGCAAGTGATATGGGGGTCAACTTTAGATGGGTTAGAAGAGCATATATGGGTGGTGAACACACATATTAAAACAAAGTATAAATGATATATATAGTATATAATAGAATTTATGAACATGCATATTAGTAAGATGTAACAATGTGAATGATATTTTAATATGGTGCCCACCTTGTTATTTTGTTGTCTAGGCAGGTGCCTAGTTGCTTAGATGGGTGCCTTATTGCTATAAGTCAAAGTGTTAGGTCAGGTGTCCATGTGCCTAGTTGCCTAGATGACACCTTGACAACTATAGATCCAAGAAGTGTTTTAAAAGCGCAAGGGGCATTTTACGCCTGAAATGCAAGACGCTAGGCGAGGCGTGTGTGCCTTTCTGAAGCAAGGTGCAAAAATGCAAAAATGAAAAGTACTAAACATAATATTAATTAAAAACATAAACTTAAATTTTAAAATAAATGTTTCAAAAAGCCTATGTCTCGAATTAAAATACATAAACATAACATGTAAAACATATTTAAAATGAAAATTTAAAAATAAAATCAAGCATAGCATATAAAACATATTCAAGCATCAAGCATGTATAACTCTCAATGTCTTTATTTTTTCCCCAATTGCATTACTTCAAATAGCTAATGTGATGTTAAACATTATGCATTCCTGATTTTATGAGCCACTTTTGTATCAAGCCTCTCAAGGCAAGCCCAAACAAGTCCATATTAGGGTCATAAATTCTTAATCCCTATAAAATAAGATTTTATAGTTTTAATTGTCTTTTAAAAATATTTTTATTAGGATGAATGAATGAGCAATATTAGCAAATATGGGGTTTTTGGAGCTTCAGTGAGTGAGCGAAAAATATGCTTTGAAATTCAGAGAAAGAAGTTTGGTAGGTAAAGTTCAGAGAAAGAAGTTTGGTAAGTAAGATTCAGAGAAAGAAGTTTCTCTCTCTAGAAAGTGTGTAGGTGTTGAGTCACTTCTAGGTTTCCTAGAATCACTCTAAGGCCTTGGGAATCACTCACTAAAATCCACATAAGCAGAAAAATATACCTCAAAATTCATTGCTCACATTTTGAGACTTTTTTTTTGGAAAAAAAGTAACTTTTAGTGGAAGAACATACAAAGTACAACAGGCCCCCAAAGGAAACTACCCTGGCTGGGCAAAAGCAAGAATAGAACATCAAAGTTACAATTCCAAAATACTTCTAGAGCTCATCAGGGCCACCAGACTATGCTTCTGAAGAACCTTATAGCTGAGATCCAGGACACCATCCTTCCAAAATAGAAGGAGACAACTCCTCCATATCCCTAGAAACCTGCTGGAAGGTCCTATTTCTTTCAGACCAAATAGTACTAATTACAGCTGCTGGCACAACAACCCAAACAGTTTGCAGACTTTGAGAGCCCTTGAACATCCCAGCCTCAAAGGAGATCCAGAACATTTCTTGGCATGACCCAACTCAATCCGAAAGCAGAAATAAAGTGCCATAGACTAAGGAAACAAAAAGACAGTGGATGAAAAGATGATTTGTCCTCTGAACTCTGCATGCAGAAAATACAACTCTGGTCAAGGATCTGCACTGCCCTTCCGAGCAGATTAGCCTTGGTTAGGCACCTATCCAGAGCTGCAGCCCACACCAAAGCATTGACTTTGAAGGGGAGATTGGGTTCCAAATTTTTGAAGCTGGGACTGTGCCCTGGTTGCTCTCCGACAGCTTGAGAGCAAAAGACTTAACAGAAAACAGTCCATCTGCAGTCCAGTTCCAGCTCCAACTATCCTCTCTGCTAGAATCCATCTCCTGGCCTGAAAGAAGCTCTAACATCCCAGCCAAACTCCTGGCCTGAAAGAAACCTTAAAATTACAATTCTGCCACTCATAAACCAGCCTAAAGAAAACTAAATCACTCTTAAGATACTTAACCAATGAGGCATGACTCAGTGAGAGCTGAATTTTTGGCTGCTATTGTTGGGGTGCAAAAAGCTAAGGATATGGGAATTACTAGGATGATTCTTGAAGGGGACTCAAAAATAGTTGTTGTCTGGTTGAAAAAAGGAGAAGGGGTTCTATGGCAATTCAGAAATGATTTCAGAAGATTGAAGATGATCTCAAGAAATATGCAAACCCATGTAAGATGGGTTAGGAGGTCTGCAAATGGGTTGGTAGATGGTTTGGGTAAGCAAGGAACTCATAGACAACATTTGTTTTGGGCCCAATGTTAAATGTGTGTGGGGATCTTTGCTGTAAAGGGTCTTTGAACTAACAACTTCTTGTTTCCTTAATCTTAATAAAATTTTATTGAGTTGCTGATAAAAGAAAAGATACTTAACCAATGAGGCAATGGATTTGAAATTTTAGAGACACGCTTACTATGACTAGGGGTGGATTTGAGCCGAGCCAAGCCAAATATCCAGCTATTTGAGCTCGGCTCACAAATATAGTACGAGGCTTGAGCTCGAGTCAAAAGCTTGTAAGTTCGAGCTCAGCTCGGCTCGAGCTTGAATGTGAGCCAAATGTTTTATAAAAATAATATTTTTTATTTGACATTTAAAAAATTAAGAATTATATATATTATTTTCTATATGTATACTATTTTTATATTTATTATTTTTTTATATGTATATATGTATGTATATATGCATATATACATATATGTAAAAGTTCGATTATGTGGAGACTATAACTTGATGTATCTTATTAGTATAGTCCTTGTTGTACATTACTTATACTTCTTATTCTTCTTTTCTCTTTCAGCCCTATATGGGCATTCTTGTAATTGTACATATCTTTTAATATATAAGAGACTCTTTGAGGTGGGGGTCATTCATTCTTGATACCTCTAAGATTATTCTTGTTCTTCTCTCTATTCAGACAAGAGTGTTGACATGGTATCAGAGCAGGTTGCTCTCTGATATATTTTCTCTCTCTCATGGAACTCACTAGAAGTAGTAATCCTGTCATATTAGGGCTGTTTTGTTCAACCCTTTTCTGTTCAGTCTTCTTTACGCAACCAGCAGGAGAGATTTCGTTAGATCTCTCTTGTGAGACATTGGTTCAAGGCCAAACTTTAGTTCTGGTGTCGCCTAGACCTGATCTATTCTACCTACAAACAACATCTGATTTGGTGAAGTTTTCGAAGGAGTTCTGATCTTCTTGGGGCTGTAACACTGTACAGTTTCCTTTTTTGGACTGTAACTCTTTTTTTTTTTGATTTCTGGCCTTCTACATCAACCTGCGATTTGAGTTTTTCTCTCCAGATTGAAGGGTCCTCTCAAGCTCTTCTTAATCCTACACTCAGTTTCTGGTTTGGAGATTGATAGGGACTGTTTCGATTAGCACAAGATATCTCCTTATTCTTGAAAAAGACGCCTGCTGTGTTGGTAAATCACAGTTTTCTCTCAATTGGCTAACTCGATCAACCTATAACCCTAGATCTGGTGTTGTCCTAGGGTTTTCTTGCTTCCCATTTATTTGATTCAGACTTCAGATTCATATTTGAAGGGTTTCAGACTTGACAGTCTTAAAACTTGCCTTTTTTTTGGATTGTCATCTTGAGTTCTTGATTGCTGAATTTGGCTGTCTCTGATATCCTTGTGCCTGGACTGCTGTTTTCTTGCTGAAATGGCCTCCAATAGAGAAGATATTATTCCTATAAAGCTGGAAGGATTAACCTATGGAATTGACACTGTTGTTGTAGCACATGGGAGTAAGAAATCTATTGCTAGTGGTGATTCTTTTGTTAAAGGTGATTCTCTGGCATCTATGGTTGAGGAAAATATTCGACAACTAGTAACTTCTACTATTTCTTCTGCTCTTTCTGCTATTGGCTTACCTGGTGAGTTTTCTGGTTATTGTGCTTCTTCTTCTCGTAGTTGGATGATTAACTCTTGAGCTACCAACCACATGACAAGATCCTACCCTAACCAACCAAGTAACCTTACTAAAACCCATCACAAACATATTGTTACTGGCAATAGTGAAAAGTTAAACATCATTGGTAATAGTGATCTGTCTCTTAAGCTTTCACCCACTGCATCTTTCCCTCTTATCAAGACCTTTCTTGTTCCTAATCTCACTACAAACTTGATTTCTGTTGGCCAATTAATTGATGAAGGCAACATTCTCATCTTCTCTCAAGATGGATGTTTGATTCAGGACCGGAACACTGGGGAGGTGAAAGGGAAGGGGCGCAGGTTGGGCCGTCTGTTTGTATTGGAGTTCGAGAAGCCTTAAACAACAACATCATCAGTTTATTTCAGTTCCTCCACTTCTAGTTCCTTTATGAGTCATAGAAATAATGTTTGGGACTTATGGCATAAATGTTTGGGTCATTTACATTTTGAAAAATTAAAATTTTTGTTTGATTTGGACCTTATTAAGAATAAAGTTCCTTCTTTGCACACCTTTGATACATATTGTGTTTCTTGTTGCTTAAGTAAGAGTCGTACCATACCATTTCCTCACATATCCGAGCAAGCTACCTCTCCCTTCGAGCTTATACATAGTGATGTCTAGACCGCTTCTGTCTCTTCTCACTTGGATACAAATATTTTGTGTCGTTCATTGATGATTGTACCAGGTACACATGGATATACTTTATTCGCCACAAGTTTGAGGTGTTCCCAACATTTAAGTTGTTTCATGCTATGGTGTGGGTTCAGTTTCAATCACAAGTGCGTATTCTTCGTTAAGATTCAGGGGTGTTATAGACTGTATAATTAAAATAGGAAGATGTTACAGACTGTATAATTAAAATAGGAAGTAAATACTAGGGAGATATGATGTTACAGACTGTATAACTAAAATAAGAAGTAAATACTAGGGAGATATGATTTACCTTGATTGTAGGACTGATTTGTAGGAATTTGATTAGTCTTCTTTCCTAATATATTCTTTCCTAACATAGAATTTGTAACTTGTATATATACATACGAGATTGATGAATAATAATATAAATTCTTCTTCCTCTGTTTACTCTTATTTTACATGGTATCAGAGCATCTAGTCTCTGCCTGCCCTTTTGTTTTTTTTTTTAAGTAAACAGTAGGTAGAGGAAAATTTTTGGGTGTTTCGGGTCACCTCCTTGGAGCAGTCAGAGCATCTAGTCTCTGCAAAGTCCGGCTGTCAGCAGCCCTGCGCGTGTGTCTCACACACCGCCTGAAGATTCTGCCACAGTCACACGCGTCGGCACGTGGAGGCGCATCTGTCGCCGGAAAATTTTTTCGGTCGTTGTCTTTTGGCTCGCCTCGTCCTGTATAGCACATATTTGTGCTTTGTTATGTGCATATCCATTCCGGTGTTTTCAATAGGTGTGCTCTGTTGATTTCGGTGTTCAAAATATTCTGTTTATTTGAATTTTGAGATTATGGCAGACAAGAAATCAGTAGTTATGTCGGATGTTATTCCAGTGATGTCAAAAGTAACTGAGCATAAGCTTAATGGCTCTAATTATCTGGATTGGAGTAAAACTGTTCAACTATATTTGCTGAGTATTGCTATGGATAACCATTTGACTGATGACCCTCCTAATGATGACTCGAGAAAGTCTTGGTTGAGGGAGGATGCCCGTTTGTTCTTGCAGATACGCAACTCCATTGAAAGTGAGGTGGTTGGTTTAGTCACTCACTGTGGATTTGTTAAGGAATTAATGAACTATCTAGAGTTCTTGTACTTCGGAAAGGGGAATATTTCCCGCATTTATGATGTGTGCAAATCCTTTTACAGGGCGGACAAAGGCGATAGATCTCTTACAAGCTATTTCATGGATTTCAAGAAAACATATGAAGATAGCAAACTTTCCCATACTCCCTCTGAGCAACAAAGCTAGGCGGTTGCTCCATATAAACTTCTTCTTGAAGATCCCCATGAAGAAAAGCATTCTTGATGTCTAACTGATGAAGGGTCCAATTATAAGTAGCTGCCATAGAAATAAACAACCTGACAGAAGTAAGTTTAGCAACAGGAGAAAAGGCATCAGAATAATCCACTCCATAAGTCTGAGCATATCCTTTAGCAACAAGACGGGCTTTCAATCAGGCAATGGACCCATCAGGATTGACTTTAACTGTAAACACCCATTTACACCCAATAGCCTTCTTATTTGCAGGTAAATTTACCAAGGTCCAAATACCATTGTCCTCTAAAGCATTCATCTCCTCAATCATAGCATTACGCCATCCAGGGTGAGAAGGGCTTCTTTAACAGTCTTAGGAATAGAGATAGAATCAAGAGATGCAATAAAAGAACAAGAAGAGGACGACAAATGATTGTAAGACACAAATGAAGAAACTGGATTAGTACACTTACGCTTACCTTTACGAAGAGCAATAGGAAGATCATCATTAGAGACTGGATCTGCCGACGAAGGAGTTGGTGTAGGACATGGATCCGGAGGGGTTGGTTGCCGAGAATAAACCTGTACTGTAGGTGGCTTAGGCCTGGCAGGAGCAGATTCAATAGGATGTGAACCAGATGATGTGACAGTATAGATTAACAAATCATCCTCCTCCCCCTGAATTGAATGAGGAGTAGATGGAAAGAAAGGTGTATCTTCTAGGAAATTAACATCACCTAACACAAGATATCTGTGAAGAGTAGGACAATAACATCTATACCCTTTTTGAACATGAGAATACCCAAGAAAAAGACACTTCAAAGATTTTGGATCTAGTTTGGTAACCTGAGGACGAACATCCCGAACAAAACATGTACACCCAAATACCCTAGGCTCAATAGGAAATAGTGTTTTATTTGGAAACAGAACATGATAAGGAGTCTCTTCCTGAAGGACAGATGAAGACATACGGTTAATCAAAAAACATGTTGTGGAAACTGCATCAGCCTAGAAAGGTTTAGGAACCTTCATTTGAAATAACAAAGCTCTTGCGGTTTCAAGAAGGTGTCTATTTTTCCGTTCAGCAACCCCATTTTGAGATGGTGTATCTACACAAGAAGTTTGATGAAGAATGCCATGCTGAAGCATGTAAGTTTGAAAGGATTTTGACAAGTACTCCTTAGCATTATCACTTCTCAATATTTGTACAGAAACATTAAATTGAGTTTTAACTTCAGCACAGAAAGCAGAAAAATGAGAAAACACCTCAGAACGATTTTTCATTAAATATAACCATGTCATACGAGAGTAATCATCAACAAAAGTAACAAAATACTTAAACCCAGTTTTGGACTCAACTGGACACGGACCCCAAACATCTGAATGGACTAATTCAAAAGGAGCACTAGCTCGTTTATTGACTCTAGGACTCGAACTAAAACGATGGTGTTTAGCAAATTGACAAGACTCACAATTTAATGACGACAAATTCTGAAATTGAGGACAAATTCGCTTTAACACATGGAGAGAGGGGTGACCCAACCGACAATGTGCTTCAAAAGGGGTTACAACTCCAGAACAGGCTATGGATCTTGGAACTTGTGTATCAAGGACGTAAAGACCTCCAGACTCATGTCCCTTACCAATAATCTTCTTCGTCGTAAGATCCTGAAATAAACAATAATCAGGAAAAAATGAGACAACAATTATGGGTACGAGTGAGTTTGCTAACAGAAATTAAATTAAATGATAACTGAGGTAAACTAAGAACATATGACAAGGAAAGTGATGGTGTTGGACTAATTGTGCCAGACCCAATAACACAAGATGGTGACCCATCTGCTAAAGTAACAGGAGAGGTAGATTTATGTGACTGAAAGGTAGAAAATAGACTTCTCAGAAGTATCCGTGGTGGATGCAATATGGGATGACTGAGTTTTCTTATTCTGCAACTTCCTGCAATCCCGCTTCATATGTCCTGGCTTATGACAGTAATGACACACTACCTCTCCTAACTCCTGTCCACGAGTATTAGTATTCTTGTCATAGTTACTTGTACCTACCACTACCACTCCTGTATTGTTGTCTCCCTGATTCAGATGTATTATTGCGGCTGACAAGGGCACTACTAGGCTGAACAGGTGGAGAACATTCTGTACGAAGGACCCTACTGAAAGCATCTTGTAGAGAAGAGATCTCTAAACTGGAAAGAATCTGAGATTTAACAGTCTCAAATTCAGAACGTAGGCCAGCTAAAAAACTAATAACAACCATCTTTTCTCGCTGAGCTTGTTGAACAGTTGTCCAGTACAACTTCGTTGAAAATCCCCATGAAGAAAAGCATTCTTGATGTCTAACTGATGAAGGGGCCAATTATAAGTAGCTGCCATAGAAATAAACAACCTGACAGAAGTAAGTTTAGCAACAGGAGAAAAGGTATCAGAATAATCCACTCCATAAGTCTGAGCATATCCTTTAGCAACAAGACGGGCTTTCAATCGGGCAATGGACCCATCAGGATTGACTTTAACTGTAAACACCCATTTACACCCAATAGCCTTCTTATTTGCAGGTAAATTTACCAAGGTCCAAGTACCATTGTCCTCTAAAGCATTCATCTCCTCAATCATAGCATTACGCCATCCAGGGTGAGAAAGGGCTTCTTTAACAGTCTTAGGAACAGAGATAGAATCAAGAGATGCAATAAAAGAACAAGAAGAGGACGACAAATGATTATAAGACACAAATGAAGAAACTGGATAAGTACACTTACGCTTACCTTTACGAAGAGCAATAGGAAGATCATCATTAGAGACTGGTTCTGATGACGAAGGAACAGGATCAGTTGAGACTGGATCTGCCGACGAAGGAGCTGGTGCAGGACATGGATCTGGAGGGGTTGGTCGCCGAGAATAAACCTGTACTGTAGTTAGCTTAGGCCTGGCAGGAGCAAATTCAATAGGATGTGAACCAGATGATGTGACAGTATAGATTAACAAATCATCATCCTCCCCCTGAATTGAATGAGGAGTAGATGGAAAGAAATGTGTATCTTCTAGGAAATTAACATCACCTGACACAAGATATCTATGAAGAGTAGGACAATAACATCTATACCCTTTTTGAACACGAGAATACCCAAGAAAAAGACACTTCAAAGATTTTGGATCTAGTTTGGTAACCTGAGGATGAACATCCCGAACAAAGCATGTACACCCAAAATTTTGGATCTAGTTTGGTAACCAGAAGTGCCTGGTGCCTTCTGTAACAACTCTGTGAGGCAGTGCTCCTTCTTTGGGTGCTGTTTTTTAAACCTGAAATCATGAGTGGTGAAGATTCAGCCACATCTGGAGTTTCTTCAATGCTGAATGGAATGAGTGGGGGTGGTGACCTATCCTTTCCTATGGCTGTTGTCCCTCTTGATGGTTTAAATTACCTAGAGTGGTCAAGAGGGATCAAGCTATATATCACTGCAAGGGGGAAGATAGGCTATATTAATGGGAGAATAAAAGAACCACACTCTGGGAGTGTTGAATATGATAGATGGAATCAGGAGAACAGTATGGTTATGTCTTGGCTCTTAGTCTCCATGCAACCTCAAATAAGGAAGAATTTCATGTGGGCTGAAACTGCAAATGAGATCTGGGAACAAGCAAAATCTACATATTCAGAACTGCGACACTATGCCAAGATCTATCAACTACAGGCAGAATCGTTTACTTGTAGACAGGGGGAGAGGTGTTTATCAGTATATTACTCTGACTTGACTTTTGTCTGAAAGGAGTTGGACCATTACCAGAATGTGGATTGGAAGTGTGACGAGGATGCAAAACTATACAAGAAACTTGTCTCCCAGCAAAGAGTGTTTGCCTTCTTACATGGTCTGAATCCTATGTATGAATCTATCAGAGTCCAGATTCTTAGTTCTAAGGATCTTTCATCAGTTCAGGAAGTTTATGCTCTTGTACAATCTAAAGAGAGTAGAAGGAATTTGATGAACAACCCTGGTGGGGATGCAGTTGTGTTGGCAGCAAAAGGGGGTGTCTCTACTAGTGTGGGATCTTCTTCTAGGAAAGGAGATCTCCAGAAAAAAACAGAAGATAAGGACAAATTGTGGTGCACTCATTGCCAGAAACCCCGACACACCAGAGATACCTGTTGGGATCTTCATGGGAAACCAAAATGGGCTCAAGATCTGAATAAGAAGCAAGGTTCAGATGTGAATAAAAGGTCCGGATAGCAAGGTACAAGGAAATACAACATGGCCAACATGGCTACTTGGGAGAATCAACCCTCCATCCCTACTATGACTCAGACACATCTCTCTGGTTCTGACCTAAGGGAGGATATTATGAATTCCTTCTATGACCATTTAGAGCTCTATGGTAGAGCAATTCGTCAGATGGATGCTCTTCCCTCAACATCATTTGCATCTACGTCAGGTAACTCTGCCACAGCTTTCCATGTTGCTTCTCACACCCTTGACTCTCCATGGATCATTGATTATGGAGCGTCAAAACACATGACTGGTACGTCCTCTTACTTTCAAACCTATCACCTTCTTTCTGGAAGAGACAAGGTGAGACTAGCTGATGGATCATACACTTCCATAGCTGGTCAAGGAACCATCTCTCTTCCCCTTGGCCTTACCCTCTCTGATGTCCTACATGTTCCAAAATTTCCCATTAATTTGTTCTCTGTTAGTAGTGTTACTAATTCCTTAAACTGCTCAGTGACCTTTTTCCCTTTTCATTGTGTGATTCAGGATCTGGCCTCGGGGAGGACGATTGGTAGGGGACGTATGGTTGATGGACTTTACATGCTGGAGAATAAGGCTGGTCTTCATGTTACAGTCTATGAGTCAGTCCTGTAAGAGTCAAGTTTATTTATGGCATTGTCGCCTTGGTCATTTGTCTTTTGAGTCTTTAAAAGTTGTGTTTCCAGAACTGTTTAAGTCAATGTCCGTTTTAGATTTCTCTTGTCAAACGTGTTAGTTAAGTAAACATTGTAGAACTCATTTTCTTCAAAAAAATAGTAAATTTGAATTTCCTTTTCACATTGTTCATTCTGATGTATGGGGCCCTGTTACTTTACCATCTGAGAATGGTTACAAGTATTTTATTACCCTCATTGATGATTATTCTAGATATACTTAGGTATATCCAATGCGAACCAGGGAGGAAGTACCAAAAATTATCCAAGATTTTCAGCGGATGGTCTTCACTCAATTTCAGACTGAAATCCAAATTTTTCAGTCAAACAATGCGAAATAGTTTTTTCATAGTGATCTCACGGAGTTCTTTGCTTCACGTGGTTCGCTTCACTGTAGCTCTTGTGCCCGAACACCACAACAAAATGGTGTGGCTGAACGGAAGAACCGACATCTCCTTGAAGTGGCTCGGGGTTTACTACTCCATATGAATGTCCCCAAACGTTTTTGGCTTGAGGCTGTTCTTTGTTCTACCTACCTCATTAACTGTATGCCCTCTTGTTGGTTAGAGTACAAAGCCCCACATCATCTTCTCTTTCCTAAGGCCCCCCTTCTTCCCATTCCTCCTCGTGTATTTGGTTGTCAGTGCTTTGTCCAAAATCTGTCTCCCACCCGTGGGAAATTGGATTCTCATGCTATTCCTTGCATATTCCTTGGTTACTCCTTCACTCAAAAGGGATACCGTTGTTTTGATCCTGTTTCTCGGAAATTCTATATCTCCATGGATGTTTCTTTCTTTGAGGACGAGCCTTTCTTTCCTGTTTCTCCTTAGGGGGAGTGTAGGCATGAGGAGAAACTGGTTCAGCTCCCTTCTTTTCCTGATCCTCCGCCTTTTCGTGTCTTCTTTCGTCGTCGCAAAGGCCAACCAAATTCAAGAGCTGTGGAGAATCTAGAAGTTGTACCTCCAGTGCCATCAAACTCCTCGGGGGAGGATCATACCCACTCAGGTAACTTGACTCCCAATGATGTTCCTGATTCTATTGAAATTGATACCTCTGTTGCTAATGACCTTGACCTTCCTATTGCTCACAGGAAAGGTGTTAGATTGTGCACCACTAAACATCCCATTTCCAACTTTGTTTCCTATGAGAACATTTCACCCTCATTTCGTGCTTTCCTTACCTCTATTGACAGTGTTCCTATCCCCAAGAATGTGGCATAAGCTCTTTCAGTACCTGAATGGACAGATGCCATGAAGGAAGAAATTAATGCCCTTCATAAAAATGGCACATGGGAACTTGTAGATCTTCCTAAGGGAAAAGATCCAGTTGGATGTAAATGGGTGTTCACTGTCAAGCATAGGGTTGATGAACGGTGGAGAGGTATAAAGCTCGCTTAGTGGCAAAGGGGTTTACTCAAGTGTACGGAGTTGATTATGCAGAAACTTTTGCCCCTATTGCCAAGATGAACTCCATTAGAGTTCTATTCTCTCTTGCTGCTAATCTGGATTGGGATCTACACCAGCTTGACATCAAGAATGCATTCTTGAATGGTGATCTTGAAGAGGAAGTTTACATGATTCAACCCCCTGGTTTCCTGGCTCAAGGCAATGAACAGAAAGTGTGCAAGTTGAAGAAGTCTTTATACGGTCTGAAACAATCACCAAGAGCTTGGTTCAGCAGATTCTATGTTGTGGTTCAGCTGAAAGGATACAAGCAATGCCAATCAGATCACACACTGTTTGTGAAAAGAGGAGAAGGCAAAATGGCTGCTTTAATAGTATACGTGGATGACATAATTGTTACTGGTGACTGGAAGGATGAAATCCAGAGGTTGAAGGGTTTCCTTGCCACTCAGTTTGAAGTGAAGGATCTAGGACCTCCCAGATACTTCCTTGGAATTGAAGTTGCTCGATCAAAAAGGGGTATCTTCATTTCCCAAAGGAAATATGTTCTAAATTTACTTCAGGACACTGGAAAGATGGGAGTGAAGCCAGTTGACTCTCCCATTGACCCCAACCATAAATTAGGTGACAGCCAAGGTGAATCTCTCAAGGATGTGAAACAGTTTCAGAGGCTTGTAGGGAGATTGTTATATCTTTCTATGACTCGCCCAGACATTGCTTATGCTGTTGGTGTCCTCAGTCAGTTCATGCATGCACCTTGGTCCACTCATCTTGAAGCAGTAGAAAGAATCCTCCGATATCCAAAAAAGTTTCCTGGTGCTGGCTTGTTATTTCAAAGGCACGAACATTTGAAAGTTGAAGTTTATACAGATGCTGATTGGGCTGGACCTCAAAGTGTCAGAAAGTCTACTAGTGGCTACTGCACCTTTATAGGAGGGAACCTTGTTACATGGAGGAGTAAAAAGCAAAATGTGGTGGTTAGATCCAGTGCTGAAGTTGAATATCGTGCAATGGCTCACGAAGTAGCTGAAAGTATGTGGATAAAGAATCTGTTGAGTGAGTTGGGTTTCCTAGTGGACAAGCCTATGACTCTATTCTATGATAACAAAACAGCTATAAACATTGCTGCTAACCCTGTGCTACATGATAGAACAAAACACATCAAATTTGACAAGCATTTTATCAGAGAGAAAGTCATCACAGGCGAAGTATGTACTCCCTATGTCAGCTCTGAGAACCAACTTGTAGACATCTTTACAAAAGGGCTACACCATTCTAGACATCATGATCTCTATGACAAGTTGGGCATGATTGATATCTATGCCCCAACTTGAGGGGGAGTGTTGACAGATGTTGTTGTACACATATGTTTAGTACCACAAAGGTACTTTTGTAATTTCTTCTTTTTTTATGTTGTACGACCATCCTAGTATAAATAATAACATACTGCACACGCCTGCAGTATTCTTTTGGGCTCTCAGTCCTCTCGCCTCTCCTCTCTTTCTCTTCTCTTGTTCAACAAGCACATTTCATTTTTTGCTGGAATTGTTAGACTGTCTGCACCGCTTGTTTCTATTTTGCCAAATTTTGATTCACAGGATGCTCCACCTCCTTCTGCTGAGAAGGACTTTCTTGTCTTCTCTCACAAGCGGTTACGTGCTCTAGCCCCTGTGCCTGTGACTCTCCTTCCTCCTGGTTCAAATTATCATCCTACCACTACTCCTGTAAGTGATACCTCTACTTCAAACACTCTTCATACTTCTATTCCTCTTTGTCGTTCTACTCGTATATCTAGACCTCCTGACCGCTATGGTTTTCCTTTAAACCGTAGCTCTTTGTCTACTGTCTTATCCTCCACAGATGTTCCTCACTCCTATTGGGAAGCTAATAGTAGCCCTCATTGGAAGGAAGCCATGGATGCAGAGATTCATGCTTTACATGAGAATGACACTTGGGATCTTGTGCCTGCTCCACCAGATGCATCCATTGTTGGGAGTCGTTGGGTTTACAACATTAAGCTGAAGTCTGATGGATCTCTTGATCGATACAAGGCACGTTTAGTTGCCTAGGGTTATAGTTAGGAATATGGTATTGACTATGAAGAAACCTTTGCTCCTGTTGCAAAGATCACCATAGTCCGTGTTCTTTTAGTAGTGTCTGCTGCTCAGTCTTGGACCATATGCCAGTTTGATGTGAAGAATGCCTTTCTTCATTGTCAGTTCAAGGAGACAGTCTACATGAAGCCTCCTCTTGGATGCTGCAGTGATCCTTCTTTAGTATTTCGCCTCAAAAAATCTCTATATGGTCTAAAACAAGCTCCCCAGGCATGGTTTGAATGCTTTCGCGATGTTGTAGTTGCTGCTGGATATAACCAGAGTTCTTTTGATCACTCTTTATTTGTTAGGCGACGACCTCAGGGTATTACCATTTTCCTACTATATGTTGATGACATGTTGTTGACTGGGAATGATGCTGAAGTCATTCATGAATTGAAACTATTACTTCATAATTCCTTTCACATGAAGGACTTGGGCCCTCTCACATATTTCTTGGGACTGGAAGTACATCATAGTGATCGAGGGTATTTTGTTTGTCAGCAGAAGTATGCCTCTAACCTTGTTAAACTTGCTGGTCTTAATGATGAAAAGCATGTTGATACACTTATGGAGCTAAATCTTAAGTTATCTAAATCTGAAGGTCCATTACTTCCTGATGCTACCTTATATCGCCAGCTTGTGGGGTCCCTCATATATCTCACTATGACTCGGCCTGAAATTTCTCATGCTGTTCAGGTTGTTTGTCAATTTTTTTTTTTTGCTCCTCGTCAGCCTCATATGACCGCTGTTCATCGCATCATTTGATATGTTAGAAGCACAACTTCCCAGGGATTGTTCTTCTCCTCTTCCTCTCCTATATAGTTGAGAGCATATGCTGATGCGGATTGGGCTGGTTGTCCAAACACTCATAGGTCCACTTCTGGGTGGTGTGTTTTTATGGGTGATTCACTCATCTCTTGGAAGTTAAGAAACAATAAACAATTTCCAAGTCTTCCACTGAAGTAGAGTATAGGGTCATGTCTTCGGTTTGCAGTGAGATTGTTTGGTTACAGTCTTTATGGATCTTGGCATTCAGCTTCCTACTTCTATTCCTCTCCATGCAGACAATATGAGTGCTATCAAGATTGCATCTAACCCTGTCTTCCATGAAAGGACCAAGCACATCGAGGTGGATTGCCACTTTATCCGAGATCTCTTCGCTATTGGGTCTATATCACTTCCTCATGTAGCCTCGGACATGCAGATTGCTGATATCTTCACCAAAGCTATGACTAGAGTTCGACATCTCTTTCTTATAGACAAACTGATGCTTATGTCTAGGCATTAGTTTGAGGGGGGTGTGAAGACTCTATAACTTGATGTATCTTATTAGTATAGTCCTTGGTGTAAATTACTTATACTTCTTATTTTTCTTTTCTCTTTTAGCCCTATATGGGCATTCTTGTAATTGTACATATCTTTTAATATATAAGACTCTTTGAGGTGGGGGTCATTCATTCTTGACACCTCTAAGATTATTCTTGTTCTTCTCTTTATTCAGACAAGAGTGTTGACAGATTAGGCTCACGAGCCAACCCGAAGATTATTAGGCTTGAGCTCAGCTTGAAGCTTGGTTTAGATCGAGCCAACCCGAGCTTTTCATGAATCAAGCTCAAATAGCTTGTGAAAAGCTCAGCTTGTGGCCACCCCTAGCTATGACTAGGCAAATTGAAATACTAGGCGAAGCCCTACAAACATGTAAAGTCAAATGACCAAAATGGCTCTTTCATACAAAATTACAAATACAACAATTTCTGTGATACCTGAAAGGTATCATACTGGAAAAAACTTTAACTAATCAGAGACTAATGTGAATTTGAATGAATACCAGTTGATACCAATTGGATAATACTAGTTCATTGTTCATTAGTTTTTAGGTATGATACCTTTTGGTATCATAGTCGGACTCTCATCATCATCATCTAATCTTTGTCCCAAACTCCCAGTATATGGGTTGGCTACATGACTCCTATTTTTCCATTCTGTTTTGTTCAGTGCCATATCCATTGTTAAATTATGGACACTTCAATCATTTCTTATTGCTTCAACCCAAGTCCTTTTCGGTCCGCCCTTGGCTCTTCTAGCTTCTTTAACTTGTAGCAGACCACTTTTCCTAATAGGTGTTGTAGATGCTCTTACCATGTATATGATCAAACCATTTCAATCTACTTTCGCTTATTTTATAACCTATTGGAACTACTCCTAGGTTCATTCGTATGACTTCATTTCTAACCCTGTCCTTTCTAGTTTTACTAGTCATCCATCTAAGCATTCGTATTTCTCCCACATTCATCCTTTGGACATGCTTTTTCTCAACCGCCCAACACTTTTCTCCGTAAAACATAGCTAACCTTACAACTATTCCCAGATGCTTGGGAATGCTTCTTCAAAATGTTGATAACAAGGTGTATGTTCATGTTTGTTCTTGCATGGTGAAAAGTTAACGATATTGAAATTGAAGACTTCAACTTTGAGGTGGAAAAGTGAAGTGGAGATTGTAGCAAAGAAATTCGTGTTCGAAGAAGGGAGAAACAAGGGAAGTTATGGAAGGGAGAGCTACGAGGAGTGTAGAAAGGGTGGACGGTTGATGGAGAAGTGAGGTGGTGATTGAGAAAAGATGTTGGTCTTAGAAGGAAAAAGTCGAAATCAATTGATGTTAAAGATCAAAGAAGAAGGGAGAACTACGATTTTGCTAATAGAAGAAGCGGTACAATGGTTGAGAGGTTTCACTAATGGGGCTCTACTCACTATTAAGATCATTGGGTGGAAAAGCATGCTGGATCTCTCAAGGAGAAGGTATCAAGTCAGTCTAAAAATCAACCAGAAAGGGTGGTTTTTGGAGATTACAATATTTTTTGGAATACCCCAGAAGGAAAAAAGAGGTTGGGGTTGGAGACTGTTGGCTCAGATTTGAAGGAGAGACCGAGTGCCATGAGCTAGAGGAAACCCAGCAACACTCCTTGGAGGCTAATAAGTGAGAGGATTTGCAGCAACAAATATCAGTGACTAGCCTTGGAAGGTCCATAGGTTAGCATTGGAAAACGATTTCAGAGGTTGGGATAGAAGAATGATTGTAAAGGCTGAGAAGAAGTTTCTTGATTGGAAGTTGATTGTAGAGGCTATTATGAAGAAATTAGAAATATCCTCTGGAGTTTTGGTATTTCCTTTTCATGAGAGAAGAGCTATTCTGGATACAGGGTCGAAAATGGTAAACTTTAGGTTGGTGGAGACTAAACAAGGGGTGGTGGTATTAGAAAAATGGTCGTTCTCTTGCAAGAAGGTGGAGGTAGTGGCTAAAGCTTTTGAGATATTGTTGTTTGGCTTACCTTTCACTCTATGGAAGGAAACCTCCTTTGAAAGGATCACTCTGGGGGCTTTTAGAGGTTAATGCATCTGTTTTGCGAGCAACAAAGATGAAGATTACTGGAATTTTGCTGGAGGATGTTCCTCAGATGATTGATATCCTCGCCAACAGTCTCTGCACCAAAGTTTGGTTGGTCACTAGACCTGTTCATGGGCCGGGCCGAGCTTTGCCTATGTATCCATAGAATACATTCATGCTTGAGCCCAAGCCCGACCCAACCATCGGGCCTAGGTCTTGAGCTCGAGCCCAACCAGAAATTTTTCTTTTTTATTGAATAAAAAAGTTTTTTATTTATATTAAAAGCCCTCAAAACTAAAATATAATAAAAGATCTTATTATTACTTGAAAAAAGAGAGGAGAAACAAAGAAAAAAATATTGTATATATAATTTATTAAATAACATATGTTTTTTATTATATAATATATATTATCAAGTCAGGCTTAAGATCGGGCCGGTCTTTTTTGAGAAAGCCCGAGCCCAACCTGAAAAAAGGTCAAACTTGGTGTTTAGGCTTGAGCCCGAACCCATGGGCCTAAAATAATGTCCAAGCCCAACTTAGAACGGGTCGGACCGGGCCAGCCCGTTAGGCTACTCGATCCATGAACAGATTGGTCATGGAATATGAAACGCCACTATGGAGGAATGGGCTAGAGGTTGAAGAAGATGCTGATCTGGCAATTAAAAATATGTGTGGCGAAAGAGGTGAGGAAACCCTTAATGGTGTGTGGTTCTCAGAAGGAGAGCAACTAAAAGTTGGGGCCCAACTTGAGATAGGTCTTGACCCTTGAAAATGAGAATCATGCAAAATTCCCTAGAGAAAACTTTAATTCGGCGAGTGAGATTTCTTATGTCAAAGCAACCAGGGGCAGGGCTCGGTTATAAAACTTCATACTCGATGGGGGCCTAACTCATACTAATTCGATGTTGGGAGAGTTGGGGGCCCAATTAACTCGGTCCTAGTAGATGCTGCTCCGAGAACCCCCTATTTGCTAATGTTGTTCATTCATTCATTGCAATAAAATATTTTCTTAAGAGGCAATGGAAGTTATAAAATCATTATTTTTTATGTGAGAAATAAGAATTTCAGACCCTAACATAGACTTGTTCGGGCTTGCCTCGAGGGGCGTGGTCCGGGGTTTGGGGGCGAAGCCCCCGGCCCAGCCGTTAGACTCAAAAAAAAGCAAAAAGATGCATGCCTGGGCTGAGGCGCAAGGCGCATCAGGCGCACCAGGCGCTTGCCTTTTGAAAGTGGTGCGCCTAGGCCTTGGGCGAGGCGCATACCCCAAAATGCTCCTCACCTGTGCGCCTAGGCACACCTTTTAAATCACTGGGTGAGTGATAGGTATCTCCTCTCTACCAATTCTCTAACCCCTCACTAAATTCCTAGCATCAGCCCTACCAATCAATTTCCCAAGGACTTCTGCAATCAGAGTGAGCAGGAATAGAGAAAGAGGGTCCCCTTGCCTAATTCCCCTAATAGCTTGGAAATGATCAACGACAATTCCATTAACTAGAATTGACTAATGACAAGTCCTGATACAACCTAAGATCCATTTGCACCATCTTTCACCGAACCCAAAATTTTTCATTATTTCCACCAATAAACCCCAATCGACAAGATCATATGCCTTTTCTAAGTCCAATTTACAAATCAGTCCCTTCCTTCCTGATCTCTTCATCTCTTTAACACATTCATTTGCAATCAAAATCTAATCAATAATTTGTCTATCCTTAATGAAAGCCCCTTGAGCCGATGAGATCAATGAAGGTAATACAGCCCTAATTCTCTTAGAAAGCACCTTAGCAATTATTTTGTACAAACTATTGATCATACTAATTGGCCTGTAATCCTTTGGGTGCACAACATCAGGCTTTTTAGGGATTAAAGCAATAAATGTGGAGTTGAGCCCTGGATAGATTACACCTCTCTCAAAAAATTCATTAAAGACTTTCTATAAATCATTTTAAAACTTCCAGCAGCCTTGGTAGAAAGCCATCATAAAACCATCTAGACTAGGGGCTTTAGATCTATCCATAGAGAAGACCTCTTTGATCTCTTCAATCTCAAAATTTCCTTCCAACCACTCCTTAGAGTTCTCAGTCAGCTTAGGCCAATCTAAGCCATCAAATCCACAATATTCTATTCAAAGGTCTTTTAAATATTGACTTAAAGTGATCCACAAAAGCTTGGGCAATCTTATTATGATTGGTCAGGGTGGCATCCCCTACCAACAACTTGGAGACAAAAGTTTTCCTCCTTCCATTAGCCAAAGCATGGAAAGTTTTGGTATTTCTACCTCCCTCTTTAAGCTAATTATTCCTTGATTTTTGTCGCCAACTTATCTCTTCCTTCAATAAGAGATATTCCAACTGTTTCATTAGAGACCACCTTTCATCTTTGTCCCTTTCTTCAAACAAGCCTGAGTTTTCTTTTGCATCTAGATCCTCAATCTTACTAATCAGCTCTTGCTTCCTCTCCTCAAGTCTCCCAAACTGCTGGATGTTCCACTCCTTAATTTTGGCTTTGAGTTCCTTCAGCTTCCAATGGAACTTCATTCCTTCCCACAAGGCCCTTGGATTGCTCTCCTCCCACCATTCCTTAACTTTTTTCTATGAATCCATCTGCACAAAGCCACATGTTCTCAAACCTAAAAGGTGCTGGACCTCTTCCACCCAAATCTTCCTCAAAGATTGAAATAGGCCAATGATCAGAGGTGATTCTAGGTAAGGCTCTAGACACTAGGTTACCTCAATGCTCCTCACAATCCAAGGTGAATAAAAACCTGTCTAATTTAGAATAAATTGGAGTGGACTACAAATTAGACCAAGTAAAATATGAACTAAAATGTCTTTTGCTGTTTTAAACAATATTCACATTAATCGTGATATGCAATTTGATTCAACAATTTGCTCATAAATTGTATGATAATTCCATGAAACAATTTCATTTTGCTATTTGAATCCTTTTATCTGCATTTTGATTTGAATCCCAAATCATGGGATTTTAAAAACATTGGGGAGTAAATCAATCTACCTTTTTTTTATAGTTAATAGAGTATGCCTGTATTCATTGGCAAGAAAAGCCGTGCTAGATTAGTAGATTTGATAGCAAGGAAAATTACAAGCAGTTCACAGCTACAATACATGTAAAATTTTCAATTTATAAATTTACAGAACATTCTCATGCCCAGTGATTCCCCAAAGAAGACTGTCTACTCACCCCATTTTTTGCTACATTGTCAGCCAGGTAATTGTCAGTCCTTGGAACGCACCTTAACGAGCAGTTCAGGCTGCTTGTTATTTCTTTTACTTCTCTAACAAGAAACCAGTAAATCCAAGGGATCTCTTCTGCACATGGCCAATGGCCAACAACTTCACAATCCCCCTTCACAATCAGATTTCTCCAATTATTCATAGCTGCCAACTTTAGTCCTTAAATTACAGTCAGCATTCGTCCCTTGCTCCTCAATGAGTTGCCATACCATATTGGCACTGGAAAACTGAGTAAAATATTGTTTCTATCATCTCTCACTGTCCCTCCTATCCTGACGCACCTGGGTTGCCTAAGCTGCACTCATCAAAATTTAATTTTATTCTGCCTGTTTCAGGAAGTCTCCATTCTACTAATCTGGGTTGGTTCCTAATGAAAAAACCAGCCACAATTTGCCAACCTCTCCATAGTTATTGGTTTTAACCCCCTTGAATCCTTCATTCAACGATGCCCAACATACTATTCTCACCTTGATGAGTTCTATTAATGACTGTACATCTTGTTCTTTGTTCTTAATAATCTAGCCTTCTTCTCATCCCATATACTCCATAAGATAGGAGCTTTTATGCAATGCCATAAAAATCTTTGTTCTTTTTGTATGAGAGTTTGATAAACTTTCTGTGAAGAGATCAATGATATTTGGAGGTGCTTCCGAAGAAGTCCCAAAAAAGGAATAGAAAGTAAGTCCATGCATTCCTGAGAGGCAAATTGACATGACAATAAATGGTGGTTTGTACTGTCAACATACCTTTCGTCTTTCTTTATTCATTCCCTTTTTTTGATAGATTCTTTATTCATTCCCTTTCTGTATATATTCTTTTTATTAATGTGTTTTCATTATCTTACGAAAAATATACTCTTTTTTTCAGTTGGAATAAAAAGAAAAGGTGATAATAAATTTAGAAATGCGTGGGTGAGTTCTTAGGTTGGGTTTTGGGAATAGAAGGTATCACTGTGGGATATAAAATGATGCATGGTGTAGGACCCTTTGGTTTCCAATGGATTTTAAATTTATGGATACTGGCAGGAATATCTTATTTTCTCCCTCTTTCTCTCTCTACATTTTGTTTGCTTAACACTTCCCTGTAGGTTCATAGATACCTAACTGAAATGGTAATTTTCTCCATATTGTGGATGTTTTATCATCTATATTTATGTTTTCAGATTGACCAATATATTGTACACATTTTTATTGTATTTTATGCATGCTAACAATTTCTTGGATTTATCAATGGAAAAACTAGTTATTTTTTTTCTCTCCCTTCTGTTTAGGACTGGTGAAATTTGTTGAAGATGCTGTGAAACTTGAGCATGCTTTAGCTCCAAATAAGCCAATTTATTTAGTTGGGGATTCATTTGGAGGATGTTTAGCACTTTCAGTTGCTGCTCGTAACCCTTCTATAGACTTAGTACTGGTATTAGCCAATCCAGGTCAGACTGCACATGTGTGGTTTATCTTTTCTATTATAAAATTTGTGCTTTTTAAATCATCTTTGATTCCTTTTAATTTGTATTATAAGTTAGTAATATTTTTCCTTTTTATTATTAGCAACATCATTTGGAAAATCACAACTTCAACCATTGCTCCCGGTTTTGGAGGCTTTGCCAAATAGACTTCATGTTACTGTCCTTTACCTTCTAAGCTTCATCATGGGTATGTGATTTGTCTCTTTGAAATCTTAAATGGGATTCTTTTTTTATTGTGGAAGAAAGTCAGAATTATCTTATAATTTTGGTATTATTTTTTCTTAATTGTTTTTGGAGTCAGAGTATACATTTGATTATTCCTATGGGTTATATGTACTACATTATGTAGGTTTGTTTTAATTCTAATGCAATTAGGAGTCAGTTCTGGTCAATTTCTTAGTTAGAGTTGGAGTCAATAAAGGGTGATCCAAGCCTACATGTTGAGTCTATAAATAGGTTTTGTAATTGGAAATCAGAAGAGTTGCTTTGGTGAATAAAAGTTTGGTTTAGTGAATTCTGGGTTGTAGCAAGGTTGGAGACATCAACCATGTAGCACCCACCACACCCAAACAAAATACCACCTTAGCAAAATCCAAACCCCCATACAGAAAAGGGAGTGAAAAATGGAGGAAATCAATTCAATTTTCATTGCCAACTCCTGTATTTATATAGTTACAAACAGATCTAATAACTGGATCCTGCCTGACCATCCTAACTGGCTGATGTGGCTTCCTCCTGTAAACATACTTAATGGGCAATGGATTGGGCTTTCAGAGGTTACCCACTGGCTGAGTGTGGGCTTGGACTGTAGTTGGACCAGTAGTTGTTGGCTGCTGGGTATCAAATCTGTTAGTCAAGTCTTCTTAATGTTTGCTCTTCCACCTATTCACATGTTCTTTGTACTCTTAATGTTGTAACTAGTAAGTTTGTTTGGGATCCATTTGATGACCATCCTGTTGCTCTTAAGTTTGTTGAAATCCACAATTTTCACCTATTTTCTGTTGTGTTGGATTTCAATTTGTACTCATCCTAGTTTCTCCCATATTTCATGACATTAGGTGATCTAATTAAGATGGCAATGGTCATTGGTGATGGACTTCCTCCCGCACGAACACTTGAACAATTGTTGGGAAATCTCACTGCCTTATTGCCACAGCTTTCAGTAAGAATCTGCTTCCTTTGCTTAAGGTTTGTGTGTTTAAGGTTCTGATTTGTGATGTGCATGATCAGTTTTTCATTTTTATGTATTTAATTTTACTTGTCTTGATTGTGTGTCAAAAAATTACTTGTCTTGATAAGTTATAGAAAAGTTTTCAAATATAGCAGACCCAAGTAGGTAGGTTGAAGAAGAAAGAACAGAGAAAAAGAAGAGGTTAGAATGAAAGAAATCAATTAGAGTGGGAAGACGGTCTTGTGGTGTGCGCGACTTGTGAAAAATGACTAGTATACCCTCCGCGGGTGGCAGAAACATAAGCAGTAAGATAGCATAAGAAAACAGCAACATAAACACAAACAAGGAGAAAAATAAACATCTCAACATTCCCCCTCAAGTTGAGCATAGGTGTTAATCATGTCCAGATTGTCTACACAATGTTCCAAATTAGCTTTAGAAACTCCTTTAGTGATCACATCAGCTATCTATCCTCCAAAATCCACAAATGGTTGATAGACCTCATCAAAAGTTACCCTTTCTCTTATAAAATGTTTGTCAACCTTGATATGCTTTGTTCTATCTTGCTGTATTGGATTATGGGCTATATTAATTGCTACTTGATTATTTCAGTAAAGCACCATAGGCCTGTCATATTAGACTCCCAACTTATCTTGTAATGAACAAACTCATAACACCTCTGAGACTTCATGTGCCTTAGCCTGTACTCTGCTGATACAAATATGGAACAAAAGAAATGGAAGACATGCAGGTTATGGTCAAAGTCAACAGGTTGACTAGTGGATCTAACTTACTATTTTACTCATAATAGTAGTCTTGGTGTCAAGTTTGGTTTGTGTTGGTTTAATCATTAGAGAGTTAAGTTTTAATCTTGTAGAAATTTACTATTTATAGTAACTTTTGAGATACTATTTAGAGCAATTCTTTCAATTGCTATTTATAGTAAAATCATGACTAACTTTTTTTAGTAATTTATGGTTTCTTATATAAGTTAGAAGAAAATGAAAACACCAAGAATTAAAGGGAAAAATAAGAGTTTAAGAGTGGCGATTTCAGTTTCAGATCTTGAGTTGACGTTAAAGAGAAGAAGTAAGAGAGAGAGAGGGAGAGAAGAAGAAAACCTGTTCGAACCCAAGAGAAGAGAATAGTTCTAATTCTCTCTTAGGTTGACCAGGATATATAGATTACTAAAATAAATAGAAAAAGTCTTTTATGCCCCTATTTAAGTTGGGACACATCAGCACTCACTAAAAGACACAACATCATATTAATAAAACTCAAATGACTATTCTACCCTTCTTTAGTTGACACTAAACACTCCCCCTCAAGCTGGAGAGTATATATCATATAGTCCCAACTTGTTACATATGTAATCCACTCTTGCTCGGTTCAACCCTTTGGTAAACAAATCTGCTCATTGACTCCCTGTATTAACATATGTTGTACTTATCATTCCACTAAGAACCTTTTCTCTCACAAAGTGACAATCAACCTCTATGTGTTTTGTTCTCTCATGAAAAACTGGGTTAAAGGAGATGTGGACTACAACTTGGTTGCCACAATATAGCTTCATCAGAGTGGTAATCGAGTACCCCATCTCCTATAGGAGATTTCTCAGCCACACTAGTTCACAAGTTGTATGTGCCATGGCTCTAGGAAAGTACAATAACCTGCAGTAGACCTTCTGTCAGATATAAATCCAGCCCAATGAGGATCTGTATATCCCTCTATTTCAATATTTCCACCACTCTTATATAGCAAGCCACGAGTAGGAGCTCCCTTCAAATACCTTACAATCCTTAGGACAGCGTCCCAATGTGGAACCTGAGGATTCTTCATAAATTGACTCACCACACTCACTGCAACTGAGATATCTGGCCAAGTGATAGTTAGATAGTTTAGCTTGCCCACCAACCTTTTGTACCTTCCTGGATCTTCAAACTCCTCACCTGTATCACTGCTCAACTTGACATTCAATTCCATGGGTGTTTCCGCTGGTTTGGCACCCAATAAGCCTATCTCCTCCAATAGATCAAGAACATATTTCCTCTGGCACAAATTAATACCATACTTGGACCTTGCCACTTCTATCCCTAAGAAGTATTTCAATTTGCCAAGGTCTTTTGTTTGAAAATGATCATGCAGAAATGTTTTCAACCTGTCAATCCTGGGCCTGTCACTGCCAGTAATAACTATATCATCAACATAAACCATTAACAAAATCTTCCCCACATTAGAGTCATAGCTGAATACTGAATGGTCAACCTGACACTATTTCATGCCAAACTTCTTTACGACTTCACTGAATCTGCCAAACCAAGCACGAGGGGACTATTTAAGTCTATAAATAGCTTTCTTGAGCCTACACACCTTACCATCCTCCCCTTGAGCAACAAACCCGGGTGGTTGCTCCATATACACCTCTTCAAGAAGATCACCATGCAAAAAAATGTTCTTAATATCAAGCTGAAACAAGGGCCAATCATGTATAGCAGCTAGGGAGATCAAAACATGAACAGAACCAATCTTGGCAACAGGAGAGAAGGTCTCTGTGTAGTCAATACCATATAACTGTGAATAACCCTTGGCAACCAATTGAGCTTTCAATCTCTCAGCACTACCATCAGGCAAATACTTGACCGTACATACCCACTTACATCCTATAGTATGCTTACTTGGGGGAAGAGTGGTGAGATCCCACGTATGATTATGAGCTAGAGTTGAGAGTTCTTCCATCGCCTGACGCCACCCCGGAGAGATAAGGGCTTCCTGGACATCCTTAGGATCAGAAACAGAAGATAACAACAAAACAAATTGTCGATGGGAAGGAGATAGGTGAGAAACAGAAACATGAATGGAGATAGGATGAAGGGTACAACTACGTTTACCTTTCCGCAGGGCAATGAGAAGGTCAAGGTTAGAAACGGGGGGTGATGGTGTTGCGGAAGTCACTTCTGGATCCGTCGACGATGAATAAGCTAGAGGGGCCGGTGCATGTCGATGCGTATACACTTGATAGATAGGTGGCCGTGCAAGAGGAAGTGGCACCGGAGGTGAAGATTTAGGCGCAACTGGAACAAGAGGAATGGGGTTCGCGACAGGAACTGGAAGCGGAAGGAAAGAAGAAGGGGAAGAGACATCTGACCCAGAAAAGAACGGAACCGACTCAAAGAAGGTAACATCGGGTCACACAAAACAATGTTGAGAACTGGGATTGTAACACTTGTACCCTTTTTGGGTCCTAGAATAGCCATGAAAGACACACTTCATTGATCGTGCATCTAATTTGTCTAGTTTGGGACCAAGATTATGAACAAAGTACATACACCCAAAAACCTGAGGAGTAAGAGGAAAAGGAGACAATGTAGGAAACAGGACAAGAGACTAACCATCAAGGATGGACATAGGCATTCTGTTAATAAGAAAGCAAGATGTAAGCATAGCATCACTCTAGAAACGTTTGGGTACATTCATATGGTGCAACAGGGACCGAGCAGTTTCTAAGAGATGGCGATTTTTCCGTTTAGCCACCTCATTTTGTTTGGGGGTGTAAGAGCAAGAGGTTTGATGAACAATACCATGTTGTTCTAAATATTGCTGAAAGGGTGTATAAAAATATTCTCGGTCATTATCTGAACGTAGGATCTTGATGTGAATACCAAATTGAGTGCGGATTTCAGCATGAAACTTTTGGAAAATAGAAAATAATTCACTTCTTTCTTTCATAAGATAAAATCATGTCATCCTTGAATAATCATCAACAAAAATAACAAAGTACTTGTATCCATTGTGTGACACTACTTTATTTGGACCCCAAATGTCCGAATGGACCAAAGAAAAAGGACTCGACATACGATAATCGATTCTAGGACTGAAGTAAACTCGATGATGTTTCCCATACTGACACGACTTACAATCCAAAGTAAAAAGACGACTCAATGCTGGAACAAGTTGCTTAAGTGCTTTAAGAGACGGATGCCCAAGTCTGCAATGCCACTGGAGAGGAGTGAGAGGCAACTGAAGAGCTGTTGAAGAACCACCACCACCACCATCAAGGTAATACAGTCCACCAGCTTCATGCCCTCCACCAATCTTCATCCCCGTCTTGAGATCCTGAAATACACAAGATGAAGGATAAAAGGTGATAGAGCAATTAAGAGACTTGGCCAATTTACTAACAGACATAAGACTAAAAGGAAATTTGGGTACATATAGAACTGAAGACAAAGATAATGAACCAGTTTTAACATCACCAATACCACTTATGGAAGAAGTGGAACCATTAGCAAGAGTGGCAGTGTTGATTGTAGAGGATGAAGAAAGTGAAGAAAACACACCTGGAGTCCCAGTCGTGTGATTGGAATCTCTAGAATCAATGATCTAGTGGGAGGATTTGGATGCCAGACAAGCCATACCTAAGTGGGCAAGCTTAGCTGTACTCGGTTGAGAAGTATCCTGGATCAACCGCTCATATTCAGTATGAGAAATACTCATCATCTCTTGTCTGGAGGCATCTATAGGTGAAGGTGTCGCACCGGTCTGTTGACTCCCTTGTTCCATATCACCACTTGCCACTGCATGATTTACCTAGGATGACGGTGGGCCATGTAGATCATAGCAAAAATTAACAGTGTGCACATCCATACCACAATACGTACACTTTCTCGGACCATGATTACGTCCTCTACCACGAGCTCCCCCTGAATATCGACCGCCAACATGCCCACCACCACGACTGTACATGTGTTCACCTCTACTACCATGGCCTGGTTGGCCCTGATGAGCTACTCCTCTACCACCACGGCCGCCCCCTCTAGCCACTGCAAGGGCAGTCCTATCGGATATGGTGGGGTTCTCTGGAGAGCCAATAGAAATCCTCTAGAGACGGGAAAACACTTCCTCGAAAGAGGGGAAGGCAGACCCACCTAGCATCTAAGCCCTCACCAGTTCATATTCAGGCTTCAATCCCACCAGAAATCTAGTTACATCAAACTGCTCTTTGTTGTTGCTGAGTTTTAACATCAGATGTAAGGGGGTGATACACACAACTCATTCCTCAAATTTCTCAGACTAGCATAATACTCTTCAAGACTCTGGTTACCCTGCTGCAGACTAAAATACTCTTGATAGAGCTGATATTCTCTGGTGGTGTTATCCTGTCCTGAATAAAGCTTCCTTGCATGATCCCAAATTTCCTTGGTTGTGTCTGGGAACATGAAGTTTACACTAATCTTAGGTTCCATACTGTTCCATAGCCAAGTCATAATATGTGCATCTTCTTGCTCCCAATCACCATACTCCTGAGAATATACTGGGGATTTTTCTTCTCTTATATGCTTTACTTTCTTCTTGGCTCTGAGAAACACTTCAACAGATTTGGCCCAAGGTATGTAATTTTCTCCATTCAATTTAGTTGAGGTCATTTGTACATTCAAATAGTCTTGAGGGATCATAACCGAATTATGTTCATTATCTCCCATGGCTGTAATTTTTTTTGTTTCAACCTGCCTTACCCAGTAATCACTACACTGCACTCCAACAACATTGTACTTCACTCCTCAAGTTAATCACTCACCACCATACGACTGACCATTGCTGAAACATACACTGTCACAGGTTTCAGGAATGTTAACCTCTACTATTGTCACTTTCGGCACCTCACAAACACATCACACACAAGGGTACCACACATCTGAACCTACCACATATCTGAACCTGCCACCATACTGATACTAAGCCTTCGACCCACTAATCTGAACCACACATCTGCACCTACCACGAAACCTACTGTTGCAGCCCTCTTCGTTCCATCGAGTGGAGGGTTCTCTACCAAACCACCTGAAACCACAACTTCACACCCAACCGAACACATTAAAAACTCCAGAATGAAGATACGGCAATTCCTTTTCAGTCCTTTTACGAAACTCCAAAAAAAAAGAGAAGAAAATTGAGAGATTACGAACAGATCTGGACTGACTTAACTGGCTCTGATACCATGTGACGATTTCAGTTTCAGATCTTAAGTTGACGTTAAAGAGAAGAAGTAAGAGAGAGAGGGAGAGAAGAAGAGGAGAAATCGAAGAAGAAAACCTGTTCGAGCCCAAGAGAAGAGAATAGTTCTAATTCTCTCTTAGGTCAACCAGGATACTAAAATAAATAGAAAAAGTCTTTTATGCCCCTATTTAAGTTGGGACACATCAGCACTCACTAAAAGACTAGTACTTAACACTATACACCCACTTACAACCGACAGCCTGCTTCCCAGGAGGAAGAGCGGTGAGATCCCAAGTGTGATTATGATGCAAAGCAGAGAGCTCTTCTTCCATAGCACGGCACCACTCTGGAGAGGTAAGGGCTTCCTGGACATCCTTAGGAACAACCACGGAGGATAACAAAGATATGAACTGGCGATGGGAAGCGGAGAGGTGGGTAAGTGAAACAAAATTGGAAATAGGGTGAAGGGTGCAAGTACGCTTACCTTTCCGTAAGGCAATAGGAAGATCTAGGTCGGAGGCTGGTGTCGAAGCTGGAGCTGGATCTGTCGACGGTGATGAAGCTGGAGGAGCTGCAGCCGGTACACGTGGGCGATGTGTATACACGTGACGGATGGGTGGACGGTCAACCAATGGTGGCACCGGAGGCAAGGACGTAGGCATGACTGGAACCAAAGGAGGTGGATCAGCCACAGGAAGAGGAAGAGGAGGTGGTGATGTGGGGGAAGCAGCAGCACCGGACCCCACGAAGAACGGAGTAGACTCAAAGAATGTAACATCAGCACATACCAAGGAACGACGAGAACTAGGATGATAACACTTGTACCCTTTCTGAGTTCGGGAATAACCAAGGAAGATACACTTCATGGAACGTGCATCTAACTTGTCAGTCCCGGGACTCAGATTATGAACGAAGCAGACACACCCAAATACCCGAGGAGAAAGCGGAAACGGAGACATGTTGGGGAATAAGACACTAAAAGGAGAACGACCATCAAGGATAGACGTGGGCATCCGATTAATTAAGAAACAAGAGGTGAGCATTGCATCGCTCCAAAAAGTTTTGGGAACATTCATGTGGTGCATGAGGGAGCGTGCCGTTTCTACAAGATGGCGGTTCTTTCTCTCAGCAACCCCATTTTGTTGCGGAGTATAGGTACATGAAGTTTGGTGTATAATGCCAGTACGAGCCCAGATACTAGGGGGATCTGCTCTTCCATCTCAGCAACCCCATCCGTTTAACTCATTACGGATATTCCTCACATTGGCATAGTACTCCTCAAGGCTCTGATTTCCCTGTTGCAGATTGAAGTATTCCTGATACAGTTGATATACCCTAGTGGTATTATCCTGACCTGAATACAGTTTCTTGGCATGATCCCACACCTCTTTGGCTGTGTCAAGAAACATGAAGTTCACACTGATTTTGGGTTCCATGCTGTTCCACAACCATGTAATGATCTGTGCATCTTCCTGTTCCCAGTCTTCATACTCCTGAGAATTAGCGGGGGGTTTCTCCTCTCTTATATGCTTCACTTTCTTCTTCGCCTTCAGAAAAACCTCTACAGACTTGGCCCAAGGGACATAATTCTCTCCATTCAGTTTAATGGAGGTCATTTGGACATTCAGGTAGTCAGTAGATATCATGACACTAGGTTTACTATCACTGTTATCTGCCATTGCCGA